>NW_023340095.1:21828842-21860640 GCF_004916995.1 Morone saxatilis | reverse complement strand
AGAGTATAAAGTGTTTTTTATCTATTTTTTTTTTTTGTTTTTTTTTTTTTTTTTTTTTTTTTTTTTTTTTTTTCTTTTTTTTTGTTTTCTTTTTTTTTTTTTTTTTTTTTTTTTTTGTTTTTTTTTTTTTTTTTTTTTTTTTTTTTTTTTTGTTTTTTTTTTTTTTTTTTTTTTTTTTTTTTTTTTTTTTTTGTGAAGAATCACCCAACAACGTGGGACAACAATTGTGAAGTGGAAGCGAAATCTAATTGGAATTTTTGAAACTTTTTAACTAATAAAAAAATGAGCAAAAAGTTGGGGCCGGTGCAAAAATTATTCCCGGCCCCCGCTTGCGGTTGAAAATACCTTTGGGGGTCAAAAAAAAGAAAAGCCACCTTTTGCTTGCGGATTAACACAAGCTGGCAAAGTGCGCTTGCGGGGTATGGTCTCTTATCACAGTTGCACATTCGAGAGGAAACTGAAATTCCTTGCCGCATTCTTCCCTGCAGAAAAACGAGCTTTTGAAAGGCCTCAGTTGAAAAGGTTTGATGGAAGAGCGTTTTGTGAAACGAGCAAGGTTTTCAGAGCTCTTTCCACAGAAATTCTCGAATTGGATGTCAGGGTCTTTGGGAACTTTGACAACTTTGGGCCCATTCTAACACCTGGAAATTAAACCCCCGTTTTATTTGTTGAAACGCCATTGTTCCTTTGGTAGGATTTTTGCTGTTGGTATGTTGGGGGATCAATTTTTGTCCTTGTTGGAAGTAAATCTCCGTCCCAGTTTCAAGGGTCCTTGTTTGCAAGAAAACCTTTCCCAACCAGGTTTTTCATCCAGAATGGTCCTGGTATTTTCTGGGCTGCATCCATCTCCCCGGTCTAAATTTTTTTAACGCAATCGTTCCTGTCCCTGGCTGAAAAGAAAGCAGGGCCGAAACCATGGATGGCTGCCAAGCGACCAATGAGTTTCGAAAACCAAGGTGGGGATGGTGGCTTCTGGTTGGGGGTGGGGGAATGAGCCTGTGTTGGCCTTTTTACGGGCCAAACCCAAATAAAATCCGGGTTTGGGCATTTGTTGGGGGGCAAAAAAAGTTCGAAATTGGTTATACGTCCGATCCACTCGTTCAGAAATGGATCGCTTGCCAGCAGTGGCTCCTTTGGGACCTGTGTTGAAGAGCGCTTGAAAGTCTTTTTGGTATGCCAGAATGCGGCGTTTAAGACTGGTCTTGCCCACGTAACAGTGATTACGGTACCTGACCTGGGTAGTGGTTTCGCTCTCAGCGTCTTCCATGAGTGCTCTTCTTGCGCTGTTCAACAGAACCCTGTGAACTATCACAGAAAGCAGGGTGCCGTAGTTTATACAGCAGACTTCGATTACCCCACACAGGTGGGATTCGCGAGCTGGTGATTGTGACTCACCTCAGTCAGTTTAGGACAACAGGTTGGAGGTTCATCAAGAGATCCTGTTTAACTGTCTGGAAGTGAGTTTGCTGCGACTGAAAGTAAAGGGGCGACATAAATTTCTTGCACGCCACCCACTTTTCAGTTTTTTGATTTGCTAAAAAGTTCTAAGGAAGCTGTAGTCCAATAGGATTTCGTTCCACTTGCACAATTGTGTGCCCATTGTTTGGTGATTTCTTCACAAAATAAAAATCGACGTATTCGTATACTCTCTTTAATGTTTGAAGCCTGAAATGTGTCAAAAGGTTGAAAAGTTCAAGGGGGCCGAATACTTTCGCAAGGCACTGTATCTCCTAACATACAACTTGTCTGTGTTACAAGAATGTAGCAGAAATTGATTTCTGCCATATTTCAACGAAGAGCTCTAAGGTCACCACAGATATGTCTCGTCTGTTCTGCATTTAGTTTATAAGCTGTGGAAAAACAAGGATGCAATTTCTCTGACATCAAGACTTTTTCAAATTTATGGTTTACCACTAACCATCATGTTGTCAGGTGCTGGAACAACCACTGTGGCTTTCCGCTTCTGTCAATTAAGAAACCATGCTCCCAAACGTGCTTTACTAAGCCTTATTATTCTCATAGTAGAACATATTCAAATTAACACAGAGATTATGCAAAATAATTTTTTAATTCTTTTGCCTATTTATATTTCTGGCCTAGTTGTTATATTGAGAGGTTCGGCTAGATTTTGGACACACTTGCAAAGTTTATTTGCAAATTAAATACATAATGAAACAAGTAATCAACATTTGAAAAACAGCTGATATAGACATGATGTAGTTTAGTTTTGGTTTTGTTCAGGGCAGAGCATCAAGGGACCTTTTTTACAGCAGATATTTTGACTTGGCATAGAATGATAAATAACATAAGTGATGGATGTCTTGTTATATTTAGGTATTTAACTTTAAATGGCCTGCTACTGTTCCTGCTGGCTCCCTCACATAGTATATTGTGACAATTAAATGGAACAGAGTAGTGCCTACAGTTTTTTGGACTAATTTTTGAACATTTCAAAAACAAGCCTGTCTGACAAGACCCTTCTGTCTTTCTGACAGTTCCTCTTGTCAATGTTGATTAACAGGTAAATCCTGAACATCAGTCTCAATTGTCATAGCTTGGGATGTGGGTCTGGCTCTAATTAAGTCCAATCATCTAAGGTGTTACTGAACCTGAATGTGTCTCAGAAGAGGAAACAGATTCATCATAACAAGCAGGGGCTTCTATTGTTGTCTCCACTGGAGATAGAGATAAGCTGTGGATCTTTATTGCTGCTAGAGCCAAGGGCAGGTGAACTAGATGAACCAGTCAACCAGCTATGCCATTTGTCTAAAATGAGGTGATTGTAGAAGGAGAAGGAGAGGGACACCAGGTGGAAGTGAATAATGCTGAACCAGGTTTACATTCCAGCACTAACAAAATCTGTCTTGACTGAAAGTCTCCCACCCAGGAACGTAGCAATTGTTACAGCGAAAGCTGGAAATTATATATCTTGGAGTAATGGTCACACAAAACAACCAATTTAATGATGTCACGTTGAGCTCTGGAACTCATGATAAGAAATGTTTGGACATTGCAAAGAAACGAAATGTTAAAAAAGTTACCTCCAGTCCAGTTTTACTATTTCAGATGGACTAAAAAAGGTAACAGAAAATGAAAGCTTTTCTTATCATTTGTGTTATACTGAGCAACACACGTTCAATATAATAACATACCTACAATAACAACATAAATTGTTGGCCAATAGCAAATAATGTTGTACTTATACTATAATGTATAATTCAACAAGAAGTTATACAGAAGCTAATAATCCAACACAATATAGAATAGGTTTGCCTTTCAGCTGCTGTATGAGTTTTAATAAAGAACCCTGACGATGCTGGAACATCAGAGCTCTTCAGTTACCTGTAAATGGTGCACACCTTTCTGTATTCTTTGTAGTCACTGTACAACTGTGTGCAATTGTGACTAGTTTGTTAAAAAACTATTGCTAAAATGAATGCTATCACTATTGTTCCATCTAGCACTCCCTCACACAAGTCATAGAGTTCACGATGCAGTGACACCCACTTAATGATTTCTGATCTGTTAAATGGTTGGTGAGTGACACATTTTGTGTCAGGCACCTGAGGAACTTCATTTACAGCACCCTAATTAAAATGTGCAGGCAACAAGTAGAATTTCAATAAGTACAGAATCATTTGTGTCCCCCTGAGCTCAGTCACGCCAGCCTTTATGACAGCGAAATTTGGGTCTAAAATCAATTAATTTGAATTGAATTGCAGAAATTGGTAGCAAATCCTTCATTTGAGTATATTTCAGTAATTATTTAAAATTTGAAATTGACGCCATTGACCAATTGCAAACTATTTTATCAGTGGGGACTTTCGAGGAAATGGAGAGTCCAGAATGGGGGAAGCTATAGGCCTTTTTCCCACAAGACATTTTGACATGTCACAGTAAAGCACATGTGTAACTTATAAAATTAAAGATGCCTAATTTCCATGTAGATCCTTTGGTTTCAGGGTCCTGGTATTATGCATACTGGCTCACTGAAACACTGTCATGACTTACTGGGACAGTCAAACAGACAGAGCCATTGTTAATTTTTATTAGTAATACCTGTGCTTTTCCTCATATGACAAGTCAAAAAAAAGACCTATTGTATTAAAGCTGTTATATGACCAAGCCCTGCCTAAGAGGGTTTTCATCTTCATGTCCATTTCGCCACAAACATAACTGGCCACAAACCAGTGGAAGCCCCCTCATGACCAGCAACCAACCATCCAGAACCACCAATTTCACAAGGAAGCAAAAATAAGTTTCACTTTGTCTGTTGTGACCGGTTACTAATCCGACAGAAGGGCTCGGGAACATCAGCTGACTAAACTGGAAAAATCATAATTTACTCATTTATTTCACCGCTGTGTTTTCAGCGTAGGTATTTTGTCAGGGTGTTTTAGAGAACGTGTAAAAATAGAGCCTATACCCTACAAGAAGGCTGAGTCATTGTCAGTCATGACCTCTTTGTTGGACGGTGACCTGTTAATGTGAGCAGAAACATAAGTGCAGTTTTGTCACAGTTTATAGGCGCCATTACTTTCTGTTACACCCTCCAAATAGTATAAAGGTACTCCAAAAAAGACCAAAACATTAAATGTGACCAGAGGTTCAACACTGAGCAACAGTGCCTGTGGACTGAGAGTGGCCTTGTGATCCCTCTTGCATAACGGGGACCTTCCCTGACCCCTCCAAACATGCACACACAAACAGAAAATGGTCCTTGAGTCAGGGCCAGCGTTGGAAAGCAGAGCGGCTGAGAAAGCGGCTGGTTGCCTCCAGTGATTACCGTGGAGAAAAGACTCCACCCACCATCCCGCTTTGCTCAGATAACAGGCCCGTTGTTGGACGCAGGACCCAAACAAAGACGACCCTGTCCCTCTTCTCTTGCGCACTCTACTCTCTGTATCTGTATCCAAGCTTTGATTTCCTCCATGGTCGGCCAACGGGTATCTCTAACCCAAAGATACCTGAACCACTCCCCCTCTGTCTCTCCTTCCATCCATCCCTCCATCCTCAGCCCCTCTCCTCCCTGTACTGCCTGTATAATCCTGAGGACACAGAATTGGCTGATTAGGGAAACTTTATATGGTGGGAGTAGTCTGATGGGATCAAAGAGAATTTGGTGGGTCCAAAACCCTGGGGGTAAAAAGCCATGACTTTGTTGAACTTCCAGGGAAAATATATTCTTACATCTTAAGACTACATTTTGAGCTGCAGTGTTATTCAGAACAGGAGTTATGTTTGTTTGTTGGTAGCAACAGCGCCATCAAATCCTCCACACAGGAACACGAGGAACACAGCTCAGGGTTGACCTTTTATCTCTTTTAACTGTTCTAACATATAAAGAGAATATGTGTCTTTAAAGCTGCTGTAGGGCAATCTCGCCATACATTTACTGACTGATTGTTTTTTCCATATTTATAATGAATACAAAGGGAGATTCATGTAAATCAAGTCAGTGAAATTAGTTAACTCTTTTTTTTCTCTATTACTCAATCAGGATGGCATTATCTCTGTCAAGGACATCGACCTGGTGATGTCAGAGGGGCTAGGAATGCGTTACGCCTTTATAGGTCCCATGGAAACGATGCACCTCAATGCACCTGAAGGTAATGTTCCCTCTTTGGACTTTTTACTCGCATAAATAGAAGGTTAATTTCCAGGTCGTCGGATAGAGACGCGAGCTGTGTTCCGTTTGTTGCAATCTGCAACAATTTGCATACAGTCTCTATATATGCATGTAAAAAAAAAGAATGAGAGGATACATATTTAAAATGACTTAATCTTAAGTAAAGTAGTACAAAAGTATAATTTCTGTTTGTTCAACACAATTACAACAGTCCAGTTTTTATTCCAGCACTGAAGGAGAACCTACACCTTTTGTGACAGATGTAATTTATATACTGGGGAAGATAAGTACTTGAGTCAAAACATACCAATGCCAATTAGCTCAGAAAATATTGTGATGACAGTAATCAGAGCAATACACCTTAGATAAAGAATGTGAGAGTCAACAGTGATATAGCTCACGGGTCACAGCACAGCATACATGTACTGTACCATACTGTAGCGTTCCTCTGTGTGTCAGAGAGAGAGAGCGAGAGTGAAACCTCAGGGAGATGGAGAATATCAAAGGGGAGTGTGAAACCCAGAGAGTAACCCTGACTGTGTACACACACACAAAAAGGACGCTTTGGCAGAACAAAGCCGTCTTTTGATGGGTAGCAATGAATGCACTCCCTCACACCAGTAATCCAAAACTCACAGAGCCCACATCGCGGCCTTCAAACCAGGTGCCAACTCTATCTGTAGTTACAGTGCTCAGGAAACAGTAGTATGATCATGTTCTCAAAAGATTGCTAAGAACTACTCCTGTTGTGACTTCCCGTCCTTAAATCATTCCAATCAGATACTGGAGCACTCAGGCTCTGTCTCTGTCTTTCTACTCTGCCTGAATGACTTAGCTTTTGTAAACCATGTTCCTGTACAGGAGAGCATTATCCTTTAAAGGAATAATCCACTGAAAAACTGCTGTCTGTAGTCATGAAGGAGGCTCTGAAATGTTTGTAGCTTGCTCCTTCATGTAATCAGCTTGGATTCACAACATCTACAAAGTGTTCAAATGGTGCTTCAGTTTCGCAGCAAAAAGTCATCAAAATGTCAATGGAAACTTTTCAAAACACTCCCGCAGTATGATGCACCTCTCCATTCTCCACCTGTATTCTCAGTGTAATCCAAACCAGTTAGGTGTTTATGTTTATCATTTACAACCAACAGAAGCAAATGTTGTTGCATAAGACAAAAGTACAGCTAACAGCACTAGTGTGTAAGTGTTGAGAACATACGGAGCACACAAGCGGAGAGCAGAGGAGTGGTTTATGGACCGAGGACTTTCTATGGGCACCATTGCAACCACTGTAACTCCAATATGATCACAGCTGCTTTCCTTAACGAAAAAAATAAGATACACATTTTGTTATTAGACTATACGTTTTAAAGGTCCAGTGTGTAACATTTAGGAGGATCTAATGGAAGAAATCTAATTATTTTTTCATTAGTGTATAATCACCTGAAAATAAGAACCGGCATGTGTCAACAGTAGCCCTGAACAGACAAACCTAACAATGGCTCTAGATAGACACTTTTCATGCGTTTCACTGCCACCATAGTTGCTCTTTTGCATTTACTACCTACACACTGGACCTTTTAAAAGATAAACAGTTTGCCAATAAAACATTGGACACAACAAAGTGAGGTGCTTGTTTGGGCATCTTGTAATGCTACATTCATTCAGTCATTGCAACATTCATATTGAGACATACAATATGATTATCTGATTAATTATTTATTAAACTTTCAGCTAACAAGACCATCATAATGATGCATGATACATTTTACTTAATTTTGATTATCTGTGTGTGATTCCACCTTAATCCATTGAATTCCTCTAAAGCACAAAACAAGTAAATGTTATGTTGTTCTTACAGAGCAAACTGAAGGAAAGTTTTCAAAGTCCACACAAGGTGGAAGAAGTGAAAGGCCAACGGGGGAAAAAACATTTTCATTTTGAACCTGTCAAAGCTGAAATTTTTAACTTTCCACTCATTTTGAACGTCTGTAGAGGTCTTCAGTACACAGGGAGTTGTTGTGGGCATTGGGCCATTTACTTAAATCCTTCACTCTAAACAATTATGTGCCAGATCCATATGTAATACTGCTGGGCTTGAGCCATGATTTTAATGCATAGAATACAGACATTTAAGAAAGGTTAGACAGTGGCAGCAAAGGAGGAATTGCATAGCTTGAAATAACACTTATATTTTTCTCCCACACAAAGTCTGTGTTTGGTTGAAGGTAGATGGTACTTCTCACACTGCTGTGTCATATACACTATAGTGTGTCCCACTCATGTAAACATTCAAAGTTCATCTTCAGAATAAAACATGGGATAGTGAATGGATTTTAAAACACATTTAGAGTAAAAAACAGTAAAAGAGAAAACTAAAAGCTTTTTAGAATAAGTTTCCTGTTTATTTAACTAAATAATGTAGTGTCACACTTTTAAATCTGTGTGTGAAACTTCATTTCAGTGTGACAGAACTATTTCAAATGGGCACCTACTGACCTGCCTTAATTAAAGAGCTGGTGTGAATTAGTTTGGGAACGTCTTTCATATTGCTACACACTGGCTTTTTACGAGAGCTAATCCTCACCTCCTGTGTTTCTTATCACTGGAATGTCAACAAACCATACCGCTTGCCCTCTTTATGATGATTTGTCTGGTCATTGCTTATTATGGGGACCTGTGTTGCCTCAGAGACCATAAGATGTGTGTTGCTATTTTTCTACATCCAAATTATGGGATACAGTTGATCATTTGATCCACAAACATTTGGTTGTGTGCTTAATGTTGAACGTTAAAAATCAATTAAATCAATCACTAATGTTTTTGAATTTTTTGCTGTGTTGAGTAGAGGAAACCAGCACCCTCATTTATCAACAGTTTATTTGGGCAGTATATAAATCATTAACCAGTGTGTCACAAATAAATAGTCATTAAAGATTAATCAATGTGAATAATAAGAGAATAACTCAAGGAATCACAGCCTCAAGGAACGACCTAAGAGTTATTTATAAGGCATGCAACATGTTCCTTAAGAAAGGTCCACAAATTTTAAAAGTCTGAGGCTGGTATAAAATGAATCTGTTGCAGGAAATATGAACTACAGAAAAAAGAAAATAGCATTACTTTATGATTTTCTTTCTTTCTTTTTTTAAACATGAACTTCTTCTTTAATATTTATTGCACAAATATCAAAAAGGCACATTTCATATTCAAGAGAACATAGGTCACAGAGGATCTAACATGCACATCTCTCAAAATGTGTTGTATGGCCCTGTGCATAAATTGTTGAACCAATATCTGTCAGCCAGTGGGTTCAACGTGGGAATTTTTTTTTTTTATCAAGGACGGTATTTCTAAAGTTCATTCATAGTAGCAAGTATAGAGAAACAGTAACAAGTGTCTCTGTATATGTGCACATTCACTTACATGTAGCCCCAAGAAGCCTGTTCCAGCCTTCAATTGCAAGTGCACAACTTCACAGAATTGTATTGTCACTTTCATATACTGTATTTTTACGTCTCCCACAATACGTTTGTCACTGTCCATCTGCAGGGAACGCCTAATAGGTGAGGACAGCTATCAAATTGTGATATTTTGCCTGGAGTTGAGCAGAATTTTCACTTTTAAGAGCAAGCTTCTCACTCTTTGGGGCTGTGAGGACTATTTCATGATGCATATGTGAACCAACTGCTGCAAGATTCATGCTATTTACACATGTTCTTATACCTGGCCTTCCCCCTCTGATCCGCTGTCTTCCCACAGGTTTGGAAGATTATATGAAACGGTATGGAGAGGGCATAACCAGGGTTCTGAACTCCTTTGGGCCAGTACCAGACTTCTGTGGTGAGGGAGCCAAGAGCATCAATAATGTACGTATGACGGCAGCAAAAGAGACCATGCTTTACCTGACGTTGAGCTAGTCTGTATAAATGTGAAATTTAACAGTATTCATTTATGCAGATCAAAGGAGGTTTTATCAAAATGGATAATGTTGCCTGTTATGATTTCTTCCCACTGATTCAGTCGCATGAAGAGAACATTTGTTGATGGAGTCTTTAGTTCTGCATGACTGAAAGTCAAGAGGTCCTTCTCACCCAGCGCAAAATAGCTCTCTCCTAAGTAGGCATTACTAAGTCACATGCTATCACAGGCTGGTAAAATGTTAGCCACAGAAGGTCATCATGTGAGGAAACCCTGAACCAGAGCAATAAATGGTTTAAGGTAAACTAGCTCAGAGGGCAGTAGCAGTCCATCTTGTTTTCTGGTTCTTTTTGCCTCACTCAGAAACCTTCTGCGCCAGTGCACGGGTGGGGAGTTAAGAAAGCCATATTCCCACTGACATTCCCTTTGAATAATGCATTTGCATTTCAACTAAACTAGTTGTATTTATGCAGCGTCCTGATTCATTGTCAATAGTTATACAGCTTCAGTTGCAACAGATTCCAACAACAACCCAGAGTCGGAAGAAAAAACTATGAAATATTCCAGCAAACTCAAAACCAGAATTTCTCTGCATCCCCATGCAAACTTGCCTTTAGCTCTAGCTTTAAGTCCAAAGCTGTAAGAACTGAAAGGCTAACCCAAGAGAAGATAACATTAATAAACTAAAAGTAAAATAAATAAATAAAAAAAATAATAAATAAAATAAAGTTTGATTTTCCTAAAATGTCCATTTATCTTCACACTGCAGTCTGCTCTTGGTCTGTAGAGGGCTGCAGACAGACATGCCACCTTTGTAATGCATGTTGTTGCCAGCCTCTTCTTTTGATCTGCCAACAGCGAGCTTCACCAAGAGGGTGAAACATACCAAGGTTCATACTGTCCCCCCATTTCCACCTCTGCTGTGAAGGCACCCCAACCAACCAGTACCCAGGATGAGAACCCTCACCACCTTTATTAGCCACAAGCACGACTAACTGTGTATGCTAGATCACATGACTCAAACCTTAGGTCTCTCTGCCACCTGTGTTTCAGCTGTGTACAGCAGAACAGTGGTCGTTTGCTAGTTATGTGGCTAACAAACTGATATTACTCAAACACAAAACGTGTTGAGAGGATCAGTTTTTAATAACTGTTGCATATTTCTATATATCCATTGTTTTCCAGTTCCAGAGGAACTCCAACATGGCTGTCAGAGGGTGGTCCTGTCACCTGAAAGTCCTCTATCTTTGCTCTAATGGTCTTCTTTTTCTCACATTCCCCTCCCTGCTGTCCACAGGAAATGTCTGAGCTGATTCCCAACGACCGGCAGCATCTGTCAGCCAGGATTGAGAGGAGGGACCAGCTCCTCATGCGTCTGGCCAAGCTGAAGAAGGAGCACTAAGATCAGCATGCAGGGCCCACAGCCAAGGACACATCGAGTGTGGCTGCTGAATAGGAGACTTTAAACATTTTGTTTCATTATTATCAGTATGCCCATGACCCCTGCAAGAGGTTTTTAACCCCTCTTAGTTTCTTCATTGTTATGTCAGCACCAAATATAAAAAAATGTGAAAATTTGTAGACCGATAAGCTAATAACATTTTAAATAAGAATTTTGGGAGTGATGAAATATTTGGTTATTTTCTCAGTGATAATGAACATTTGTGCTCTGAATGTGCCTTTTATCATCATTTTATTTCTCCAAATTACAGTATATTTTAACTTTTGTCTGCAAGTTCTCAAGGATCTTAATCGGTAACTGAAGGACGGAATTAAAAGCAATCATTTCACAAGGTGCTACACACCACATAATGGTCTTCTTTGTAAATGAAAAATGTGAAATTATGTTTTGATTATTAAAAATAATGGAATCATACATTTATATGTTTTGTATATTCACTTAATACAACATGTTTGATCCTAAACAAAAAGTAAAATAATGAAACTATGAAATCAAATATTAGAGCTGTCTGGATGGGAACTGGAGTGGCCTCTCTTCCCCCCAGCAAGACAAATTGATGATGTGGGTAGCATTAAATGGTTACTGATAAGGCCCCGGATCCCAGGAAACAATGAATGGAAACATGTCACGAGTGCTACTTTCTGCTCTGCTCATGTCACAAATTTCATTTCACAGTGATATCAGGCCAGAGTGACCATCACGTGTGACAAGTTGTACTGCTACAGTATAAACATGTTTAATGGGTTAGTTACAATACAAGTAAAAACGCATTAGAGGTTCAGTAAAATGTGTCTATACAAGTATATGTGTACAGTATGTGCATATACTGTACGGTATGCTGTATATGCGAGTAAGAGGTGTTTTCAGATGTACCAAAAATGTATGTAATTTTTTTTACAATTTTTGCTAATAAATGCAAACTGGCCATACAAGCTGGTTAAACATATCTACCTAGTTACTCTGCCTGACCTTCAGTATGTGAAGCAGTTGAATAGGCTTTTCTGCTGACCAGGATCATGATTCATTTATAAACTTAGTCTACATTTCTAGATGTAGCCAATTTAGCTTTGGACCAGAGTTTGATCATTGAATCTTTACCTAAATAAAACAAATGTGGCCCTTAAACTCCACTACTGAGGTTTAACTCAGCCAATGACAGGTTTCCTTTTTCATAAAAGTAAAACTTCTATCTGCTGATGTTGAAATAGTAATCATGCACACACACAGAGAGTAAGTAGGCTAGTGACAGCTTTCAGTCTGTCTCTTCTATGGGTGCCTGGCTGGCCCCACCCTGAGCCTGGCCCCGCCCTCCCGGTCTACAGGAGGGATGATGAAAAGCCTCAGGAGACACAGGTGCGTCTCACACAGCTTAAACACGGGACAAGTCAAACTTCGTCCCCAACGAGCGAGACCCTTCCTGTTGGAGTGCGGGGACAGTTTTCTTCAGACGCCAAAAGAATAAAAGGATTAATTGTTTTCACTTCATGGAAAGGTATTGAAATATTTTGGACAAGCTCTACAGAGACAGGTGAGTGACTCATTGAACTTTGCCCTAACTTCTTAGTATAGCTGTATAGCAACAATAGGCAACCATTAAATGTCTAATAATAATAATAATATATTAATATTTTATAATAATAATAATGGTATTGATAGTAACATTAACGATAATATCGGCCTTTAGTTTAATGAGTGTGTACTCGCAATATTTAGTATGATTTATGTCTGATTCGCTAATAATAATTGTATTAAAAATAATATCCATCAAAACACTTATTTACGCCATCAGTAATTGACGTAATTGAATCACATCGAAAAAGACAAAATTGCCTTTTAATACATCAAATGTTTCTTCTTTAATCTTTAAAGCTTAATTGTTAGGATAGCAAGAATAAAGATGACAGGAAAGAATATATGTTATATGATAAGGAAAAGGATGGCTCTAATGGGTACACCACAAATCATAACCATGAAGCAGCCCACAGACAATCTAGTGGAGAAAAGTAATGGCTTTTGAAAGTAGATCACAATTAAATACATTCTCAAAAGATTGTCATGCTAATAATTAATTATTAATAATTACATAATAATCAAATGATAATAGTATCGGTAATATAAAGTCAAATGTGTTAAAATCCCTGTTTAGGGGTGCAATAGGCACAGGGGACAGCACCGATACTACCTGAGGTTATGTGCACAGGTGGTTGGGGGACCAACCCTGCACTTACTGAGGGCTCTAAAAGACAACAAATAATAACTAAAACAGATGCCATATGGAATCAAAAAGCCTCGCATGACACTGGTGACAGCTTTCTGATGTTGTATCAATCATAGACCTGGCTCTCTGTATCCAGGGTTTGGGTCTCTTCTTTATATCTGCTCTTAAAAATGATTTGAAGTCCCACTCAACACTCATGCCATGTACTGTTTGTCAAATATAGTTTTACTCTCTACTATACACTACTAGACACACACAAAAAAAGCCAATCTAAGAAACGCCAACTACAAGTATGACTCAGTGCCTTCAGATAGTTAGATGTTCTGTGAAAGGTAATTTTCTGGTCTGTTAACCTTCTGCTGAATTCCTGCCTTTTACAGGTTGTCTGAGCTACCACAGTCCCCATCAGCACAATGACTTGGGGGGCACTCTACGCCCAGCTGGGCGGCGTCAACAAACACTCCACCAGTCTCGGAAAGATTTGGCTTTCTGTCCTTTTCATCTTCCGCATCACTATACTGGTTCTGGCTGCTGAGAGCGTCTGGGGGGACGAGCAGTCAGACTTCACGTGCAACACACAGCAGCCAGGCTGTAAAAATGTCTGCTATGATCACTTCTTTCCTGTGTCGCACATCCGCTTGTGGTGCCTGCAGTTGATATTTGTATCCACACCAGCCCTGCTGGTGGCCATGCACGTCGCCTACAGGAAACGTGGGGATAAGAGGACCATGCTGGCCTCCAACGGCACAGAGAAGATGACAGATACTGACCTGGAGACACTGAAGAGGAGGCGTCTGCCAATCACAGGCCCACTGTGGTGGACCTACACCTGCAGCTTGTTCTTCAGGCTCATCTTTGAGGGGGGGTTCATGTACGCGCTGTACTTTGTCTACGACGGCTTCCAGATGCCCCGGCTTGTGAAGTGCGAGCAGTGGCCTTGCCCCAACAAGGTGGACTGCTTCATCTCCAGGCCAACAGAGAAGACCGTCTTCACCATCTTCATGGTGTCCTCATCGGCCATCTGCATGGTGCTGAACGTGGCTGAGCTATGCTACCTCATCGTCAAGGCGCTCTTGAGGTGCTCGACTGGGTCAAAGCAGAGGAGACACAATTACACCCACACAGACAGCGTGACACGGGACAATGCCCTTCTGCAAAACAAGAAGAACGAGATGCTGCTGTCTTCCTCCACAGATTCGACCAGCAACAAGACCATGTGTTAAAGAACGGCCATCAGTGGTGGATGGGTACCAGAGGAGGAGGAAAACATAAACTGAAAATGCTACCACCCATAATGGTCATAGTTTGTGTCTACAATTGAGCATCTACCAGAATTGTCTCATGCGAAGGTGAAACAGCTTCTGAAGTAAATTTTGAGACTGTGGGAACTTAAAACTATCACAACAGAGCTTAGTTTAACTAGACAGCAGCATATGTAGTTAAGGCCTAATGTCTACATTCATTTGTAGGGAAATCACTGTATGACATGCATTTGTTCTGCATATATTCCTACATATGGCCTTAAATTTGCCACTAAAAGCAGTCAGATGTTCTCTGAAGCAAAAGAAAATTAGTATGTTTATAGTAAATTAGTATAATTTAAAGTGTTACTTGTTTGTTCTCAGAACAAATAGCCGCCAGGTAGCAGTAAATGCTTATCAACAGTTATTAACAAAATAGTATCAATGCATCTGTGGATCTTCCACATTATCACAAGTGTCTCCTTACTTTTCATACAGTGGACAGTTGATTGTGTTTGATAGAGGTGTTCACTGATTGTTCACAGTTTGAAGTTGCATTGCACGTGTGATCGTTCAGGTTCTGAACGAGAGAAGAATGAGTCTACGCTGACATCTAGTGGTTCACAGTGGAACCTCTAAGAGCACCTGAATGATTTACTTATTGTTAAAGAAGAGGAAGGAAAACAAATGAAGTCATGAAAAGTGAAGCAGAAAAAAGGTCCAATTGTGTGATTAGCATGTAGTTTACATGAGGTGACATGTGATTGACATATTACAGTAACTGATAAAGCAGAAGAGTTTGTTTGATCCTGCTGTATTGAATCAAGCGACTGTAGCATAAAGTTTAAAGATTTCTGACTTTCTATGAATGATGCTAGATATTTTCATTTGTGTGTTATTAATTACTGAGAAGTGTGTTGCACAGAAGATTATGCTGATAAAGAATTTATAAAACATGGTGAAACCTTGCCTACACAACCACAGTGGTTTAGTAGATTTGATGCTCCTTGCTGTTTAATCAGATCAGAATGTCTTTTGTCTTTTACTTGAACTGAAACTTTTTAAATTTAAGTGATTTTTTTACATGAGCTGAATAACCTAAACACGCTGAGAATGTGTTGGATATTTTCACACATTCATGCCTGGTGATAAAAATATGAAATATGTATTATATCCTTGGACTTCTGCATTTTGTAACATTCGCTTTTGCCTCCTGATGATGCTAATTATTGGACAGACAACTTAAAAAACTGCCATGGGATTGCTCCTGAAGGTTCTTTATTATTATTATTATTAAACCTGATATTCAAGTGTTTAAGATTGAGAATCATATGAGCTTTTTTGCATCCAGAAGTTGTCCTGTTCAGCCCAGACCTGCTCCTGTGTTATTTGGACTTGTGTTGTTGTTGCAGTGTGTACTGACCCCAGCTGGCTGTATCAGCTTTCAGCATGTGTGCCTTATTTTAGCCACCACGCTAATCGCCCTCTTCATGTGAGGAACTACGGCCGATGTCAAAGTGAAAATGTCTTTGTCCTCCCTCCATCCAGGAATAGCTGAGTTGGATTAGTCTCATCTGTGTTTGAAAAAAAAAAAGAGTACAGAGTACAGTGATTGGTGATTAGGAAAGATTGGAGAGGGGTGTGTGAGACGAGTTGGACAATCATTTAGATTTGTCAGTTCCGAAATTAGAGAAAGAAAATCTGGATAAATTGTATATTCACATTACATAACTGGTTCAGCCTGTTGGGAGTTACAGCTCGAAGTGTAATGTTGACATTATGTTTTCAGTGGGTGAGAAAGGTTTTAACCAAATATCCATAAAATGGCATGTAATGCATTGTCACAGACAAAGCACTCTGCAGATTTAGAAAAAATATTTGTGATTTTAAAGTTTTTTTGTGTCTTTTTTTCTTTGTGCATTGACCTTTGACCTCTTGCTTTCTGTAACAGCCAAACAACATTTTGATGCTACACCTGTGATAGCAGTGGTGTGTGATGGACATTGTTTTTAAGGGACGAGCCTGATCATTCCAGTCCCCAAGATGTTGTTGTTTTTAACACGTTCCTATTCAGATTTCTTCCACATTCTAGGGTTAGTAGTCTGCTTTTAACAGCAAACAACATACTAATGAACAGATGGCTTTCTAAGGAAGAAATTAAGAGATTTAATGTTTTGTACCTACAAAGTTTTTATTACACTCGCACTTTGATCCTTGAAGTCTTTTTGCTCTTTGAGACCTTTTTTCATAAATCAGTAAAAACAAAACTCTGTGGTTTGTCGTTTTGTTCCATTAATGTGTGTCACATTGCCTCATACTGTACAATGCCCTGCCTCTCTGCAGCTACCCATTTGATGGGACATGCAAGATCTTCTATTTCATTTTATTTAATGGGTGATGCTCTAAAAATGTTGTTTGCTCAGACAGCTATTATGCTCACGTTATGTTATTTTTGTTGCTTTTAATCATCAGACATCAGGTTTTCATGAATTTCTCAAAGTAGTGTTTTATTTTGACAGTGAATAAAGTGTGACACAGGGTCAAAGGTGAGTTTATAGTGAGCCTTTTCCCCTCAAATGTGATAACTATTGCTATTTTTACACGTAAGAGTTACTGTTGTTCAGAGCCTGTACAGGTTTTTGTACAAATTGTGCGGAGGTTTTCGGCAACCTTTGCGCACATTTTGGACAGGTTTTGGGGAGGCTGGCAGGGGCGTGGTGTGACACCGGACAGTCTGATGACTCTGTGGATTCAGTCATGCATGGTCACACAATGTGACAGTCCAGACATGGCTGGAAACGGGAGGCAGCTCCGTCTAACCGAGCCCCATCTCCGACTCCAAGCCGCCTCCAAAAACTAACAACAACAAAGAAAAACTTTTCCTTGCGCGCGTTGGCGGGCCCGGGACAGACAGCCACACTGACCACACGCCTGGACAAGTTTGTGCATGAATGAGTTTGTGAGGTGTTTTTAAAAAAAAAAAGAGAGTTTGTTGAGCCGTCAGGGCGACAGGTTGCGGGTCTGGGTTCAGGGAGACAGAGGGAGGGTCGCTACACGCTTTTCAACGCACTCCAACGATGGCACCAATGATGGCAGATGGATTTGCTTTTCTTATTTAACTATGACATCTCCGGTCTAAAGGTATGATGGATAAACACTGCTGTGAGGTTTTTTTTTCTTCATCTGCTTAAATGGGAATGAAGTAAGACCAAGTAAATGAAGAACTGCGTGTTATCAGGTAATTAAGCGTAATTACTTAAGTTTGACTAAATAAGAAGTGAGACAAAAGCCTGACAAAGCTTGTGGCGCTTAAAGGGAGTCTGGGGACTCTGGTACACTCTGTATTGTCTGACAGGTATGGTAGGCTTTGTATTTGAACCTGGCTCTGTCTCACCATAAATACCCCAAATACCTGTGAAACTAAGAGACATCTATTTATGTAAGTGTGCCACTAATAATTAAGTCATCACAAGGTCAAATGTTACATGTAAAACACGACTTTCTGACTCTCTGATACTATACCAATATTTATATCAGATATTTCAAATGCAAACTGTTATTATGTTAATTATTCTGTTTAAGATTTTAGACTATTTTCAATTTTCATAAAATTATTATTGCTATAATCTGGATATATTTAATTTTTTGATCAAATCATGCGCATAATTGCACATTTTTATGTGTTCTTTTGTTTAATATAGATCAATTAGTTTTAATCTGCTAACCAAAGTCTCAAAGAAAGAATGAATTGTTGTTTCATAATGCTTTTCTCTTCCAGGTGTCATACATATTGTGAACCTTGGTCGATGGATTTATTACCTTTAATACAAGAATATTTTAGTAAGTTTCTTTCCCTGTATGTGTGTTGAATTTGTTGTATGATTAGTGTTTGTTCAGTGTACATAATATATACATAATACATAAGATGTAAAGAATAACAGCAGGGTTACTTTGCTCAGAACAATCACGTGTCCATCTCACACACATACATTTGTCTTACTTAAACCTTTAAATATGTTTGACAAGTCTGTTTAAATAGCTCGTCTAAACTTAGTATTTAATCTGTGGCATCAAATAACAGATGCAGTGTTCAACAGAGAAATAATTGACAACACTTTAATCGATTAATCAACATTGCCAAACAGCTTAAAATTTTCAAATGTGAGGATATGCTCATTTTCTACTATATATATAGTTTGGACCATTGTTTGAACAAACCAAGCTATTTGAAGAGATCAACTTGGGCCCAGAGAAGCCGTAATTGGACATTTTAAAGACTAAATAGTTTGAGTCATCAAAGAAATTTGTAATTTATAAATAAATTGATAAAGTAACGTCTTCTGTTACAGTCTTATCAAAATGAAAAATTCCACTTTCAGAGTTTTTTAAACTTAAAAAAATCACTGTCACACAATTATTATATTATTTTCTTTTGTAATTACAGTAAATTCAGTTTGATGTGGCTTTAGTATTACAGTTGAGAGAGGGAAAGAGGAAGGGAGGGAGGGCGGCGTGTATGTGTGTGTAGGTCAGTATTTGTTTCTGTGTGTGTGTGTGTGTTGTGTGTGGTTGCATGTGCCTCACCAGAGCCCCCATCTCCTGCTAAATTGCTGTTTCGAAACATTATAGATGTTTGATCTCAGCACTGGCCTGCTGGGCAGTGGAGCGAGCCAGGTGAGAGAGAGAGAGAGGCGAGAGGGAGAGAAAGGGAGAGTGAACCAGGGTTCAGTCAAACAGGTGGCCTATACAGTATACGAGCTACTAAAAAGCGTCTGTGTTTGAAGCGAATGCTGTGTTTCGATTTGTTATCGATATGCAACGCCTATGTGGCGGTTTTCTATAAAGACCTTGTTCTGTTAAGCTTTTTATGAAAAAGAGCAATATGTCGGAGAGTAGTCGACACGTCCGTTCTCATCCATGTCCTTGTGTCTTCTTGTGTGTTCGTATGTGTAGAGTGTTTAACCTCGCGGTAAGGCCTTACATGGAACTCTCTGCAATGAGAAATGTTCAGATCAACTTTGAATACTTCAAGCAGATTCATATACATTTCTTTAACTTTCTCTCACACCCTCTCTGTCTGCTTCTCCTCTTTTTGTTTTTCCATTCCTCCCTTCTTTGTGCACTCCAGCCTGTACTTTCTCCATAGGCTAGAAATCTTGAAGCATGGGCGACTGGAGCTTTCTAGGGCGGCTGTTGGAGAACGCTCAGGAGCACTCAACGGTCATCGGCAAAGTCTGGCTGACTGTCCTCTTCATCTTCAGGATCCTGGTGCTGGGGGCCGCAGCCGAAGAGGTCTGGGGCGACGAGCAGTCTGACTTCACCTGCAACACCCAACAGCCTGGTTGCGAGAATGTCTGCTATGACGAGGCCTTCCCCATCTCGCACATCCGCTTCTGGGTGCTGCAGATCATCTTTGTGTCCACACCGACTCTCATCTACCTGGGCCACGTGCTACACATCGTCCGCATGGAGGAGAAGCGGAAAGAGAAGGAGGAGGAGATGCGCAAAGCAAACAGGTTCCAAGAGGAGAAAGAACTCCTTTATAGAAATGGTGCAGAGGCTGGAGGAGGAGGCGGCAAGAAGGAGAAGCCGCCAATCAGGGACGAGCATGGCAAAATCCGTATCAGAGGTGCATTGCTGCGTACCTATGTGTTCAACATTATTTTCAAGACCCTGTTTGAAGTGGGATTCATTTTGGGCCAGTATCTCCTCTATGGCTTCCAGCTGAGGCCCCTGTACAAGTGTGCACGTTGGCCCTGCCCCAACACCGTTGACTGCTTCATATCGAGGCCCACTGAAAAGACTATTTTTATTATATTTATGCTTGTGGTGGCTTGCGTGTCTCTTTTGCTGAATTTGTTAGAGATCTATCACCTGGGATGGAAGAAAGTTAAACAGGGCATGAGAAATGAGTTTAACCCCGACAGCGAGTCGCTGCGCCGCGTCGACATTGCAGAGCCTGAGTGTTTGGCCTCAGCCTCCAGAACTGCCCCTTCCAGCCTCAGCTACCCTCCCAACTACACAGATGTGACGGCGGGCAGCAGGGCATTCCTGCCGCCCATTGGGCCGGCAGCTGTGCCCTCAGCAGCGGAGTTCAAGATGGACAACCTCCAGCAGGAACAGTCCCTCCGCCAGTCCTCCCCCTCTTCCCACTACTACATCAGCAACAACAACAACCACAGGCTGGCCACGCAGCAGAACTGGGCCAACCTGGCCACCGAGCAGCAGACTCGGGAGATGAAGGGCACCTCTCCCTCCCCATCCTCCTCTTCCTCCACCAGCACCAACAACGAGCAGCAGCAGCCCGTCGATGCTGCACTGCTCCTTCCCACCAGCAACACTACCAATAAAACCAGCATCACCAATACAACCACCACTGCTGCCTCCAGCAGCAGCAACCCTGACACGGCCTCCAATACAGGCAGCTGGGGTGGGGGGAAGAGCGAGCAGGAGGAAGGCCATGTCACCACCACTACAGTGGAGATGCACAAGCCACCAGTTACGGTCAGCACAGACCCTCGGCGGCTCAGTCGGGCCAGTAAGAGCAGCAGCATCAGGGCCAGGCCAAGCGACCTGGCTGTCTAAATCTCTTCAGCCCTTTCATGTCCCTAAACCCTCCCTGACCAACACCCCGCGTCCCTCAACCCCACCCCCAAACACAGTGATTATCAGACAACAAAATATCACAGGCATGCATAAAGCAAAAAAAAAATTAAAAAACTTTTTAAAAAAATCACAAAAACAGAAGGCAAGGCGACAAGAGACGGGAAAGCAGGAAACCTTTAGGCAAATGTGAAATGACTTGATCAGCAGTCAGTTTAGTGCAGTCGGTGAGTTGCAGAGTAGTTGAGGCAACGTTTGTGTTTTTGGTTGGTCTTAATCTATGCACACAAAATGTGATCATGCAGTGCTGTAAAGGCACATGGCTTCACTCACAGCGGTGGATGAGGCAATGGACATTGTGATGTCACAATTTTGCTTCAAAATGGACAAATCTCGGTGGTTTGGGGGAAAATCTCATGGTGTTTCTCTTTTTTTTTTTCTTTTTGTTCAGCCTAAAAGACTTATTATTCCAAATGAAAAGGAACATTTGTTGAAACAATGACTGAATATTTTTTTATTTAATCTGGCGGAAGCAGAGGTAGCTGGCATTGTTGTACACATCACTTATCCAATGTATAGCCAGGCAATTCCCTCATATATCTTGTCCATCATTGTCTGGTTTCACAGTCAAATCGGCAGCGCAAACGTGCAATGCATGTTGAACTACATGTCAACTGCTGGTTCCAGCGTTCGTCTGTGGACCTGGAAGGTCTTTTGCCTCAGCACTTCCTGAATCTTGCGAAGCAAACACCTGTTGTGTTGAACAGAATTCATCCAGGAAGTAATTTTATCAACAAACAGTACATGTATTGTGTTCCATGTACTTGTGAATGCATGTGCAGCCCTACAACTCACCGATTCACTGACAATTTCACATGGCAAAGTTGGCTAGTTTGGTTTTACCCATGATCCATTGCAGCGCTTCCTGCAGAGACAATAAATATTGCAACTGAGATGGAATGGACAGAGTCCTCAGAATAAACAGACATAGGCGCAGTGTGGACAGGATATGGGTCAAAACTGCTGGTAGAAGTCATCCCTGTGATGCCAGAATGTACCTGGGTCTCTATGAATACTACATTGTCAATAACCTAGAGATCAAAACCTTGCTGTTAGTTTACAAAAGAGGAAAATAGGGGCAGTAGGAGAGTCCCTTACGCCTGCCTCTGTCAGCATCGCCTTCAGTCAACATGTCTGAAAAGAAAAATGCTCTCCACTAATTGCACAAATGACAAGGCATTGCCTTCAAATAATTTTGCAAATACATGGCAGTCACCATCTGATATAAAGAATAACAATATTGTCGAACAAACAACCTCCCAAAGCTCTTTGGTTGAACTTGAAACTGCAAATTTGTTTAGTTAGATTGTTGGCAGATATTTTAGCCAACAGCCCTGTTTATAATAATCAAACCTAAAGATTAAGAGCGACTTTGGGAGTTAAACGACTTTCACCGTCACACATTTCATGTGCTTCTACACTGGTTTTATTCTGAAAAGTGCTATTTTTTTAAAACTGAATAGAATTTTACTCATAAATTGCATACTTGTAGTAGTTTGTGATTGCGAAACAACTACAGTTAAAAAAGACAATGACTGGCGTTGCGAGTATCATAACGCCATGGTGCAGTCGACCTTGACGGCTTCTATTTTGTTGTGTTCATCTTGATTCTTAGAGATCTTTAGGAACCCACCCTTTTAACTGAATTCATCAGCAGCCGCAGTCCCCTGTCTCTGTTGTGTTACTGTGCTGTTTGGTTCATTCACAACCCAGGCACTCACACTCAAAAAGCTTATTTTTCTCTTCTTTTTTTTTACAACCTTAATCCACTGTATTATCCTGTAAGTTCAGTTCTGGGGCACAGCAAGTACACAGTAACACTGTGTGAAAAATAAATAATCTGCATTGGACATATTGCACTCACAGGGCATACAATTAAGCACTAATATATTAGTGCAAAGCAATCTATAGAAGCTATACTTTTCCAGCAGTTAATGTGCAGGTTAATACACTGGAGTAAGAGCAGTGTAAAATGGTAGCAGTTGTTTTTTTAATTTTCTGGGGGTGGGGGGTGGGGGGGGTACAAAATAATGGTACTGTATGGTGTAAGAGTATCTGTACCCATATGGGTATAATGTTTAATGCCGTATCTTACTTCAGTTGCTTAAATGACAGTTAGTGCAAACAGAAGCACAATGAGGAGAATATAAACCTACACAACGCATAGGTAACAGCAGTCTTTCCCAGTACATGTTTCTTGTTCAAAATGACAAAAAAAAATCTTTGTTGCATTTGTTTTTGATCCCTAAAGTTTACATTTTGGTAGTTGATAAAGATTTGCACATTTAGGAAAGAAAAATTGCTGTTCTGCAATGCTAATATTGGTAGTAATAGAGAGAGAAAGAGAGAGAGAGAGAATGAGAGAGAGCGAGAGAGAGAAAGAGAGAGCGCGAGAGGCCAAACTGCCAATCTCTATGATCCTCAAAGGAAAAAATGTCTTAAAACAAAAACGCAGTGGCTCTTCACAGAAAAGGCAGTATTAAAAAAAGAAGCTGTTATGTATCTCAAGCTCAGATAATGATGAGTTTAAAGGCCAACAGCGAGAGAGAGAAAAAATAGTAGGGGTATTTTTCTGCGTGTTCACTCAGTATGTTCTCACAGACTGGTCGGGACTCTGGTTAGACGTCAGATCAGACGGCCTCGACTGGGTAGCTGGCCCTTCCCTAACCCTGTGTTCAAAGCCCTGACAGGATGTTGTGTTCAAAGCCCGTTGTCCCTGTGACTCCTCCGAACTCTCTCCTCTTACGTGTCATGCAGAGCATGATTTCTCTGGCTCATCAGGGAGTAGGAACCATCAAACAATGCTCAGAACAGCAAACTGTTTTCAATGCTGTCTTAAACAGGAGAAGTGCCTTGTGTATGAATGATTCTTTTGTAAGAACAAGTTGATGTAAATGTTAATTTACCTCAAATGTTTACAAAACTGTTACTAAATAAATTTTTTGTACCATATTTGTTGTTCTGGCTTTAACTTTTGCGAGCAGATTAACAACAACCGGTGTAAGACTTATTAGGCTGACGAGTTCAGGTTCAGAAGTCTCTAAATAATGTCTTCTCTTCTCAAGTGCCCTCCATTTCAAAATAAAAAAGATTTCACCCGTTTTCTGTAACTAATGTTTTACATAGATTTCCAGAGTCAAGTGCGTCTGGAGAGGCCATCAAATTTGTCATTTGTTCTCTGAAAGATGCAATTTTTAGCAGCTATATATATATATATATATATATATATATATATATACTTACTTTCAATGTCTGACTCAAAAAAGTATATGTACAAAAAGATGTGTATCTAGAAATCAAAATACTAGAATTTGTTGTACATAGCCAATTTTTCTTGGTAGTATTTTTTACAAGTTTGATTTGTTTAGTTATCTTTATTTCTTTTTCTTTTTTAAACTATTTATGCATGTCATGCATTTTTCGTACATTAATCACATTCACCTACAAATTTTAACTAATCACATTTTAATTTGACTTTTAAGTTTACGTTTCATGTATGAGACAACACAAGATAATGAGTCACAACTTTATTTTTCATTATGTAATAATGCAACAATATGTAATACATTTTCACTTCATAAGGCTATCAAATAACACCCACCTTTTGTAATAGTCTGCCACATTTGATAATAAACAGCCTGAACCCAAAACGTAATAGATTTTCCCACATTTTTAAATAAATGTATACATATTGTAGGAGCTATAACAAAATGTGGGAGTTGCAATTTTTTATAAAATGCATTTTGGATAAGCTGAAGCTTTTTAAAGGCCTTTTTGGGGTTGCCCTTTCAAAAGACCACTGCAGTAGTTGAGTAGTGAGTGTTTTTCAGGTCGGCATTTGACAAGAAGTCCCTTAGTTGGCTATATTTGTAAGATGATAACAAGCTGATCTTGTATATTGCATTCATACTGCTTATTACAAAATGTGGCAGATTATTACAAGATGCAGGGGTGGTTACATAATGAGTTATTACACCTGTGAAAAGGTGAAGGAATATTTATTTCACAACATGTAGTTCTAAGGCCAATATTGTATTGTTTTCCTATATTATTGCCACTTACATAATCTGTCAACAAACCAGTGTGTAGTTCTCGTTAATGTGAACTGCTAGCTTCCTGTTTGCTCTTCAGGATATGTGCTGCCCACATCTGCATCAGGAGAGCTTTTGAGTGTCTTAGGCACTCTCATTGTAGACTCTTTGACCTCCGACCTCCCAACTGTTCTGTTCCCACTCCCTCACTCTGCATTCCAACAGAGAATGTCAGAATGTGACACTGAGCCACAGACACACACACAGCCAGACCCACTTCATAACCACATCCAGAAATAATTAAAATAAGACGGACGTGTCAGTGTTGCACCTGAGAGTCAAACATCGATCACAAACTCAGTCTGCGCTATCACAAGAGCTGAGTGACAATTTACAACACTGTGCAATACATGATAGAGGTGGGTGAAATTTACAGCTGCTGGGAAAGTTCATTTTAATCTCTGGGCACAGTGGGCATCAACAATGCAACAGCTACCACAGACACACACAAAGAGAAATAAGTGGACTAACTAAATGTTATAGTGTCCTTCAAATGTTTTTGGGCCATCGTAAAGGAAAACACATTTTGGAAAATATACTTTTTTGATTTCTTTCAGAGAGCGAGGATGAGAAGAGCAATCTAATGTCAGGGCATCATGTAGCAATGCGATACCTAATATGTGTTTAGAAATATACAGAAAAACTACCGTACTACTAAATACTGCCTCACGGTTGTATGCTCAGGCCAACCAAAAGTGGCAGTGTCACTATACTCACATGTATGATTCCAGTGAATAATTCCCAGTGAGAAATATCTTAACTTAGAGTCTATTTTTAGAGAGGACTGACAGAGAGCTTCGTCACATGCTGCAGAGACAATCAGCTGAAGCTCAATATCAGCTAAACCAATGAGCTTGTGGTGTCTAAGTTCACTGAGAGAAACAAAAACAATCAAATTTCTTGTATTCGTTCTTATGCCTGGCCGATAAAGCAGGTTAACGTGTTAACACAGGCAACAATATATAAATTTCCCCAATGTGGGATCAATAAGATCTATCTTATCTTATATAGCATTCCACACTAGCCTTCAAGGTTTTTATGGCTAACATTAGGAAACCATTGCCTACTTACACATCCAACAGACATAAACATTATTATTATTTCGGAGATGTGTTTCTGTTCAACTGGCAATAAACTCCGGTTTGGTTCCCGCCAAAAGTCCCAGGGACTTCAGCTGGCTAACCTTAAACATGGCCTATGTTTACTATGAAGTTGCTAAGTTTTAAAAAAGCTTTATTGGCTGCTTTTTGAGACTTAATTTACAGGCTTTCACATTACAGTTCTGTACTGTACAGTGCTGCTTGAAATCTATGCAATTGATTATGTTTTTATTAGTTATGTTTTTTATTTTACTCTCAAATTTAATGTTTTTTTTTCTTTCCCTTGACTTACCGTTCTGCGAATAAAGAAACTATCCAAATAAACAGAACTAAAGGCCCAGTAGGTTAGATAATGAGATAACATAGGTTAAAAAACAGCATAAGGCTTTGGAAAGATTTCTTTGCACAGGATATTTGGCATTGAGTCTAACAACAGAGTACAGTACATGAGTGCTAGGCTCTTGGGTCCAGTGGCTGAAGAGTGATGGGAGATAGTTGATCTGTTGGCACGACTGGCTGGAGGCCTCAGCCCGTCACTCAGTCGGTAGCCTTGTTTCCACTGCAAGGCCGAAGAGGGCCAAACAGAGCTCAGTGCTTTTCAGGGACACCGTCTACCCATTATTTCAGTAAATTTCCCTGTTTAAGCTTGTCTACTAATTACATTCCACAAACCTGTAAAATAAAACAAGAAACATTAGATTTTGTTTATTATATTTGAAAGTGAAAGTTTTCTCTTTAGTCCTGCACCTGATGGCTGGTACTGGTCCTACTTGATGTTTTGAGAGAGCGACATGCTAGTCTCTACCTGTAGTGAAATCCTTTATGACACTTAATTACTAAACACAAGTCAATAAATGCAAATGTAAAGTACTTTCACTTTCACGTCCAGATGAGTCTGACACCTTGATGCCTTGTGCGTACATTCATCACAGATAGCTGATTAATTCAACAATGTTACAAGTTGACCTATTCAGGAAGTACAGGCATTAAGGTCCTAAGGTCCTGATAGTGGTTTCAGTGGTGGTTTCTATCCATTTTGTATCACATGGCCCCTCTAAAGCCCCTCTTGGCCCGGTGGTGGAAAAGCAACTACTACAGAACGAGAACGTCTGCCACTGAGTCACCAGTCTTCAGCTCAGAGCAGACAGGAGGCTATATTTAGCCTTTAATCACCTAACAAATTCACACTCAGCCCACAGCACAAATACCTCAGGCCCTCTTTATGTATTTCAGGAGTGTGATGAATCTGTTTCTGGGAGGGCTGACCGCTGGCTCATGGAAAGATGTTGGTTTGGTTGACAGAAAGGTTGCTGGTTTGGTACCAGACTTCTGACTGCATTTTTTAAAGATCAGATCGTGCAACTTCAGAGTTCTTTACAAAAATGATTAAAAATAGTCAGGTAAATAAACAATAATCAACAACTGTAAATTGGAAAAATCCTTTTCACAGTAATCCATAAGAAACACAGCAGAAAAGGTGAGTTATTGAAAGCCAAACCAAGAGAACGCTTTGACTTTGTATCTTTACAGAGGAGTTGGGGTCAGTGCAATCCCAACCTCCTTACAATATGTTATGACCTCCATAAAAATGAAGATTTTTTCCAGTTTAAAAACACCTTTATGCATAAAAGAATAATAAATTGCTACATAAATAAAAAGCATTCCCATACAGGGCTCAACAATAATGACAGCCCGCTTGCCCGGAGCCAGTAAAATGCTACGTCTGGCTAGTAAATCTAGTAACTCACATGCCCAATTGCAATGAAATCTAGTTTTTTTTCTGGAGCTGATGATGTAAATCAATCTTGCATCCTTCTCATCTCGGTTGAGATGGGGCGGGTTAAACAGGGTTATTTTTCAGGCACGTCAAGTCACCGAAAAATGTTGTGCCACAACAAGACCTAACAGTGTCTATCTTGCATGGCAGCTAAAAGGGTCTTTGTTTTAAATGATAACTGCTACTAAATAAAAAAAATGTGTATAGTGGGCAAGTAACAATTGACTTCAGGCAAATAGATTTCTGACTCACTTGGCAAGTGTATAAAAACCCCATTAACGTCGAACCCTGTCATTGCCATGTTATCAGCACCACAAACCTGCTATGATGTGTACCATCGTACATTGTGTATACATACCATTACAGTGTGAGTAATAACAGCACATTGGTGATTTAGAAGTTACCAGCCTCTCGATAAGTGCTGCTGCAGAGTCTGTCTGTTCTAATACTTTTCAGTCTTTTAAAAGAAGCGAGGAAGTTAAAAGATGATTAAGAGGAGGAGTCTCGAAGAATCTTGTGGGTTTTTTTGTGATTTCAGCAGGAGATCATAGCTCCTGGCCTATGCCTTTTAGTTTATTATTTTTAAAATCACTTAAAGAAAAAAAGGATGCTTAAAACAGTCAAATTTTAATATGAGAAATTAAAAAAAGTTTGAATCAGCTTTTAAAAACCAGTCACGTGTAATTTGTGTACCATTAAACACATTTAAAAACCCCATATTCCCATATTTTGTTTGACCATGATTTGACAAAAAAAATATTA
The DNA here is from genome assembly GCF_004916995.1 of Morone saxatilis. NCBI lineage: Eukaryota > Metazoa > Chordata > Actinopteri > Moronidae > Morone > Morone saxatilis. The sequence goes on along the minus strand of NW_023340095.1, from coordinate 21,831,779 downwards.
TTCAAAATAAATAAAAATGAATCTTCTCAATCAACCCTGATACATTCTGTATGTAGTTCACTTCAAAAAGGACCTTTGCACTGTGTAGCTGCCAATACTATGAATGATGTAACGTTGCAGCATTTGTACAGTGTGCGGTCATCTGGGCCGGCTTGTTTTGACTGTCTGTCCATAGGAAGAGGGAGGGGCTGCACAGGAAGAAAGAGCATTATATGAGAGAAATTTGTGAGGAGAGGTCAGCTCTGCGGGGACACCTACTGGCCAGGCGAGGGCATGGACACAGTGCCCACAATGCACCAGGGTACGTTCATCATGACTCCCTGAAGGTGCTCCCTAAAAATCAACTAAATGTCTTAAACTTAAAAACAAATAAAGGTATAAAATGCTGCCTACATTCGTCTCAAGAGGTTAACTAATGCACAAAACTTTCCATGTATTTGATCTTACTATGTGAACACTGGTCATCAGTGTTGTACAGCTCAATTTGACATTTTGGGTGTTTTGTTCAGGGATGTGGGGATAAATTGTTTGACTAGGCAAATCCTAAAACGAGAGGATTTAAGTCATATTTCAACATCATGATGGTCTGTTAATGCTTTGGTTCCTGCAGTGGTTTAAGAGTTTTGCTTTGAGGTAAAAAATAATACAAACAGAAAAAACAGAACATACACTGTTGTGACAATTAGTCAGCAAACAAGGGAGCCCTACCATTTCTAACCCCTCCAAACTAGTTGACAAAATTTAAGCAAACCCCTTTCCAATGCGCCTCTCAGACAGTATAACAGTATCAGTTGTAAACATCATCACTGTCCCTTGATTTTCATTGTACTTTAATCTTACAGCACAGTTAACATGCAATGCTAATACTGTACATCACTGATATTAACAGAAGACAGCAACTATCAGCTTAGGTCGGACATAAGAGAAATCGAAATGGAGATCGTGGATGTTTTCTTTTTCCCTCATAGTGATTATGAGTACACTGGTGCCTCGTTTTTTTTCTCCAACTTAATCATTTCTATTGCTTCAGTGATTAATTCTTTCTGTGTTCAGCTATATCAGTTATTAATAATTACCTTCTTTGTGACCAGAAAAAGAAAATAAAGATATTTTAAAAATTTTGCAGTTCCTCTGCAAATCTCCCAGCATAAATGATTGTGATGTGAGCGGATTGTTATATTAGTGTGGATCAGCGCTTGCTTTGTTATGCCAAACCAAACTTAAAAATGTAAATTAAAATGTAAATGTAAATGTGAGGTGACCAACAGTGTGCAGGATTTCTGACTCCTTCTCATGATGGTAGCTAAGAAACGGTTGACCCTCCTCTATTCCGCAGCACCCTTTTGTGTTTTAAAGGCCAAAGGTCACTGCAACCGTTCACACCATCAACAAACCTATAAGAGCTGTGAAACTGTTTAATATCAACTTGTGGATCAACTTTTACTTTGGAGGCGCAATCTAAGGAAGAGGAGGAGAGAAGATGCTGTCGAAGATATGGGAGAATGTGAGGCTGGCTTCAAAGGGGGAACAGTGCATGTGTGTGTGTGTGTGTCTCCGACTGGCTGATGTGTCAGCCAGTGGGTGTTTTGGAAAAAGATGAGTTTGGTGACTGCGCTGAAGGGATTGTTGCACTCACTGCTTCACTATGGCTCTCCAAATAAGGTCAGGCCATCCTAAATTTAACCTAATCCAAGCCCCCCACTCTCCCTCACCACCAGTCAGAGCCAAGGTTACGGTGTTCAGTGTGTGTGTGTGTGTGTGTGTGTGCGTGTGTGTGTGTGCAGGGGGGTAAACAGTTGTTGTCTATCAAATGAAATCCAGACACTGTCATCCTCAGTTTGGAAACTCCTGCAACATTCAGGAAACAAGGGTCGGTGGGCATTTTCTGGGGCATTTTGCAGCAGCATGTAAAAAATTTGTACAAAAACAAACAAAAGAGGATGAGAAAGGATAACTGGAAAATATCTGTGTTGCACTTTAACCCACATCCCAGCTATCCCAGCTAAACTCTTCAGCTTGGTCCTGTGCCGTGTGTTGAGGCACACAACCTGAGAAATGCAGTTGTCATCCATTCCTGTCCTCTTGTCCTCTGTGCAGCTGTGCACTGCATCTACACACACACACACCACACAAACACACACACACACAACACACACAACACAACCACACAGGCTCTTTCCCTCCCAGTCGGCTGTTGTTTTATCATTAAATGGCGACATTAGTTGCATATCATGTGACTTCGGAAAGAGGATCATTCGCACATTAGAGGCCCTAATCGCACCTATAGTCTACCCCCGGGCCTCGCCCACATTGACCCTGCTGAGCACAGCAACTTTCTTTAATGTCCCCTGAAAGAGCTTGGGATTGAGCCCAAACAAAAAAAACCCACGAAGGGTGAAAAAATGTTTTTCAACCCCTCGCAGGCCTGGGCTGTGTGGGCCGCACAGGGCCATTTTAGCTTTAGATCAATGGACAAGTTACTGGAGTCTGGCCAAACTCTGACAGATAGGCACAGAAAGAAAAAAGCTTGCCTATTCAAAAAATTGGTTTTGTCACCGTGTTTTGTACCTCCACCGTCCACCACCCCCAAAAAATGCGAGGTGAATGAGGGGGGGAATGGTTTTTCCTAAAGCCTCTAAAAGTGTGGAGTTTTTCATGCATTGCTTTTTCTGTGTGCAGGGTGAGGAGGGCGAGGCTGGCGGTGGGAGGAAGGAGGAAGGAAAGTGGGTGGTGGGCACGTTGTTATGGGAGGGAGGGGGGACGCCGCCTCACGTCAGCCGGGCTTGCAGATGTGAACCTCTCCGGTTCCAGACACGGAGCTTGGGCAAAGCGCAGCTCTCTCCTGCCAGCTAATGCGATGGGTCGTTATACTTAAACACCACGCTGGTGGTGATGATGGCGGTTTGCTGATAAAACCAGTAATACTCAGCCAAGTCC
>NW_023340095.1:21797661-21828742 GCF_004916995.1 Morone saxatilis | reverse complement strand
TTCTAGTGTCAAACTCTGCATAGAGATCATTCTAACAGCACAGTGTAGGAACAAGAAGAAAACATTTTGAAAAGAGGAAGACTTTAAATGTTCACTTCACTGTCCTCTCTTATGAACTATCTATGCTACCTAGTCTCTGCATGGTGACACAACACATCCTCGCCTCTTTAACCTTTCAAATGCAACTTCCTCTCCCAGGACCTGAGCCTCGTCTCCCTGGCTGTCGCACTGACCCCAGGGTGTCGACAGGCCACACCTCCTCCTGCCCTGCTGTCCATCATCTCCCAGATAACAGTCCCTGCCTCGGCGACATGTCCGCCTGGCACCTTGTAAAAAATGGGACCTGATAGTGAGGAAGGCCAGAACACAGTGAGGATGGCGCCATGTTGTGCCAGCGTTAACACGCTGTAATAATTTTAACCTCGACAGTGGGAAACAACAATGACGGTCTTCTTGGGGATGTGTATAATATTTTACATTAGAGTGGATAACAAGGTCATTGACCCATGGTCATAATAGCAGTGCATTAATGGACGTGGTTTTGAAATGACATGTTTAACAGTCATATGGGTCTATCTATATGCAGCTGTCCACATACGTAGTGTACTCTTGTAGTGTTTTCAAGAGTTTTCTGAGTTTCATTCCCTATTCCCCATTGATCTGTTCTCTAGTTTCCTATTTGGGAAATTTGCACCATCAACCTTGTGATTCCCTGATTCTTTAAAGGGTCAGTTCACCAAAATCACAAAAAGAAATTTCTTTTCTTAGCCTTACTAGTTTAAAGTTTTGTGCTATAAACCCAGAACAATGGAAAAATAATTTAATTTAAAATGACAAGATGTCTCAGCAGAAACTAATTCCTGGTTAGTGATTCAGGAGGATCTGTTGGCAGAAATTGAATATCCCTTGGTATGTTTTCATTAGTGTATACCATCTGAAAATAAGACTAGTTTTGCTACCTTAGAATGAGCCCTTTTTATCTACAGAAGGAGCCGGCCCTCTTTCACAGTCCACTATGTTTCTACTGTAGTCCACGATGGACAAACACTGGCTGTAGACTGGGCCTTACGCAATTTTTGCACCCACCGTAGTTTCTCCTATGCGCTTGGAAGCCAAGTAGTATTCAGTTGGTTGCAATCTGCAACTTCAGTGCCAGATACCACTAAACCCTACACACTGGTCCTTTAGGATAGAGTTTGTTTGTTTAATGCTTTGAGCACAGGTTCTAGTCACCTCCATTATATTGGGTCAGCAGTGAAACAATTGCAAATTACTATTACTACAGGCAAATAAAAGCGCATCATTAGGGAGTCTGGTTAGAAAATGAAACCATTTATTTAACATGACCGTATCAGCAGATCAGCCCACACACATAGCATCAGACTCAAGTCACAATCACTCACTTTCAGTATATACAGATAGGCACATTCACATTAGGCATTAAAGCCAGCCACAGCGTCTACTGTAGGTCCAAACCTGTTGCAGGTTTGGTCACTACCTCTGAGTCCAGCAGGAAAATCAGCCAGGTTAACCAGGGTCCTCTGATCCCGCGTCAGTTTTGTTAAATTCCACTCAGGTTTAACGGTTTGGATTTTGGGCTGGTGAAATCCAGACCAATGTCCTCCTTCTAAATCCACATTTGCTTCTGAAATGTAGTTCAAGACCACTGAATGCACAGTCAAGTGTACAAAATAACAGGAACACCTGCTCATTAGATAAAATAAACTATGACATTGTGTTCCCTGACCTTGTTCTCCAGGTAAATCCACTTCAGTCAGGAGGAGCAGTCATGTGGATCATGCAGAGAAAACATTTTTAATCTGAGAGAAATTAGAGACATGGTGGGTCAAACATCTGGAGGGTGTTCCTTATATTTTGAGCACTGGTTGTGGAAACATCTTTGTTTGGTGTAAAATGAAGCCCGCTTTGCATCTCAAAGTATTTTCCCAAATTAAATTAAAGTCAATAAGGGATCAAGGAAGTAGAAACAAGATCCTCAAATAATCTTCACTGGATTAAGTAAATTGATGACACTTTCTCAAATTTATTGAAACAATCAAAGCAGTTCAAATAAAACTCAAAAGTAAAAAAAAGGGACTTTAACCATATAAATAAAAAAATATCAAAGAAACAATGGATAGTGTAACTCGGGAAGAAAACACGAGTTTAGTTCATTAAAAAGAAAATTCAAATGTCCAACCAGTTCTTTATTACATTACAAGCTTTTGCTTTGCAGTGCTAGCACTCTAAAACATCTGGGAAGAAGAAGAGGGCACTTATTAACAAGTGCTCAGTTTTCAAACTAAATCAATATTAAGTTTAAAGGAGACTAAGAATAACTGAGAAATGCCATGAAAATACGAACACGGGGACGAATGCAGAAAGGAAACTTTAAAAATAGTCTGTCGCGTTCTGAATAATCAGTGTCCTTCATGTTTAGCAGGTTCCTGCAAAATACTCTAATGGGAAAGAGAGGCGAGGGCGCAGGACTGCAGCAGGGTTTTCAATGATGACGGTTGAGAAGGAAATGGCACCCAGAAAAATCCCAACGTAAAGGTGGTCTTTTTAAAAAGGCTTCTCAGGAGGTGGGTTTTCAAGCTGAAGGTTTTTTTTCTTTTCCCCAACCACAGTGTCCCTCTGTGTTGACTCCAGTTCAAATAACCGCCTTGTTTCAGATATTTACACTTCAAAGCAACCCAATCTGGGCTTAGTACGCACATAATGCTACATTGCATGAATGAAAGTGTCCCCCAATGAAGAAATGCAGCATGTCTGTAGGCTGCCTTTACCCCACACCACAGCCAGTCGGGTCTGTCTGATGAGAGATAACAGAAGGTTTAGAGTCAGTCCTCTCTTACTGTCCTGGATCGGTCCTGACTCCTGCCCCTCTGAGCTCAGTCCTCTGTGGTGCAACGGTTTTGCCTGAGAGCAGTACTGACAGAGGAAGAGCTGAGAGCAGGATGATGGGATGGAATGAATGCAGCCCGGGTGATTGAGATGTGTGTGATACGGTGGATTGCCCTGGCTGATGCTGCGTTCCAGACATGTTGGAAAGTCAGAAATTCGAAAATGTTGCCTTACATGGCAACATTTCTTACGCTTGAGGATTCCATTATGCACTTCTTGGACTTTGACACTGTTAGTGCCACATAGCATGACCTAAAATGCTGACAATCGAGATACACTTCAGCTTTTTTACAACCTCAAGGGCCCTACATACCCACACAGGTGATTTCACTTGATTACATCCCTTTACTGGACTTGGTCACATAATATTCCTATCCCATGAAACTGCCCTGCTAGTGTAAGGGGCATTTTGTCATGTTTCTGATGCAAGTAAATAAATATCGGTGTGAGCACTTTTTGAGAGCGATGCTGCAGTTTGTAGTCTGGTAATGTGATAATGTACGAAATATTATGGTGATGAAACAGGATAAAATATTAACTAAAATATTAACTTATTGGAGAGTGCATCGAATATTTTTCTCCTGTTGAATACTTAGTGTTTAATCATCCATGAAAATAGAAATGTGTAATGTAAAGTAGCACTTATAGTATTATTAGCTGCTAAATTGGGAACAGAAGTACCACTTGTATCAAAGATGGAACGTTCCAGCTGGGAATTTTCAACTTCCCACTCTGTGGACACAGCATCAGCCTTGCACTTCCTCTTCCTACTCCCCTCCTCCTGAGCAGTGGCTCTGGATTCACCCAGACCCTTTGTCTGCCTTGTCCCATGCTTATTGATTCTCTTTCTAAAAATTAAGTTACTCTCTTGAAGCTAAGCACTCCACTCACTTTTTTCTACCCAGAGGGATGCAGAGGACATGAGGCAGACTGAGAGAATGTCTCCACGACATCCTGTCCCTTCGCCTCAGTTAGGCCTCCTTCTTGTAGCCACCTGGTGGCTGCTGATAACCTTTGTTAAAGCATGATTCTGTGTTAAAAGTTTGAGTATTTGTAAGCTGCTTGTGTGAGCACTATAAGCACGCTAGGCTCTCAGAGTTGTCGGTAATGCACAACAGCCATCCTGTCTTAAAAATATGATAACTGTCAATACACTTTGTTTACTACCTGATTTAGCTTTGTTTACCCCAAGATAACAAATTACAGCTCCACCTCCTCATTCTATTAAACTGAACCAGTTCCCATCACAAATCAGGACACACGTGTGTCCGTCCTCTTCTTCTAGTTTATGATTGGAGGTAAGATGAATTCCTCCTCCTCCGTTGGTGAATTTATCAGCAGAAGTACAAGTTTGGGCTTCTCTTCATCATCCTCTACTTTCTCACGTTCCCTGTTGTGGACGCCCCTCACCAGGAGGAAACAGCAAGTCAGCTAGGAAGGGAAGGAGGACTGGATGACACGACAGGGGAGGAGCAAACACTAGCTATCCTCTGCTTGCTCCTCTGCTGACTGTTCAGGCTCTACTAACAGAAGTCCTAGCCAACTGCTATTCTCCCCCGACTGTTTCACCCCCGTCCTCTTCCTCCTCGTCTTCCTCCAGGTGTTGTTTGTCTGTGTAAATGTCCCTGACCAGGAGGACTCTGGTGAGGAGGCTCTCCAGGATCCGTCGCTCCAGCGGTGTAGAGCTGAACCACAGCGGGTCGTCAGGACTACAGGCCGGATCCGGTTGAACGTAAAAGACATCCAGACGCTCCCGCAACAACGCCGGGCTGGAGGGAGGGAGGACACAAGTAGGGAAAGAGTAAAAGTGGAGGGAGAGAAGGAAAGTGTGGATAGAGAGAAGGAGAAAAAGGAAAAAAAGTGAGGCGATAAGAAGCAGCATCAAAAACAGGGTGAGAAGGTGAGGGAATGGAAAAAAGGGGGGAATTGGGACAGGAAAGGAGGAGGTTGCGGAGGAGAGGAAAGGGGGTGGGGGGTGGGGGAGAGAGTGTGAATGTCTTGTTCTTAGTTTAGAGACTTTTCACTTTTTTCATTTCATGGTAAGTCCTCATATTTTAATAATCAACACTGTGGTTCAGGATGTGAACAGCAATGAATTATAATCACAGGACTTAGAAATAAGATTTCTTTAATATATGTTTTTGCTAGCTGTTTCATGTCAATTTAAACTACTCCTTCATATGTAATGAAAAAAAGCAATTCTAGTTCCAAAATGTATATTGTGTGGCACAAAACAATGGCAGTACTCGCAAATGGTTGATAAGGGAGCAGGTTTAGGGCCTTCATTTATTTAGCTACGAACAACAAAGATGAAAATGTATAGAAGCTGCTGTTTGCATGTTTTGTTAAGTCTGATGTTAGTAATGAAAATATTTTCTGAATATTGCACTTTGTTGTAGTACCTGTATATTGAAGCCTCCTATGAGATGACAATACTAGCAGTGGCCAAAGCCAATTTGAGTTTTCAGACGCCTGCTCTAAATCAAACTTACACATAACTGATCAAATGGACATATATATACACATATATTCAAATATAAACACACATTCAGTGCAAGTTGGACTCCAGATACTGCTATCTTGGCGATTTTAAATGGAATGTTTGGACTCTGGATGGTCGGTTGCACAAAACAAGAAACTGGAAGAAATCAACTTGGGCTCTGGGAACTTGAGTGGCATTGTACATCATTTACATTAGTCTTTGTCTCACCATCTAATATCAGACTTAATGTTTAACAATAATGGTAAATGGACTTGTGTCTTCCGACCACTCAAAGCACCTTCACACACATTGGCAGTGATGGCAAAGTCCATCGAGTAGACACTAACTCATTCGTGCACATTCACACCGATGCACAGCATCAAGGACACTTCGACATGCAGTGGGAGGAGCCAGGGATCGAACCAACAACCTTCCGATTAGTGGACGACTTGCTCTACCTCTGAGCAGATTAACTGATTAAATAATCAGTAGCAGCCCTAGTCTCCTTCAGAATAAAATGAGTAAGGGCTTCTCTCTGGAGTAAATTACAACACTTTGAATAACTGCTAGAAAAGCCTTGTGATTAATGATAGTAACCATCGGAGGGGCAATCTCCACTGCTGCACAATTTGCTCCTCTGGAGAGGACCATTTGTTAAAATATTAAAATTATAGAGAGAAAGTACTGCAGTGAGGAAGATGGTCGGTCAGAGAAAGTGTTTTAAACAAGTAAATATATTGAACCCACCACTTAGATCTGTAGAGGTCATATAGGTCACACTCGTGTTTCTTAACCGGGCAGCGTACAGTGGAGCCTCCTGAGTCGTCGTCTGGTTCATAGTCCTGATCGCCATCCTCCAATTTACGCTTCCTCTTCCTAGATTCTGTTTGCACTGAAGAACAAATATATATGTACACGCACATTCTTTAATGTTTATTGTTTTAGTTTTGCAGTCCAACATATTACATGTGAAATAAAACAATGACGTGAGGTAGTTTTCACATTAGAGAGTGTTTTATCATATTGGGTGAACATCTTGTTCTGATGTTCCACTTTAATAAATTCAATTATATAAAAAATTATAACTCTTCAATAACATTATTTCATAGTAAGTCCTCATATTTCAATAATCAACACTGTGGTTCAGGATGTGAACAGCAATGAATTATAATCACAGGACTTTTTTTTTTTAATTAAAAAAACTACCCTTCATATATTAAAAAGCAACTAAAAGTACAAACTGTTTGCTTGGAATATGATAGTTGCTGTAGATTTGCACCGACCTGCTGAAAATCTCATATTGCTAAGAGCAAGTAATAAAAATGTCCCTTTATGTACATGTTGCCAGCCTCACCATGGTGATCCTGAGAGATGGAAGGCACGCGGATGCAGACGGTGGTCTCCTTGGTGACAGGATGGACGGTGTCAGGGCCGTAGACGTTGGCAAAGGAGAGGCGGAGGTGCTGCTCCACGGTGCGCAGGCCGAAGTATTTGGTGTTCAGGTAAACCAGAGAGCGGAGCAGAGCGGCGGGACTCTGCTCCCCGAGCTGCTTGCTGCTCCACAGGCTCTGCTCCTCCACTCGACCCCACAGCGAGCCTGGGGAGAGCAGCAAACACTTTAATATCCAACAGGGAATAAATCAACCTGAATATGAAACTCACTATTCAGTACCCAAGATGGAGATTAAGTGGAGGTCATATTGTGACCCTCGTCATTTAATATATTTTCATTTGCTTGGAACATTTGTCAGGATTAAAATGCACCATGTATATCTTCACAATATTCTACTTAATTATTATTTGTCGTGTAAACAGGGAAATCCTTGAGAATTTGTTTAACCCTTTAGTGTTGATACAGTGTCCTCATATGAAAATAAAGTGCAATCACAACAAGTCAGAATGTGAACAGCATTAGAGTTCTAATCATTGGACACCACTCATAATAGAGAGCAACACTAGAGTTTAACAGAACTCTGCCACTAGTCTGTGCTAACGAGCATACACTCAAACACACTCCCCAGTGTCAGCATGATCAGTCATGGATGATTTACTTTCTAAACTCCTTATTTTTAGAACATGCAATTTGACCTCTGAATTTTATGTAAAATAATTTTTGCTATTTGTGTATTATTAAATTATTGTGTAGTGATATGAAATGTGGTCACTCACTTTTCCATGTGGTCAATTAAAAAAAGGAAATCTGACTAAATTAAGTACAACATCACATCAGACTATTTGCACTCACCATCAGGAAGCACACTGGGCTGCCAGTCCTTCAGGACCTTGTTAAGCTCCTCCCCAAACTGCTGGTAGCATGGGTCACTAAACAGGTCATCCTTCCGACCTTTGGCATGGAGGTGCTTCAAACAAAGGAAAACTCAACTTTAAAAAAACAAGATGCAATCTGTGGTTGCTCAGATATCAAACTTTTAGTGTCCTCATATTAAAATAATCATCACTGTTTTTCAGGATGTGAACAGCAAAGAATTATAATCACTGGACACACAAATCTGTACATTCAGATCCATTTGGAACAAAACTGCTGTTAAAAGAAGATGCTAAAATGCCACAACTCTGCAAAACCCCACAAAGCTAACTGAAAGAGCTTTTTTTTTTTTTAAATAAATGGAGGGAAGCACACTAGCAAATTACAGCAGGCCCAGAAAAGGTAAAAGACAAGTTCTAGTGTTTTAAGCCACATTACTCTCTACATAAAGCAATCAAATCTTAAAAGCTGTGTTAGTTCTTACAAACAGATAAAGTCAATCTTACATTTTTCTGTCAGAAAAACCACACTCCAGAGGACTTTGGACGATTGTGCGCTCCACTCTGCAGCCATGCTGTGCTGCTGCAGCTCACATGTGAGGGGAGGGGGGAAGACTGTGCACCAGTACTATCTGTCCTACTGGAAACACTCACTCTAAGTTTAGTTCCTACCTCCAAAACAACTGCAGAGGCTATTTTAATTAAACAAAAAGTAAAGTTAGCAAGGCTAATTCTTATTTCTTATATATTTTTATGAATATTTTATAGTTACAATCTAAAATCTCATTGTTATTTTGAAATTTTCTATTTTATTTTAGTTGGTAAAACAATTATACTTATGGAGAGGAAGTCAACAAAATTAATTACTTTTCATAATTACCTTTTTGAGTATTTCATGGCATATTTATGCCATAAAAACAGACACTAGTGAGGCAGGAAATGAGGAGACAAACAAAAGAGGGACATGCAACAAGGGGGACGGGAGACGGGAGAACTCCAATCACATGGTACACAGCAGGATGCCCCATTGTTCTGCTTTTAAAGTATAAACTGTGGACACAAAGGAGCTCCTGTTTTCTCCCATCATAAATAAAGTTGAAAACAAATGACCTTTTCACTGTAATTAGACTATGGTTGTGATCATTTTATTTTTATTTGTTACGCTTTATGTTCAATCTCAGCTGTAAACCCAGATCGCCATTTTATGCCTTGTTATGTTCTCAATGCTTCAAAGATGCAAAGATGATGCCTGATCACTCCATTTGGCATATTGTCTGTCAGCCCTGCCCACACTGTTGTAGACCACATGACTGGACATAAGTCAAGTAACAGCTAATGGGTTTTTATTAGTAGTTGACAAGAGCTATAGGAAATAGTTGTCATGTAACAAAAGGACCCCCAAAGTTGATTGATATGTGGAAATAATTAGCATTCACACTTGAGTTTCAAGTAACAATATTTCAAACAGATTTTATGTAGTGACATGCAGCCAAATCTCAATGATCAGTGTCTCCATGTTCAAACTTTTGTCTGATTTTTATATACATGGCCTTATGACTTGCTGAAGAGGCCCTGGTGTTTGATTCTCTGGCTTGGTACCAACCTGCTGGATCCCCAGACAGAGGTAGAGGATGCTGTCTGGAGAGTAGCGCTCCCCACTGGGCCTGCAGACCTCCCTTACAAACCGGGACAGAGCCAGGTTGAGCTCCTCTGAACTCAGCGACAACAAGTTACTTTTAGTCCGGGCTGCAGGAGATGGGAACAGACTGTCAGCAAACACATCCTTCATGTTTTCAAATATGACAATCAACCTTTCATTTTCAACCAAGCAATGCATGTGGACTCTCATACTCAACTACTGGGCTAGGGCAGTAGGTTACCTGGTTTGGAGCAGTCCTTTACTTTGGTGTCATCTGATTGGTCAGAAGGAGACAGTGCCCAGCGTTTCCAGGCATGGATGCCATAGCGAGCTTTGAGAGGCAGCGATCGTCCTGTCGGATGGGAAGAAGAGGACGAGGCAAGATCTGAGCTCTCCTCTACAGCCTGCCTCTTGTTCCCCTGCAACACAAACACACCAGATACTATACAGTAAAGTAAAAAGTTAGCCACAACAAAGCACTCAAATTGTTACATGTACATGTACATACTTGTCTTCTGGGCTGCGGTCGAGGTGCCGACTCCTCCGTCACCTCCATCTCCTCCATCTCCTCCTTCTCCTCCTTCTGCCTGTCTCTCCTTCTCCTGCTCCTCCTCCTTCTCCTCCGTCAGGACTGGAGGTAGAGAGAAGCCCATGTCCTCATCCATTCCCTCCAGGACTGGAACAGGGTCTGAGGCTGAGAAAGGAAAAAACAACATCTGTTGAATTGTTGTCCTATTTGTCATATAGTGAAAATGTAAATCCAGTCAGGATGTGAAACAGTTAAGACGTCAGTCAGTCGGTGTCTCAGAACTTTGGGGTTAAGAGCCTCAGGTACAGTGACATACAATCACAGTCGGTACATTTACATGCACTCATGAGACCAGGTGATTCAGACAAACAGGGTTAAGAAAAAAAAAAAAGCACTTTTATCTCAATCATCATCCTATCACTCTGCTGTCGCAGCAATACTTTTCTTATGTGATGTCTTCGTTATGCACATAGTAAAGAGACAATCAGAAATCCTGTAACACGTATACAGGGTCAAGCAATCAGCATTCTTAAGGAGAAACCGCTGAGATTCTCTAATGCCTTTAATGGAAATAGGGTTTCTCATTTACATGACATTTAAGAAATGAGTGTACTGGAGAAAGAACCCAGTTACATAAGAACATGTAAACGCAGAGTGACAGAGATTAACAGTCAAATTACAAGACTCCCTGGCTTGTGGATGGTAGGTGACCACGCCCACCCCAAACTCCCCGGTCCCCAACACACCCATTCCCATCTGGTAAGTACAGGAAAGGAGAAAGTTGACAGAAGCTCCAAAAGGGCGGGACTTAGGAAGGGTTGGTTAAAGTGAATGGTGAATCACAGATGTGAAAACACTGGCCTAGCATCAACAGGTTGTATATATCTCCCATGGACAGTAGGTGTTTACCTTGAGGGAAGTCTGCCTCCAGGTCCAGGTCAGGCTCGTACTTATCCTCCTCATCCCCCTTCTCATCCTCCTTCTCTTCCTCCTTCTCTTCCTCAGAGCTGCTGCTGGAGGACTTCTCCCCTCCACACTCCCGCTTCACCTTCACTGGCTTTACATCTGAAACACACAGCCAAGTAGGTCCTTACTGTAATTATTTGCTTTGCTTTCTTTAAATCTAACTGATTTTTGTGTTTGACTGAAATAAACTGTTGTCATTAGCGGTCATTAGTAAACCTAAAAATATGTTATATGACAAAAAGAATATGACACACGTGGCACAAGACTCTGACTGTTGTCCCTGTGTGAGCTGCTTGTTTTGAATATCTGACACTTTTCGACAATGAGCATTCTTTTCCATCACAATAGACCTTAAACCCTCACATGAGTGTACCTGGCTTCTGGTCCTCCGCGATCATCTCAGCCATGGAGAGCAGGTCGGCCTCCAGAGGGTCAGAGGGCACTTTGTTTTTCAGTTCATTGATGGTCTGGATGATCTGCTCTGCCCCCTGCATGGTGGTGGGCAGAAACACAGGCACAGGAACCTGGACAGGACAGGGCATATAGCTTTTGGTTAGTAATCAGGCAACTTTAATTAGTAAATGAGATTTTGCTTTGACACCAACACATTTAACATGACAATATGTTTCTAGCACTCAATTTGTCCACCTAATTGTTGTGTTTGCCCATTTGTTTAGACAACAGCCATTTTAACATGTATTATACAAGCTTTTATTGATTTCTCTATTTTAACACCTTTACAAGATTATGTTTTTGCCTTTTAGGATAGATAATTCATATGTGTTCATGAGCTAAGGATCATGTCTTACCGGTACAGGCAGAGAGAATGGAGTGGGAGTGACCTGGGAATACATATTCATGGGCATGGGGATGAAGACGGGCACAGGTATGGGTACAGGAACATACTCCCTCTTCACACCATCGTCTACATCTGTGGACACAGATGATGCTGAATTACAACATTATACACACAAATGACTGTGTGTGTGTGTCTGTTAATGGGTCAAAAGTAATTATTTTGAAGGGTAAGTGGTAGGAATTTTATTACCTCCACATAACTGTTAAGCCGGACTCAGGCGAAAAAGAAAATACAAAAAGGTCCAATTTCCACTGCCTCGCTATAGCAAACTTTAGCTGCGACTGAGCTGTGATTATATGGTAGTCACTAGGTCCTGCACAATATCTCTGATTCATGTCTGGCTAGGTACCATAACTACATCATAACATTTCCCTCTAACTATCCAGTGTCCGAAAACAAAAGAAAAACTTTATGTATCTATATATAATAATAAATAAAATAATAATTGATATATTTGTAGCACTCTTCTAAGTATGATGCTGTGCTTACCCGTCTGTAAAAGTTTACTCTGCATGTGTGGCTTGCAGTAGGTAGCCTTGGTCAGGGTGAGTGGCTTGCAGAGCACGGCCTTGTTCTTGACATCCCTCACCAAACCTCCACCAGCGTACGCAACAGAACCCTGGTTCACCAGCTGCAACATGGCAGAAAACAAAATGTAGGCAAACAGAAATGTGGTTTCTGCTCTTACAAAATATTAATTAATTAAACGGAAACTTGAAACAAATGATGGGATTGTTTTTAAAGGACAGTAGGTATGTAAATCTGACAAAACAGAATATATAAATATTTGGTTAACATATTTTACAGTGGGTGACCTACATCTCAAAACTATTAAGTGGTACATTTATTGACATATTTGCAGTAAATAAAAATACAATATTTAGTTAATACAAAGCAACTCATGTTTCATGATTTCAAAGTAAACTCTATGATACTGACATCTTTTCCTAATCTTTACTTACCCCAAGTTTTGCCCCTTGCATTTCAAACCCTGTAAAGAGGAAAATGAAATAAAACACATCTTTACCTCATGAAGAAATCTCAATTGTCAAATTAAGTAACATACTTTTTTTTGTGTCAGCATGCTTCAGATAACATTCATTAATTCCATAATATCTGACCCTTAAAAAAAGCATTTTCTGCTACATGGAACTGTAAGCATGTAATTTGAAACACACACACACACACAGTCAGATTTTACCCAGGGTGGTGTTCTCGGGGCCTTTCTGTGTGACCATGATGGGCTCGTTCTGCTGGCAGTAGAACTTTAACAGACACTCCTGGTCACAGAAATGCTTCATCTCTGCTCTCCACATCACAGACTCTGTCAGGTTACCCTGCACCTTACAGCAGTCACACCTCGCCGCCTAGTGGCCACAAGGAGACAGTGTCATTCACAAAAATCCACATTATCATTATCGCATAACATATACATTGTTTTAATTTATTAACGGATACGCTGAGTATGAGCAGACCTTGTAGTACCAGTCGTTGAACTTCTTGGCGCAGGTCTCGCTGCAGAAGTCCCGGGTCAGGCCCCCGAGCTGCCGGGTCACGCCTCTCTTACATAGCTGGTTGCAGTGGTTACAGCTGACACACTTAAGACCCAATCGCTTGATAAAATCCTGCTTAAATAACAGCTTACAGCCTGAAAAAACAAAGACAAATGATGAAATGGAAAGCTATCTCATCCTGAAGGAGCAAAGCAAAATCCTGGTTAAAGACAGCAGATATACAAACAAGAAATATGTTTAAAAATGGCTAAATCAACAGCAGCCAACACAGGATATAATCAGTCTCTCCGACTACTTTAAAACTGTTGAGAAAACTGCTCAAGTGTCCTATAGAGGAGAGGAAAGAAGATTAGTACCTTCGCTGCAGAAAGGTCTCTTGACCCCGGAGAACTTGACCGTCTCATGTAGCGTCTTCTCCTCTTGGCAGTACTCACAGAACGTCACGATGCAGTGGAGCTTCTTGTAGTCCTCACAGCATGCCTTACTACAAAACTGGTAGACCTTATCCTGAGGACAGACACATTCAGATAAATGTCTTGTATCCATTCTGGTTTCAGATACATAACCAGTAGGTTCTGCATGCATAAAAAAAAACTGGAAAAATGGCAGGACGCTATTACAGCCGAAACAAGCTGGATTAAACACAGAGTTTGACTTCACTTTTTTACCTGTCTGAAAAACAACTCTACAGATTGCCGTGGTCACTGAGGAAACATCCTGTCCCATACCAAGGTAGACAGCTGCAACTTCCATTACTGAATAATTGTTATTTTCTCCATTAACCAACTAATTATTTGGTGTATAAAATGTCACAAAATAGTAAATAATGCCCATCCCAATTTCCCAGAGCCCAACATCACATATTCAAATGTCTTGTTTTGTCCAAACCTTTTCTTTTAACTATATTTTGAGAAGAAAGAACCAGTGGATTTTGTCATAAAAAAAATGATTCAAATGATTAATGAAAATAATTGCGGGTTTATTTTCTACTGACTTACTGTTTAGCTCTAAGGTAGAGCTATTGGAGTTTATCGTCTACGGTACTAAACATTACTATAGAGCATTATTTGTGGAAGGGAACAACATTAGACTGCCTGTGATATCTGTATTCAAATTAGAAACCTACTCCAGGATGGTCTCACCTCCCACTCCAGAATTTCAGGCTTCAAGCTGAACGCTCCCCGACAGTAATTACATTTTAGCTGGACGGTGTTGTTTGTAGTGGAGAGGGGCGTCTGTCCATTGGTGGCCGTTTGAAGAGTAGCATTCTGTAAAAAACAAATGGAGAAAATGAAAAACTTTTGGTACTTGATATGTTAAAACACACCACCTGGTGGCACTACAGGGGTAATTAATGAAGCTAATTAACACGATGGCTTGCAAATATCTCCATGCCCACAAACTCCTCTCACCATGTGGGTGGTATTATATGAACTCATAAACCATGATTGAGTTGTGGTAGATTCAAGAAAAATAGTTTTCCTAGTTCATATGTAAATGTATGCAACATAGGGCTAAAAAAACTAATCAGGCCATGGACTCCACTGAGGGAACCTGTGGTTTTATGTTTTGAGCTGTTGTTTTCATGAGGATGTGTCAAATGGGTAGATAATAACTGTTAATCTGGATATTTTTGATCCTGTGACTATCATTCACCATCAGGTATAATAACATAAAAATTTTTATATAGAGAAATTGGGACATCAGTGCTTCTAGTTAAATTCAACTATCTAAACTTTTTTATTACATTAGATGAGTATATAAGTGGGCTTATTCTGCTTTCATGCTAAAAGCAGCTGAGACAAAAACAATATGGTGTTTTCAATCAACTACATCAAACTTTTTTGCTTAATAGTCCAGAATACATAGGAGGGACATGATGCACTTTAATTTCATTGTAAAATGTAATTGGGTTCCATATTTGTGTCTTCTAAACCCCACCTGGAACTTGGTAACACACTGTGAGCTGCAGAAGTTGAGGATGTTTCCCTCTGGCAGCGTGGCCTGGTACTGCGGTAATGAATTCCTCTTACAGATGTGACATGTGGGCTCTGTGTCTGCACACACATACATTAAACATTAAAACTCAAAGAATATGAATGTATTACACATGCTTGTGACTTTTTTAAAAGGTCCTTTTATGTAAGTGACTGTTCCTTCTACTTATGTATTCAGAGTTTAGTAACGCATCTTGGTTTGCTGGGAAGAATACTAATGATAAGTAATGGACAAACAGGTTGACAGGAGCTTTTCTCTGCTGCTTTCTCAAGTCACTTATCAAACATCAGAACATACAAACAAACCTAAATACATTCAGACAGGGAAATGATTCATCCCAAACACAAACAGTAGGCTACCCAGCACTTAGCATGATAAATGCTCATTATGTTTCTGCTACTGCTCACTGACGGCATAGAGAACATAACTTTGTGCTGCTAAGATCTAATCAACATCTTACGGGTCTACATGTGCATGCTACCTGAAGGGCCTTGTCTGGCTTATTGATGTTAAAAAATTAACATCAATTAACATCAATAACCCTAGAAAATTTGTTTCTAAGTTTGTAAACCCTCTTGCTTGTGTTGTACTCACTGAGGAAGGAGGTTGATGCCAGTTTGCCCTTGTTCATGCAGTTGACAGAGCAGTAGGAACCCATGGTGCCGCCTGCGCCGAGGCTGTGGAGCACCTCGCCTGTCTTGATCAGCGTTTTGCAAGTCAGGCAGCTCGCAAGTTTACTGTGGGCCTGGGACAGAGAGGGAAAACATCACATTAAAAAACAGCAACTTCGTGTTCTCCAATGTTAATAAAATATATGAAGTCATTGATAATTGTTTAAATAATAACCATATTTCAGTGTCAACCCATTTCGATGCACACGGTACTCCAGCATAAAAAAAATGTAGCTTTTTAAAATTAACTCTAGAGTGGTGGCATTCAGGCTTCTATCAAACAGTTTCAAGCTATTTTATTCACATTATACTCCACACAGAAAAAATAGATTATATTAAATTGTTGGAAATGCTGATGGATCCTCTTTATTGGAGCAAGAGATTTTATTGTGTTTGTTGGGCATCCAGAGTGGTTTCTGACTTTTATGGAGTAGACCTTGATGACATACGAGCATTAAGAGAGTGAAGAACAGAAATCTCCTCAGTAATGTAGCCAATATGTTTGTTTTGTGATTCTATTCCTCCAACTTAGTCATAAAGGCACACAGACTATACTCTGTCATATTATTATTACACTGACCAGTAATAGCAGTAGGAAATCTATTATAGCATTACTTATAAAATGTATCTTCAATATGTGTTGTAAGACCTGGCAACAGTTTAACTTTTATTTCTTCCTACAAAGTACAACGAGGAAGATTCAATGCTACATGAGTAAAGAATAGGGTAATTTTACTCAGTTTGCAAAACTGTAATTATTGAATTGATTTTAGTTCTGAGAGGATAGTTTGCCAGTCTTAAATATATTTTTGTACTTTTTATAGAAATGTAAACAGCAGAGCTGGCCAAATATAGAAAGGATAACATTTGCCATTTTGTCCACCAGCCATGGATCATCCAAACACTTATGTTTCACTATCTAATCAACTATCTATCTTACCAACTAAGCCACAGGATTGATCATTACTGGAGAAACACCAGTTTTTACACCAATTTTTACCAAACAGTCAGCATGTCCTTTGAATTTTCTACCACTGAAATGACTGACCCCACGGTTTCTTCCACTTAGTGGAATGTCCAATAAGCTGCTGTTGCCAAGCAACAAATACAATTCCAACCTCTAATTTCTGGCAAATATTGAATAGAAACACATTTTAGTTGTAAGATGTTCAGCAAAAAGTGAGTAACAGAATTACTAGAGGTTTAAAAAGATCCAGAGGTGTGCTGATCTGTACTGCACACTGCATGCACTCTGCATTAGTGATGTTACAGGTAGAAAGAAATAAGGTTAGACCCTTCCCTTCATTATTTGAAGATTCCTAGTCTATCTAAACAACTTGGCAGGACAAACAGTAACACTGGCTGCTGAATAAATCTTTATGGTTTCAGCTAGAGTTAAGGCCTTTCCTATCCAATAACGGTATCGGGTGCTGATACTAACCTAATTCACATATCAGATATCAGACACCACCAATCCACATACTGATCCAGATTACATAGTCTGATGGTTTTATGATTTCTAAATATGTAATAATACAAATTTAAACCAATAGCTAAAATATTGCAGCACAAATTAATTAATTAATTCGTAATTAAATATATATTAAAGATATCCAATTAGACGTACAGCTGAAGCTTGTGCTGGACCATGAATCCGCCATAACGTAACATAAAACAGTCTGCAACGGAGTGAGCTAGTAACAGTTGACTCAAGGTTCTTACTATGAAGAGAGTTTTGTCTAGAAACACAGAAAAGCAAGACTGCAACTTATAAAGTGTGTAAAGCCAACATTGTGAGGGTGGAAGTTGTGCTGCATCATACAATACTACCAGTTTATTTAAACAGGGTCAGTATCAGCAGATATACAAATATCGGAATCGGATCGGAATTGGAAAAAAGTGGATCGGTGCGTGTCTATTTTGAGCAGCTCTTTTGTTTTTTGTGCAAATTTTGTAGGTAAACTAACTCATGCTAGTTCTGTCCCTTGTTCATTCAAGGACCATTTTTCTATATCACTTGGATAATTATTTATATTATTTAATTCTTTTTTTTAGCCTGCACACCTGTGATACTGTAATTGTAAATGTTTTTTTATATTTTAGGAGATCGATTAAAATGGCCAGGTTAATCATTTTACTTTATTTACATTTTAGTTGCTCTGGAGGCAGTTTCCTGGCTGGAGGAGGAGGAGGAGGAGGAGGAGGAGGAGGAGGGGTCACCACAGCTAAATTAATAACAAAAACTTAGACAAAGTTTTGGCTTTGAATGGATATGGTTGAATTAAATAAATGGACATAGGCCCCAATCAGGCAAGTTCTACACACCTGCGGCCTGTGGTTGGGCCTACAGTACCTGCTTGTACTCCCTGATGCAGTTCTGGCAGCAGAAGCGTTTCTGTTGGCCATCCACCAGCACGAAGTGGTTGGCTGATGCTCGGCTAGGCAGGTAGTCGCCACATTGCTCACAGCAGTTCATGATCAACCCGTTGGCCCTGCGGTAAACGTTGAAACATGTGTCGCTGCAGATCTTATGGGTCACAGTCTTAAAGCTAACCTCGTGCCGGATCTGTAGACAGAAAAATGAAGAAGGGGCAGCAAGAGCCTGATTAACTAACTGAAAACTAAATTTACTTTTGTTTGAAACTGCAAACTTCTCCTCAATCTGAGAGCAATGTAGTTATGTATCACTCTTTGTTTCACCTGATTTTAATGGAGTCCTAGCTTAGTAGAAACAAATTCAACAGTGGTTCCCATTGTGAAAAAAACAGTTAATTAACGCCACTTGCATGTATTTGCTACCTCTGGCAACAGTCATGGTTTACAGCAACTCATACAACAACTCATGTCAGGCTGTGATATACTGAAGTTAAAATCAGCTAAAGGAACAAATATTTTTTTGAATCTATACAAAGGTGTCCTGTCCATGTTACTTTGCAAATCATTTTATTGGGGGCATTGCAGTTGCTTTTATATGCAAATGAAATCAAGAAGGAGACATAAATAATGCAAATGATTTTAAGATGTCACAAATGCAGATAGTTGTGGTTGCTAGGTGACAGTAGTACTGGTTAGTTGTGACACACAGTGATGCAAGTAACAGAGCAAACCCACAGCCTAATGAAGCAAGAAAATACAATGAAAAAAGTCACTCACAAGTAGCTGAATGGTTAGCTGTTTGTACCCTGATGGAGCTAAGACCATCTTTTTGGTTACATACCAAATCAATTCAACACAACCACCAGCTAACTAATTGTGAGGTGAAGAGAACTATTGTCTAATTGTGAGACAACTGAGCTGAAGACCTGCTGACGGAAACAAACCCTGAGAAGCCATGCTGAAATGGAGGAATAGAGAAAAGAAAGGACATAAAGAGTGAATGAGAGAACAGTGAAGGCACATAAGAAATAAGGCAGAGAT
Source organism: Morone saxatilis (assembly GCF_004916995.1). Taxonomy (NCBI): domain Eukaryota; kingdom Metazoa; phylum Chordata; class Actinopteri; family Moronidae; genus Morone; species Morone saxatilis. The sequence continues at coordinate 21,809,495 of NW_023340095.1, read as the reverse complement.
AAATATTGAATGAAAGTGACCTGAGGAGGAAGACAAAGAAAGAGAAAGGCGAGAGACAGACACCGGCAATGAAATGGTGGTAAGAGAAGTGTTCCTTAAAGGGACAAGAATCTGACAAAAAAGTAGAGAACAGGGTGAGAAGATGTACATAAAATGCAACAAGACTCAAGCTTGTAAAATAAAACAAACATCAAAGCCAAGAATGGAAATAACGAAGAGAGGATGAAGCCTAACAAGACTAAGAGTCTATATACAAACAATAAATTGGCCTTTATACTGCATAGATGTCAACTAATACACTTGTAAGTCACTGTATACCATTAATGCCCATTGGCCTGTTTTTCTCCACTCTCACCCATTTACCTATTGCTGCTACAATTATTCACTCCACTGTCATGAATATAGTGGTACGTACGTTGCTCTGGAAGAGAAGAATTACAGGTAAATGAGCAGGATGTGTTATTCAGTGTGTCTGACAGACTGACCTCTGTGAGCTTGCCGCAGACAGTACATTTGGTTTTGAGGCCTGATTTGGGCGGGTTTTGCTTGTTCTCGTATGCACCTAGGCAGCCCGTGCTGCAGAACTCCTGGAAAGATTCACTGGAGTCGACCTGGGCCACGATGGTACCCTTCATGTTTGTGATGTCCCTGAAAAACACATCACAGAGCACAGATACATTAACACCTACAGAAAATGTTCATTAGTATGCAAAAGTAATAACAGCCGTCCTTGTATTTAAGCATTTTGTTTAGGACATGAGTTGAAAATCAATTAATAATTGGGACAGACACATCAAAACTGCTGTAAATTCACTATTCAAAAGAGCAATTCTTATTCTTTTCCCTTATTTGAAACTCAGTGAGCCACAGTTTTGGATTATTGTTATAACCACACTACTTTCAAAAACCTAAATTCAAACTAATAACAATAAAAAAATTATATTTCATCTGTTGGATGGGTTCCAGTATGTTCGGGCCGAGACTCACTTTTTACACATGGTGCAGCTCTTCTTGGGGGCGGGTTTGTGCGAGAAGGCAGAGAGACAGGTGGTGGAGCAGAACAGGTGTGTGGAGCCTTTACGCTGGTAGGCCGTTTGGCCTTTCTTCAGAGGCTTTTTACAGTTAGCACAGGTCACCTGGGACGAACAAACACAGCAATGATTGGTTAGTTTTACAACGGCAGTAAGTAATCTAGGACCTTCCTGTATTAGCACAGAACAAATATCCCTCTTTACAACCCCTGCACATTCTGGTTCAAGTAAAACAGTGATTCCCAAAGCTTCACAGGCGGTTGCAAGGTCTTCTTGTAAAAAAACTTTAAAAATACAAAGCTGGCCTATATCTCAGCATCTGGCTCATTTCTGTGAAGAAATGTAAATGTAAAGTAAATTGTCTAATAGCAGTAACAATGGCCAAGCACCAAGGACAAGAAAACATTGTATTTGTCAAAGAATAAGAATATTTATTATTAAAAATGAAAAATACATAATACAGAGAATTGTATAAAAGTTCCCTATACAAGAAATAATCTGCTTAAAATTCATCACTCGTGTTACACAAACTTCTTGCAGTTACGGAGCTCACTGTTTGGGTTCATTGTACATATATTGAATATAATATGAAATATTCATACAATATGTCAGGGGTCATCAGTTTACTAAATGGTAGTCCCTTAAGGAAAAAGATTGGAAACCACTAATGTAAAACCTTCTTAACCTCAGATCTAAAGAAACGGTACACTTCAACTGAATGAAATAAAACACTAAAAAGACCAAAGACTGCTGTTGTTCTCCCTTCAAATGCAGTTATACAGAACAGCCGATAAACCAATGAAATTAACGAGGTAATGAAGTCCGAAAACTATGTGTTCAATCCCACTTGTTGTTTCAAAGTGAAATAAATTTCCTGTTAGTCTGCCATTTGACATTGGCTGTGTAAATGTATGTACAGACCGGCTGCAGTGTGATTGCCAAAGGATGAAAATATGAAACACAGATACAAAACGACGACGACCCACTAACTCTGGATTAAAGATGTAAAACAAAATGTCCTGTTGCCTCCTGTACATAATGAACTACACCTAATGCAACTACACAGGACCTCAATGAACAGAGTGGATCACCTTGACTGTCCTGGGCTGTGGCTGGGAGCCTGAGGAGGAAGTAGATGAGGAAGACTGGCCTGGAGGTTTGGGCAGGGAGGTGGCTGGTGATGGAGAGTCGACCCCTGTCTGTTTTTGGTTGCGAGGAACTGAAGCTGACTGAGAGATCCACGAGTCTGGAGGGAAAGAGAGAAAATGAACTGTTATCTCCATCCTACATCTCTTGAGACAAACAGTAAATGTCAATTCGTCATAAGGACTCAGTTTGCCTTGTCCCAGTTATCCCCTAGTTTGGAGCGACCCTCCAAAAAGAGAGTTACAAAGACTAATTTTAAAATAATGGAATGGACAGGACTTTAAAACAGATAGAAAGATAAGCGTTCAATTTTATTATTATATTATTTAAATAATGCATTAAGCAGTTTTATGGCCAGAAAAAAATACTTTTGGCTCGTAAATTCCTCTGAGCTAAAAACTTAATTTTAGACCCTGGTTGCAGGTTGTCCTGGTTGTATGCACCTTTAGCATGAGGCATTAGGCCGAGTCACCACATAACAGAACATCTTGATGAATCAGATGACAAAATATACATTTTTACAGCTGTTTACCAACCCTGGAAAAACTGACAACCAGGAAATAACATAACCTGCACCACCAATCCATATTACCTAAAGCAACTCAACTTCACACTTGTTGCATCTCCAGCAAAACTTTGGTCAGTTGTTTTTGTCATTGCAATACTGATACTGAAGATGGTATGTAGCAAGATGTGGCTGCTCAAAATGTGATTCTGCTGTACTTGGTTAAACTGCAAACATGAAACTATGATGCATCCAAGAGAATAATCCTACAGAAGCCAGTTTTAGAAAAGAGGACCGCTGCAGTCAACAGCACCATCTAGAGTCCGTGTGGAACTAGACAGGAACATAAAACTGTCTCAGTCACAGTCCCAAAGCCCCAAAGCCCCACCTTATCAATTCACAGACAGCCAATAAGTCTGTGTGGTCTCAAGACTGTCCCACATTGAAATCAGAAAGTGCCTGATGGCCCACTTGGGAACTATTTAATCCCTTTATCCAGACTCTCTATAGGTCTTCAAATGGTGCACATTTTGCTTGAGGGATTTACCCAATTCATCGCGTTCTAATGTTAACGAGTGTGAGGGGGGAGGAGTTGGACAAGAACAGGTTTACTGTGTCTGTTTTTTTGTCTTAGGAAGGCATGCTTTCACAAGATGCTGTCCAATTCTTCATAAAGCATACTGAACTCGTACAGCCTTCACTCAAACATCTCTGCTGAGCACACAGGTGGTGTTTATTAAAGTTTCTGAGGGTTCACTGGGTAGGTCTTCGGGTGAACACTGGAATTTGCTTACAGGAATTACAATACTTGGTTACTGTAGTACTACTTAGTTTCCACACAACTGCTCAGTAATCAGGCTTTTCCCTTTACCTTTCCCTATTGTTTTTCTTTGGATGTGAACATGAGTCTCTGCTCAGTGTAAAAGAGTTTTAACTCACAGCAAAGGGAAATTACATTCTTTTGGAGGTCAAAAACTGTGGTTTAGTGGTAGAATACAGATTTATTTAGATTCAATTTTCAGTTTCTAATTCAGCTGATCTTTGGATTGATTTATTATGGATTCAGTAATAATCTTTTCTTCTGCCCCACTGCACTGCTGTGATAGCAATGCATGAGAAAGAGTCTGGTTCCTTCTAAAAACCCTGTTATGATGCCCAATTAAGTGTATACAAGCAGAAATGGAGGTGTGTCACCGAGCCTTATAACTGAGGTGAGGTGTGTAACTTTAGGTGAAACATACAGGAAGAGGAGTTAAATGAAAAGTCTGAATGATTATTAGACACCAAAACACTGCAGTGTTTTATAAATAGCCAACACTGTACTTTGCTGAGTGACGCTGCGTTGTGTTGCAGCAAAAGTTAAGACACGTTAAACTTTTTTTCAGGATGACCCTGCTTTCGAATGAATGAGGGGGCTTTGCGTTTTTCTTTCTTGTTTACATAATGTTTGTTTGCATGTAAACACACTGACAGGTTCAGTTACACTTTAAAAGAGAACACTGTTAGTTTTTTTGCCACATTTTAGAACAGGTTTTATCATAGTATATAAAGCATATACATGTCAAACATATATATGTGTATAGGATACTGATTGGCACCTGTAGCCCTCAATTCCAAAAGAAGTGGTAAATTAACAACGGAGCTTAACAGCAATTTCACAGAAAGGTCTGAAACAGGACACCACAGGTTTCACATGAACACTATCAGAAGGCCTGAAGGGGCATGCTTGCCAGTACCAGTGGAGGGAACAAAATAAAAAATACATATATGAAGGCAAACACAAACACGTGGCAGACTACTCTACCATGATACTGTTGACTAGTATCAGGTTATAGTGTAATGGGGGTGTAAGCACACAAAGCTCTAATTTTAACATGTTCTGATAGCCTTCACACGCTGCACTGACCAAAGCCAAATGTGGTGTTGCAATTGTAACATTTAACCTGTGAGAACATGCTAAGTGAATTTTCTTCTTGCTTTAATGATAAAACCGTTACCTGCTCTGTTGTGCGTCCCCGTGTCTCCATTCTGTACCAGCTGGCCCATGGGGCCTGAGCCCCGCCCAGGGTTGAAGGAGGCTGTTGGTCGACCAGGTGGGGTGTCGGGATTCAGGCTGAATGCACTGCTGATCTGCAGTCCATTTTCCTCTGCCTGACCCTCACTAGCCTAGACAAACAAGTTGCTTGGGTTAGTTTTTTTTCTCCTTAGTGACAAAACATAAGAAAACAAGATGACAACAAGGAAGACACAAGGGCCACGCAGATTGTAACGCAATGAATCCAACCTCATCTAACTAGGAGCTGCCAGTGCAACTTGGATGAATAAATATTGGCATAAGATATCAGCTCTCAGCAGTGTCATTACAAAGATATCATTATCCACTTTGCCAAGAATAAACCTGCTATGCCAAAGAGAACACCTGCTTTCATCAACGTCTACCAGCAGACAACATCAGAAGATCCAACTTTTCCTAAAACCAATTAGGAGGCACATTTTTAATATGTAACTTTAAAAAAACAAACAAACCCCTGCAGAGAGTGGAGATGAATGTAAATGAGACGAAAGCAACATCAGTATAAATAAAATCCTTTCTGGTGATTCTCACCACTGTGACAGCCGCCGCCGCCGCCCCGCCCTGCAGTGATGTCACTGAGGTTATCATCAGGTTCATGTCTGCCTGGACGTCCGCTGGATGTGGTGGAGTATTTACTGCAGAAACGGTGGAGCTTCCTTTCTGGCTACTGGAGCCCAGTGTGGTGACACTGGCGATCCTGATCTCTGAATCTGGTTCAGTGCTGCTGAGTACACCTGGCGAGTGGGACGCAGAGGAGCCTCCAGGGTGCGCTGGTGAGGAGGACGAAGTGTCTTTCTGTTCAGACTCCTCCTCGTCGTCGATGACGATAGGCTCTGCTGCTGTGGTTGGAGGTTTAGGAGGTGCTGCCGCTGTAGATGTGCTGGAAGACGCAGGAGAACTGGGGGTCTTGGAAGGCATCGCTGCCGTGGACGTGTCTACAGTGGCCACGGCAGCAGCTGGCTCTAGGCAGTCTGTGCTGGGTGTGTCTTGGGAAAGGGTTGTGGCAGAAGGCTGGGGAGCCTCCTCCCCTACGAGAACCACATCATCATCGTCATTGTCCTCTGTGCCAACCTTTGTGGCTCCATCTTCTGTTACCATGGAAACTGCCTCCCCAGCCTCCTCTGAGGGGGGCGTGGTCTGTTGCTGGGGGGAGGGAGTGGCATCCATGGGCTCCACCCGCTCCCCTGCCTCTTCTGCTCCGACAGGGTTTGGTTCTGACTCCCCGTCCATCGCTAAGGCAACCACCTGGCGACAAATGAAAAGCAGTTAGGAAACAATTTGGTGAAGCCAGCACCAGTGACTGGTTTTAAGATGGCTGACAGCTGTGCAGGTAACACCGGTATCCCTAGAGACAGGCCTCCCCCACATAGCCCCCCTCACGCCAGGTGAAGTCTTGTTGCCGTTGTTACCCACCACCTTTTCAGCATCCATGTCATCATTGGCTGGTTTTTGGTAGTCACATTTAACAGGCAGTTTAGCAGAAACCCTACCTCTAGCATATATGGCCATGCAAATATTTGGGTTGTATTTGCAGAGGGTTGCACATATTCGTCTTTGAGATATTAAAAGACACCCCAGTACAATGGGGGGTGACGGGGGTGGTTGAGCTGACCCTTTAAAACATGCATCTCGTCTTCAACCGAGATTGTCCCAGATACAGGCCTTTCATTTCAAACTACGACCTGCTTCCTCCAAGACACAGCTAGATTTAACTGGATGCTCTGCTCTCGGTTGGGAGCAAAAATTAAGACTTACAATGAGCAAGCATGCAACCAAGAGAGAAAAATGGTGGTGCTACAAAAACAAGAGAAGGCCTCTTCGTCTTCATCAGTACTCGCCGATGAGGCTTTTTTAAATCAAGTTAAAAATAACAAATAACAGTATACAATGTTGCAAGTTCTTTCTGAGAAATAAAACCTGATAACACCAGTGACTTTCTTCAGCACTCTCAGTATTCTTATTATTAAACAATTGGTAGAACCAAACATTGAATTAGCGGTACATGTTCATGCACTTTTATTGCAACCTTCGTACAGTCAGCTCCTCAAAGAGTGTACAGCTCTGAAATCGAGAAAAATGACTCAAAAAACCTCCTATTTGATTTTATCACAATACTTTTGCTGAGACATTTTTCTAAAATGATTCCAATACTGCTTCAGACGAGTATTATACTGATAGGACTGAGAGATGGTGGAGGGATTTGTGCCCCAGCAGTAGTAGTGCAGCGGTAGGCGATGTCTTAATGGCTAAAGGTAGACTCAAGAACCACTATGTGCCTGCCCAGCAACGGGGGCAACTTTGCTCCTCCTCTGCCTCGTCACACCTCGGCCTCCTTTTTCTCTCTTCCTGTTCTGTGCACCTCCTTACCCAGCTAACCAGCCCTCTACTCCTCCTCCTCCTCTCACCTGCTGTCTTTCTCATCCCTCCCTCCCTCCGTGCACCCAACCCTTGCGTGTCGCTCGACACAGCTTCTCTCTTGTTGCCCCCGGCAACTGGTGAAGCTACACCTTGGTTGCCGTGGTGATGGTAAGGCCCACCACCATGGGGACTTGTTCTCTGTGCTCTACATCTGGGTGCTGTTGAGTTGGCCAACACAATATTTCAACGGTTTAGGTATCTAACTATGTGATTAATAAGAGGCTGTTCAGCAACGTATGCGCAAATTAGATTAAGAGCTGCTAAATGTGGGCTTCTGATGTCTCTCTATAAATACAGAAAGAGATGAGATGTAATCAAATATGTTGTAGGCTGATCTGGTGCCACGCTCAGGATCAAATATTATTTAAATCACTTCTGGGGATGTCTGCGCTCTCTATGTTGATCTGTTTCTGTCAAAATCTCCTTTTCATGTTACGCAGCAGTGAGGGCGGCTCTAAGCCACACATCACATCACTGCTGACAGCTGCAGCACAGACACACACATGCACACACAGACAACACGCAAACAGATGCAAGCTAGCTCACACACACACACTCCTGTGCAGACAATGATCTTTGTAGCTCTATGTTCTTCACCCCAACAGTCACCCTGAACAGGAAGAGCCTGAACGCCCCTGAATGCAGCCTTTAGAGCTGGAACTGAGCAGTCAACACTACAGAGGAAGCCAGGTCACTGCGCTGACATCACTGTGGCGGCCATTTTGGCCCCAGCACTGTGGGGTGCATCCAATAAAAATCACAGCGCTTGAGCTGCAGCATCTTGGAGAAAACAGGTAAGGCTTTCAGAGGATGAGTGTTGGGACTTTCTTCATGTTTTACAACTTCCGCTTTCCCCACATATCAGCGTTAATGAGCGGTTTTTGCCACCGTTTAGCATGGTAGACACCAAATATTATGATTACTAGATATTTATAGTTAAGTTCAAATGGGTGATGTTTGTTAAAATGTCCATCCACTTCCCCGACTGCCCTGATTGAAGGCCAGTACATAAAAGGCTGTCTACACGGAGAACAATAACTCTAACAGTAACTACAAATGTATAGTTTTAAAAATCATTTGAACTCAAGTGGATGCTAGATTCCACACTGCCACTATGATGACAACAGTGGTGAACGATACCGCTGGGATCACTTTCAGAACAATACTGCCTATATGATGTCACTCTAGGCTGCCAACCACATTAAAATTGTTCATCTTTCATCAGTGTGGATGGCCGTCAGCTCCCCATCAGTCCCAAAGGTGACCCTGACCACCTGACAGGGCTCAATGAAACATCACATGGTTAAAAACTGGAGGTCAACCAGTCCGGGTTATTAAATGGCTGGTGCTGATATGTGGAGCGCAGGTCTGACGATGGCCGATAGAAAAACAAAAGTCATGTGTAACTCTAGTCTATCAAAAATCCAGGCGTATGTTCAGAGCAGGACGTATGGGAGTTACAGTACAGGGCTGGACCAACAGGGGGGGCGCCTACATCAATCCACAGCGGACATACTGACAATGCTACCTGCAGATGTGTCTGAACCTGCTTTTATTTATCGGTGTTGTGAGAACAGACATGGAGATGTATCTGTGTGACTGGAAACGATTCCACACAACAAGTACCTCCAGATGTAAAGTCTCTTTGCTGTCTACAGCCATGTAGAAATGACATCTGCACCTCAACTATTTATGTCTCCATATTTTCCGGAATGCGACATTCCAAAACTTCAATACATCAAACTAAATTCATTTTCCAAAGGTTTTCTTCAAGTATAAAAAGCAGACCTGGGATGTCTTTGTTTATTGCCTGTTTAAAAAAGGAAAGAAAAGGGGGAATTGATCTGCTACTGGCGGCTGGCAATTTGACCGTAATTTACTTGCCACTTATGTCAAGACTGCTACTTGGCAAGAAAAAGAGGGTGCACAAAATAACAAATACCTCAAATCCAATGCAATGCAATACAAGTGCAGTTAACAATCTTAGAATCGTATGCACACTTAACATATAGAATATCATGCGCTATTGACTGTGTTAAACCCAACCCCTTGTATGACGTCCATGTTGGGGCTGCAACTATAAATTATTTTCATTATGGATTCATCTGTGGAGGACGTTCTCGATCCACGCCGTGATGTTCAGTTTACTGCCATACAAGAATAAAGAAACCAGAAAATATTCACATCAGAGAGAGTGAAATCAGAGAATCTGTACATTTTGTCCTAAAATAATACAATGAATTGATTATCAAAACAGTTGGCAATGGAATTAATAGTTGACAACTAATCAATGAATCAGCTAATTGCTGCAGCTCTACATGTTCTCCTACCCTGACACCACTATTACTGTCCAATGGAAACACATTTCATGTTTTAATGCAACTAAGAGCAAAAGAAGCTAAAGGTTGAACATGCTAACATCCCTTTTTTTCTATCAATTCTTTCACAAATGCATGTTTTGTTCAGAAACGTAGAGGACTTAAATTGATGTGAAATGTCAACAGCTTGTGTGAAAGTCCCTCCAGGTCTCTCCCTCTGAATAAAGACAGCTCACATCATTCCACCCCGCTGCTGCGAACTCAGGAAGGACACCGTATCAGAGCTGCATACAGTGTTTGATGATTGCTAAGATCTACATGACTGTACAACACTGAAGCTGGAAGAGGAAGAGTTGCTCAGTGACCATGTGACAGGAAGCACAAGCCAAAACAGCATGACATTCAAGATCAATAAGTTGTTCTTGACTGTTCAAAAACAGGATGGGATGCCACACCATTGTCCAGAGCCGGTGACTGTGCTGTGTAATCCAACTCCAGCTTGTATTTCAGAAGATATAACCCAACCCTCTGCGTGTGTTTGGGTTATAACACATCTGTCTAGGACTAGGGGTTAACTGGTGTCAAAATATTAAGACAGGACGCAAAGGGTCCTTCTTCCCATGTGCAACACCTCCCCAGAGCCAAGCTGAGCTGCAAATAAAATGCATCACAGCTTTCTGGCCTGACATTACACCAACAGAGGGAATCTATGTGCAAAGCAACTCAGTGGTGCTCTGAGGGGAAAAAATAGCCTGGTCTAGACTCAGTTCAGACTGCAATGCAGAGCTCGGAGCCAGCCTGCATTCACGTGGATGAGAGGGAAACCAAGGTCCGGCATTAATGAGCTCTGACACGCAACCTTGCTCCAAACGTCCGCACCAGGTGGACAGAGAGGTGGGCTGGGTGGGCTGGGGTGGGGTGAGCCTGCCTGCGTGCTACTGAACACTCAGCAGACAAGCAGTTAAAATCAACAGCTGCGCCAGACCAACCCCAGCCACATCATCACCTCTCATAGGTGCTCCTCTACCTTTCCAACTCTATCAGTTTGCGCACGCAGCCAGGTTGACATCATTTCCCCCGCAGGTCACACGGTGGAGACGCGCAGCTGTTTGCGCCAGTTGCGCAGAGAACATCCGACTAATAACATATTCAAACGAAACGCCTGAGATTATTATATAAGGCTTATGTCACGGAGAAGTGATGCGTAATGCGCAGCCACCAGAACATCCCCCAAGCCAGCTGATGGGCTAAAATGCTGCCCATTCCGGTTACCTGGCAGCTGAATGAACAACTAAACCCTGACTATTCTGAGCTCCACGCAGCTGATGAGCTCTCCTCTGAAATGTTAGGAAATGAACACAGAAGGACAGCCTGTACCAAGCTTTCAGGAGCCGCTCAAGTCCCCCTGGCTGTGCCCTTGATTATTAACACTGGCTAGAAGAGCTCAGCTCCATGACGAGGACCACCACAGCACCAAATCCGGTCCAGGCACCCGGTTACCGCGGTGACTATGACTCGACCTGATCCTGGCTTCCCTTCTCCCTTTTTAAGCGGTAATATTTAACAAACTTGGCTATGGAGAGCGGATCCAAAACTTTAATCAAGAACAAGAAATAGAACCAGCACTACCTGAGCTGCGCAACTCTTCCATAAATAACCCAGGTAAATGAGGGGGAGGTAGGCTGGCTTCCAAGTTGGGATCCAGGAGAAACGTGGTTCAGGGTGTTCCGTTCCGTTCCGTTCCGTTCCCACCCCGGCCCTTCCTGGCGCAAACAGCCATTGGATTAGCGGCGGATCGTGGGGAGGAGAGCAGACACAGACTGCGCCGTTGTTACAATACCACTAAAAAAAAATGATCACAACTTATTCGCACCAAATAAATGAAAATGGAGCCAGATGTAGTGCAGGGTACACAGTGTGGCACTCGCAAACAACCCATGATGCCTGGAAACGTGTGGTTTCACTACACAACCCCCGCTTCTCCTCCACTTTAGTTGTTCTAGTCGTACACATGCCAGTGCCACCGAAGCAAACCCGGAATCCGAATGAAAAGCCCGATTTTTAGGATACCTGTGAAGCTGGGGTTTTAATTGGAAAGTTACCCTGCACGTCCACCCTGGCGCAATCAGTGGCAAATATAGCCGGCTACCGCAAGGGGCGCCCTGGCGTTACGTATCACATGAACTGTCTTCATTTGTATCATGCGGTGGTAAACAACGAGGCTCAAAGAAATCCCCGCATCGTGTTTACATGAGCCCCTCAGGAGTTACCGTGACCCACAGCCAGGTATAAAGCCACTGTGTTCACAGGCAGATAGAATTTGCCCCCCACTCCCCCCCACC
>NW_023340095.1:21797356-21797561 GCF_004916995.1 Morone saxatilis | reverse complement strand
AAATAAAAATAATAATAATATTATTATTTTGTTGTTCACTTCATTTATTCATTTCAGGCAATATTAATTATTATTAATATATTTAATAATGATGTATTATTATTATTTTCTTCTACCATGCAGAAATAAATGAAAGTAAATGGCTGCCTGAAAAGTGATACATGAAATATCTGAAATTATACAGCATGTTATAATAATAATAATA
>NW_023340095.1:21795303-21797297 GCF_004916995.1 Morone saxatilis | reverse complement strand
ACTCGAGGAACACCGTACAATACAGACAAATAAAAACTGTTATGTGTTGGAAACGGTTATCAGTAATAAACAGTTAACTAGTTGGCATGGTCCTTTAAGTCGGAAGTCCCTCTTGCTCACGTTTATTGTAACCGGAAGTAGCGGCAGAGTGAGACCTCGCTCATTCATTGTCCTCTCTCACGGCGTCCATTCGTATTTTCTAATATATTTTTTTCGCCGCGCAAGCGCAGGAGGAGCAATCAGGGGTTGCATTGGCAATTAAATTGCTCCATTAAGCTGATTTAACCTTATCGACGCATATCATCCCTCCCATGTAAACTGAGCCCAGTTCCGCAGACAAATGACACAGTTTGATCATGAGAGGCTTTAGTGGAAGAGCTCAAACCAGCTGCACTGAAGTACACAGCTCGGGTCCAATCAGGAGCACGGATCCGGGTTGAGAGAGTTCATGCTCTCAGATCTGTCGGTGCAACATCGTTTCCTCACTAATTTCATCCAGACACATACACAAGAAACCCAACGGCCCGCAACATGACCAGTGATCCATAGGAGTGTTGTAAAGTAAAGTGCCCCCCCAGCAGCATTATAGGTCCTTGTAGGAGTGGCAGGACGCTAATATCTAATGATCTAAAAATGACATACCTTATATACCTTCAGGTGCGGCTGTAAACTCACCACACTGGCTACAGTTATGAGTCACAAGGACAAATATCACACGGGAAGGAGAATCATGTTCTCACTCAGGGAGGCAAAAAAAAAAGTCGGATGAAGTGATGATTACGTTTTTAATATGGCGGATCAGGTGCGTTCAAAGAGGTGACCTACACCACCGAAACGTGCAATCCGATTCACGTCAACAGTCGGCGGTGCGGCAAGAACGATCCCCATCTCCACGGACCCGCATCTATCTCTAGAGTCAGCAGAGTGAGGGGAGCAATGGATGGAGGACAGGGCGCTTTTTATCTCTAAGTCCGTCTGATAAAGTGAGCAGATCTTGTCTGTCAGTTGCTGAGCAAAATGTCGGAGATTTCCATGATCCGAAACCCGCAAACTGTAGGACTGAAATAGTCTAAATATGTGACCCTGGATCCAAATTGAAGAAGAAATACAGACTGATCCTTTACCAGCCCCACCACACAGCCTTTATTAAATTATAGTTTGGGAGGAATTTGCTGATTTCATGTTCTAATAATTTCCATGTTGATGCTCTGATGAGTGAAACAGCCCCCACCTGCCTCTGTATTATACTTTTATATATTTACTCTATACAGTTCAGTGCATTGCAGATCATGGTCATATTTCTCTCATTTAAGTAACTGGTGGCAGAAAAACACACCAACTGTGTAGTACATGTACTCTCTTTTAGTTCTCTAGGTTACTTAAAAGGGTATTGCAGCATTTTTTTGGGGGGGGTGAAGGTGGGCATTTTGCCTTTATTGGACAGACAGGAAAGGGGGAGAGAGAGGGACGACACACAGCAAAAGACCCAAACCCATGGCTCCCGCAGCAAGGACCCAGCCCTGGTACATGGGGTGCCAGCTCCACCAGGTGAGCTACAGGGTGCCCCAGGTATTTAGTATTGCACTTCCATAAAGTTGGGGGACTCACTTAAGACAGATTAAAGAAAGAATGCCAAGGTTTACTGACTTTTGGGTCGTGGTGGGGGACAAGATCCATAAACACTTAACTACTACGTAGTTCTTACCTACATTTCCCATAATGCAACAGGATAGCATCTTTTGTTAAAGCCGCCCATGTCTCTCAAACTTCACAGCCCTATAACACAAAGCTTTCTGTCTCCGAGCCCAAACGTTTTTGTTTTTTGGAAACTTCAGCAGAACTCCTCATGAATACACTTTTCTTTATGGTGTTTTTTTAGCGATTAAAGGTCCAGTGTGTAACATTTAGAAGGATCTATTGGCAGCAATGGAATATAATATTCATAGGTATGTTTTCATTAGTGTATAATCACCTGAATATAACAATCGTTGTGT
>NW_023340095.1:21786810-21795203 GCF_004916995.1 Morone saxatilis | reverse complement strand
ATTTGTGATGATTGCTTACGTCTTAAAGGTCCAGTGTGTAACATTTAGGAGGATCTATTGGCAGAAATAGAATATAATAATATATGTAGGTTTTCATAAGTGTATAATCATCTGAATATAAGAATTGTTGAGTTTTTGTTACCTTAAAATGAGCCGTTGTTATCTACAGAAGGTGCAGGTCCTCTTCTACGGAGTCCGCCAAGTTGTTTCTACAGTAGCCCAGAACAGACAAACCAAAAACAGTGTCCAGACAGGGCATTCCCTGTTTTTCACGAGTTTTACAGCAACTGTAGTTTGTCTTTCGCGCTTCATTGCGTTATGGGATTTCAGTTGGTTGCAGTCTGCAATCTCACCACTAGATGTCACTAAATCCTACACAGTGGTCTTTAAAACAGTATATAAATAGTTAAAATTAGCTCCTCCACAATTAAAATGTTGCTTACATGTTGATGCATCTGTAATAAGAATCCATGATTATAATGTATAATACTTTCACACTGACAGATGATCATTTGATTCCTCTCTCTCATTGATAATACATTTTGTTTTTGCACCATGTTTTTTCTGAGCTGAGTCATCTGGTTTCTCTTTTCTGGGGGAGGTGAGATGTGTTTAAAAGCCTCTTGGGATTTTATGACCTCACCAACCAGAGTTTGTCTTTTTTCTCCCTTTTTAGTAGCATTCTTGAGAGCATCTAAACTAAACTACTTGACAAAACAATCACACCACAAGGTCCGTTTGTTGACTGATCTGGAGCTCTTGATAATATCACATCACACTAGGCAACGCTATCTGCTGAGGAAGTGATAAACAGCTCCAGAACAGCTACTGGATGGATTTTATATTAAAACTGTTTTGACATCATGAAGCAATATAAATGTAGAGTGTGGAAGGACGAGACCCAGACTTGAACCCATAATGTAGCAAGGGACCATGTTCTCTTTTACAACGTGCCGTGGATGTGATTGAGACTGATCAATAGAAGCTCTGTCAGGGTGCATGGGGGCCACGAGTGAACAGCAGTTCAGTAAGGCATATCACAAACTCTGGATTGGATTGATGTCTCTCCAGGACTCTTCAGCTCAGTGACATTGTTTGTTTGACGCCATTCCCGTGTAGCTTTGGCTTTTTGTTCTCCATTGCCGGCTGCACCAGGATTTCCTCCAGGGTTTCTCTGTTTTACTGACTGAATCTGAGTCTCTGCCTATCCAAGCCTACCAGGGCCTGTTGCAGAGACGCATCCCCATAGCAGGATGCTGCCACCACAGGGCTTCACGGAGGAGGCAGTGTGTCTGTCTAGTGATGCAGTGTTTGGACTGCACCAAATGTAGCTTAAGTACGTCGGCTGAAAACTGACAATTGTCCCTTCTTTCACTCTTTTCAGACTCTCCCACGTGCCTTTTGGTTGCTATGTGGCTTTCTCTTTGTCTCTCTGCTAGAAAGCTTCAACCGCTGAAGTACCAGCTAAATACTGTCATAAGTCTTTTGGTGGCCTCTCTCACAAGTGTCTTTCACTCAGTTTTTGAGAATGGACAGAGTTTAGGCTGAATTATATGGATCTTTTTCTTTTTACTGATTGACCGTATGTACTGTCACTATGTTGCCATCACCCTCCCAGACCTTCCAGATCCAGCTGTATTCAACCAAAAATTACATTTCACACCTTGGACACACACACAGGTGACCTTAAAACATGACGTGACCTCTAAAAACAACTGGCTGCAGTAGTGATATGATGTGATATATAGTTATAGTTATATATATATATTTTTTTTAAATTAAATTAGGGGTGGCAGCTGGCAAGGCCACCCCTCTAGATTCGCCCCTGCTCTCATGACATTTATACCTTAACAGCCAACAAACAATCTCTCAACCGTTTTACGGTGATGATTATTTAAATTTGAATGTAATGATCACTTGAAGTTTGTGAGGATAAAAACTAAGCTGCAGTAAAGAAATAACTATTTAATAATAAAAAAAGAATACAAATAGTCCATGGATGAGTAAGGATAGTAAAATAAGTAAGGCCACCCTGTGTGTGTAATTAATTATATTGCATTTTTTTCATGTGATGTACCAAGCTTTTTTTCATTGTTAAGAGTGAAATAATTAGGCTGTAAAAGTAATTTGACTTTTTAATAAGTCTTTTGAATGAGATCATGGAAAGTTAAGGAAGAGTAGGAAATATCAAGAAACGATTGCATGTTCAGGAGAACCAGACAAGAACAGGGATTAACTTTTCAACTAGGTTCCTAAAAATGTAAAAGATCAGCTCAAGACAGCTTTCCTGTCTTTCTGTAACACACCAAACTTCATGTTTTTATTTGGGTAAATTAAAATCTATAGGTCATCACATATCCACATGTTGATGAACACCGCCCGCCTGTCTAAAGGTGAATTCATTGATGAAGGGGGCGACTATGTGCCGGTGCTGACACATTTTTGACTTACCATGTTCCATTGGATTAATAAACGTCCCATATGATAAATAAATAATGGCAGAGAAACCAGTATGGAAATATATGTACACATTTTATTTAGGACAGAGACGCAGCCTCGGGGTAAGCACTGACTGGCTGCAGTGTCTATACAAACAACACTGAGATCACTCTTTCTCACACATACGTTACATCTACCTGCAGGAACATTCAGAGCTAAATAGCTGTCAACACCCTAAAGTGAAGGCGTGTAGGTGAGACAGAAGTGATGGAGATCAAAGTAGTCAGAAAACCACAAGGGTTAAAACTATCAGTAAACACAAAGAATAAAGACAAACTGTTGGCCACCATTTCTGCTCATAAACAGCCTGTTTATCTTAACTACAAAGCCTATATATTGTTCATTACTACTGACTACCTTTCACTGCATGCTGGAAAGTTTTTAGATTTATTGATGCATTTTTCCGTCTTTCCAGTTAGCCACTGAATATCAATTAGCAGACTCTTGAAACATGCTGTGTGTGATATACAGCACAGTGAACAGTTCAACGATAGAGCTTTTTTGTTAAAAAGTGCTTGCGATGTTTGGTTTACACAGATGGTCTCAATCATGTTTCGAGAGGTTATTTAGCAATAAACTGGAAACCAATCACTGCATGGAAAGCAGGAAAAATACACGGAAAACTATTAAACTCAGCTCAGTAATTGGCAAAATGGGTTAATTGTAAAGTTTGTGATTAATTGGCTAAAACATGCAAAATCTCTCTTTAGGTCTGATCTGGAGTTGTCTTTGGTTTTTCAGATAATCCGTGGATGGGACATGGCTAACAGCCCTCGCACTTCCAAAGGCTGGACATACAAGTGTCATATCTTTGCTGATTTGAAGTCAAACAACTTTCCCATATTTTTCACACTTATTGGTTCTGAAGTCAGTTCTTAACATTGTAAAATGAAACCATGAGTGTAATAGTAAAATAAGTGAAAAATTCTGAGATCAGGAATAAACTGAAAATGAAAGTCTTGTTACGGAGTGTCAGTGGGATGGAAGGTGTTGCTGGGTTAGATTTCTGGAGCATCCATATGCCCAGTGACACCAAGTTAACAGCTCTATAATGAAATGACTGACAAGAATATGGTCAGAGAGTGACAGAAAATCATAAGAATGTACACACACCAAACCTTTAACTTTGTATCTGCTTAAGAAAAACACAGCTGATTACATTTTCATGCAAACAGCACTGAATGCAGGCATCCATACTGTCTCTGTTTTTGTATGTTGTCACTGAGACAGAATCACAGGAAGCAAGCTATTGACACTTATGGATCAACAGCAACAACTGGAATCAGATTAATGCCTGTGCCATTGAGCTGTCAGTTATAATATAACAGTCAGAGATAGTACAACCGGGTATATTCCTTCTTCACTTTTTTAATTTGACAGGAATGAAAAAGAAAAACACAAAGTGAAAACTGTGGATATTAAGACAGCATGGAGATGTCTCATAAATTAAGAGTTTCTGACAGCAACAGCGGCCCATTTAACACCTCAAACGGGCAAAAACGCAGAAAACTTTCATCAGTGTTGTTTAACGCTTTAAAGACATATTGCTGCCCTGAGCCGAGTTCATAGGCAATATCACACAGTTAGAATCTAGGCATGCTCTCACGACCCCTTTAATAGAAACTATACTTTTCAAATCCTGATTAAAAAGATTGTCAGAGGAGAGAGAAGGGGAGCATAGAGTAAGTTTTGATTGGCAGTCCTGCGCTGACAGGCTTGGTACAGTGTTGGTGTAAAAATGCAGCGATCAGTAGGCGACTAAGATAAAAAACAAAAAACAAACCCTCACCTTTACTAGCAGGGCGATTGATCTAAGGTGAGATATTTTAGCCCTTAAAAGCAAATTAACACCAGAGCTTTTTACAGTACACACTAAATAACTTAACCCACTCCTACAGTGGCAAAAAGCAACATTATCAGTCATTAGATGACGCCTTAAAACTGTATATATGTATATATTTATATATAGTATGTGAATATGTACAGACCAGAAAATATAAACAGCAACTCTGTGCATGGAAGGCAAAAGGAAATTTTCTTCATTCATTAAAACACTCAACATCTAACTTTGCAAATCACCTCAATCTTGTGTATTAACTTGTGGGAAAGTGTTGTAAACAAGACACTGGGTGAGTAAAGGGGACTGACACCCAATTTAAGGGTGCACAAGGGTGCCGTGTCTGTGCCCCAGGAGAAATTTGGATCTTATTTTCACATCATAGAGTTAGGAAAGAGTTCACACTATTTGACTGACTTTTCTACCATAACAAGAATAACATCTTCCAGGGGCAACACTGATACACAGGTCAATACACTCAAATAAATCCATTATAAAGTAATGTTACCAAAAATGAGTAGGAAAGCATTAGCTTGGTCCAAGAAAAATAAGAAAAAAAGTGATGGAAAATGTCCTAATGTTCTTCAAATGCACCCAAAAACTTTGTCAAACTACACACACAGGCTAGGTTTACAAACAACACACACATCTATTATAATCCACGCTGACAGAAGGTAGAAAGGCACGACTCGGGAGGGTTTCAGTTAAGTTACTACAGTGAGAGAGGAGGAAGTTTCTGACTGCCTCCTACCACCCGGAAGCTGCGTAGCGATGGTATCACCGATGAATGGACGGGGGCTGCTCGAGGGATACTCAAGGTTTTAAATCGACCTCACGAGATCCTCAGATTTGTGCTGCATATGTAGGCCAACGCAGAGCTATGGTCTGAACTCAGATTCAGATATCATCAATGAGCTTCAGTCTT
Organism: Morone saxatilis; assembly: GCF_004916995.1. NCBI lineage: Eukaryota > Metazoa > Chordata > Actinopteri > Moronidae > Morone > Morone saxatilis. The sequence goes on along the minus strand of NW_023340095.1, from coordinate 21,789,942 downwards.
TGCGAATGTGACACCAGCTTTTAATTTCGCTTCTCCGTGACGAGGCAAACTGTTTCTCTCCTAGAAGACAATGAGCTTGACATGATCATTGCAGTTGGACTCTGTACGCACAGATGAGGAGCTTGACCTGAGAAAAGAGAAATCAGAGAAAAACTGTTAACACCACAGTACTGTGTTGTCTGTGTATCAAAGGATGATATATCTTATTCCTCTGTGCCACACAGCTCCATTGTTATCCAAAAACTATTCAAAACGCATCAATCAGACACTGCTGCACTGGGTGACATGTTCCTTCATTACCTTGGACACACACATTGTGGTCTATTTTCATTCAGTGCCACACACCCAACCAAATGCACTATTTACTCTAAGGTTAGGTTAGGTTACAAAATATATTTGTAAGCTGCTGTAAGAGATTTACGTCTTCTAGGAATGAATGTCTCAGGGCTGAGTGGGGGAAGTTGGGACTAACACACATTGTTGGTTTTGGTATTTTCATGGGATTTCTTGACAAGAAATGCATAGAATAATGAGAGACACCTTACTCAATGACTAAAGCACTTTGTCTGATGATTTGGTTTATCAATATTTTGAGTGCGTTTCATTCCAGACTGGAAGAACTGATGTTTCCTCAGCTGTTTTCTCTCTTTCAGGACATCTCTTTATCCGCGTGAACTCCGGGGGCACAGAAAGTGTTGCATGATTCTGGATGCTCGTCAACTTTGACAGGAGCTTGCAAGCTATGTTATTTGTGGTAGCTAGATAACCTTAGACTTAGAGTCATGCTCCAGCCAAAAACTGTTTGAGACTCGACCATTCCAGGCTCGAAAGGCCTCTGTGAAAACCTTGTAGCTTGTATTCTCTATTTACTAAAAGCCTGCACCATGCTGTATTGTGTTCTGCTACATGTAAGAAGATGAAATACAATCCAGAAAGTCTTCTTTTGAGAAATCAACCGCTTAGATTAATGTCAGGTACATTTTGAACAGATGAATACATTTATCAAAATGTCCATAAAACTAATCTCAAACAAAAGCTGTAGCATAATTCACTTCTCCACTCACCGTCTGTATACTCAGTATGATCAATTTTTTTTTAATTCTTCCTTTAAATGGCTAAAAATGACAATTCTCAAACCGCTAAACAGTCAGACTGTGTGAGAGCCTGATTGGTAGCAGAGGCTTTTTATGTGTATGTTTACAAACGTGCATGTGTCTGTGTGTGTGTACAACTGTGTGTGTGTGTCACCTTGGCTGTTGGTGCCTCTGCTAGACGAATGAAGAGTCTGTTGATGCCTGGAACTGGGCTGAAGGAGTAGATGAAGTGACTATCCTGAACATTTGGAGACAAAAATGAATAAATTAGGAGAAATAAGCATACAGACACTCGATATAAATAATTTAATAAAATCAATTAAATTAAATTAAATTAACAAGTTACGCTGAAGTACATGCAAGCATAGTTTCCTGTGAATGGCAAACTCCTTCAGTAACAATGAAAGCTAGTATATAGAGAGGTAATTACTTAATGTAAATACACTGAATAGCTTTTGTGTAAAAATAGCCAGTGTCAGTAGTATCAAAATGTGGTTTAATATAATCAAAGTCTTTGAAACAAACAAACAATTGTGTTTTTTATTTGTTCTGATAAACCTCTTGGTATCTTTTGCTTTAAGGTAAGTGCTGTTTAATTGTCTACTGAAACCAACCAGGAAGATGGGCAGCTGGAACTTGTCATTGAGCACCACGGCGTGAACGCTGCAGGGTCCGCAGAGCCTGGCTGTGATTTCGTTCAGAAAGTTAGCGTGGAAGATGAAGAGGAGGATGCCCGAGCCTGGAATGGGAGGGAGGAACAGAGGATAAATGTCGTCTGCACATCAAGTGACCCTTGGTGGGACGGATCAATGACAACAACGCAACAGAGCTGATGGCCTCCAGATTGAACGTTTGTGTTTTACCCTCTGGTTGTGGCTGTGACTTGAAGCAAAACTCCAGGGAGAAATCGGGTCCCTCACAAAGCCTGTGGCAGGCAAGAGGGAAGACGGCCTCTAGTAGCACCAGACGAGACTCAAAGTATGCTCGGATGGTGTCCTCCGCCACACTGGACAGCCTGAAAGACGGAAAGATGGACAGAGAAATGCCTTTATAAGTAAAATGCATGATAATATGGGAAAGACAGATGGACAACAACACAAACACACGCCAAAATGCATTAAAATTGCCGTTTAACCACATAGTACGTTGGTAATATAGTGCTGTGTGGAATTTACTGTCATCACCTCTGATGATTTCTTGGAAGTATTGAAGTTAGGATTACTTTTTGTCTTTCCTCCAATACCCATTGTCTCTCAAATTTACCTGCATTCTTTCCTCATTATCAGTGGTGAGTGAGGCTGAAAGCTATGGTTAGTACTCACACGCTGATGTGGTCCTTGATGAGGTCGCACACCATCAGATTGTTGCTGAGCTTGGCAAAGTACATGGCCGTGTTCTTGTGTTTGGACAGGATGTTGCAGTCAGCTCCATAATCCAGCAGGAGGCGCACTACGTCAGTGTTCCCTCTTTTGCAGGCCTGAAGTGTAGGACAGGAAACATTAACAAAAACAACCTGTGTCCCACGTACCCTCCCAGTGTAACAAACGTTTGTCATCAGTCTGAACGGTAAAAGCATGTCATCCAACCGGATTTTGAGACTCTGAATTCAATTTTAGTTTAACATATTTCTCACACCACTTAGCTTAGGTGTGAAATGGAAAACGGAAGTTTTTATTGGGGCTGAGTAACATAATTGAAATCAATGTCACAATAAATATATACGATCAGCCATTAACATTATGAGCACTGACAGGGTGAGTGAATAATTCACTGATTAATTGGTTTATCATGGCTCCTGTCAGTTGGGGTGGGATATATGACAGCAACTGAAGCATTTCGTCCTCAAATTGATGTGTTAGAAGCAGGAAAAATGGGCAGCGTGAAGATTTGAGCGACTTTGACAAGGGCCACACTGTGATGAACTGGCGACAGGGTCATGGGCGGCCAAGGCTCATTGATGCACGTGGGGAGTGAAGGCTGGCCCGTGTGGTCCGATCCAACAGCTACTGTAGCTCAAACTGCTGAAAAAGTTAATGCT
>NW_023340095.1:21782384-21786710 GCF_004916995.1 Morone saxatilis | reverse complement strand
CTGGAGACAGGGTCATGGGGGGCCGAGGCTCATTGATGCACGTGGGGAGTGAAGGCTGGCCCGTGTGGTCCGATCCAACAGACGAGCTACTGTAGCTCAAACTGCTAAAAAAGTTAATGCTGGTTCTGATAGAAAGGTGTCCCCAACACCCCAATATTAAAGGTGCCCGGTGCAGTGTTCTTGTAAAGAAATGTTTATATTCAGTGGTTCACAAAACAAGCACTGTGTGTATCCTTGAGGTTTAACACGTGATGAACGTAAGACATTTTTCCATAAAAGTTGGAAACCTGCATTGTTTACTACCTCGTTTGCTGGCAAACGGTTTTCTTTTCTTGCATTTGTTCGCGCACTGCTGCATGTCTTGGTGCATTCACATCAAGGTTGGTGGAATAGTGTGACATCATTATTATTACAAGACAAACAAAAGGGACACACTTATAGACTGCTCCTTTGTGCTACTAGAGGTCAAAAAGTCAACAGGTTATGACATAGCTTACTCACTTTTCTGCAACTCCGACAAATAGCCTGAAAATGCTGTGATATCGTTTCATGGTTCAACAGAGCTGTGTACAGAACTGGGAACCAGGTCTTGTGTGACGAGGGTAACCCTTCACAACAACTGTGTCTGGTGTGAATGGTCAAACTAGATTGGTTTCAAACATAAGTTTGTGTGTGAAGTACAACATTACCTTCATCAGTGCCGTCTCCCCGCTTATTGTCTGGGCGTTGACATAGGAGCCTGCCTCCAGCAGGATAGCAACAGTTGTCAAGAAATTCTGACAGGATGGAAAGAAAAAATGTGTCAGAAAATACAAAAAAGTGGTCACTTTCTGCATTTGAATCTGAAACCGGGATATGCTGGTGCTAACTGATGCTTTAGAAATTGGATAAAATTAGTTTTAATTTTGAAAATAAAAATAAAAATCAAACTAAAAATAAAAATCTGAACTTGTTTACAGAACAAGGTCTCAGTGATCAAGCAATATTTCAGTCCTGATTTTGTTATTTTACATTAAACCTTTACTTAGTTTTTGTCAACACAGTCAGACACCATAAAAAGGTAATTATTCTTATTTACTACTATACTACATATAGATTTAAATCATTGTAGCTACACTACAGGTACACATACATTCTGTTAAATACTATACTATACATCTACACATTTAAAAACTCTTACATCATTCAGTTTTATCACTAGCATTACATTTACAAAATAACAATTTTGGACATGAAAAAATACTTAATTTTAAAGAGACAATTACTAAAGTAGTAAATCAAGTGCATTAGAGGAACAGATTGTAAGCATAATCATTTAAACAAAAAGTCCATCTGATGGTGGTGACAGTGGCCAAATTACAACAAACAATTGCAGCATTATCATCACTCAAGTCAATGCTTCCTTGCTTAGCAACTGTATGTAACGTAATGTAATGTTTGGTACAATAAATAATTAATTTCTCTTTCTCTTTCGCCCTCTTGACTCTTGCGGTCTATGTTTCCACATCACACCATAAACCTCCATGTTTCTACAGTAGCCGAGAACGGACAAACCAAACACTGGCTGTAGATGGTGACTTTCACATTTTAGCAAACTGTGGCTTATTTAAACATTAAGCAGACATGGGGCAACATTAGCAATATTCCAATACGAACCCAATATTTACTCCCCTTTTGGCTGTTATAGTAAAACACAAGACCCCCCTCTTATCTTGAGTGAGAGACCCTGTTACCTTTTCAGCAGCATGCATCAGGGCTGTAGTGCCGTTCTTCTGTCGTCCATTCACCCTCACCCCCTTCTTTATCAGCAACCTGAGGATGTCGTCCTGCCCCCCCGCTGCTGCCAGCATGCTCAGGGACATACCACTGACATCCTGTAGACACACAGAAAGATACAATGCTACAATGTCACAGATGAATGGGGTGAAATGATTCTCCCAGACCTGCTGTGGATGTTGATTCACAGTTCACACATTATTGTAGCTGAAACAAGCTATTGTGTTAAGCCATTACCAACAGTGTTAGTCCTACACTTGTATGCTGTATACTTCACTGAGGCAGAGGAAACTGGCATCTTGTCACAGTAATGTGGATTACAGGATTTCCCAGATTGGGGAGTCCATCAAGTAATTATTTGGACCTCATAATTTACAACTATATTTGAGGAAATATTTTTATATTTTTCCTTAGCACAAATTGATGTGTGATACAATGTGTTGATGTCACTGCATACATGGTGATGTAGTGAAATAGTCACAATCATTCTGAATTTGGATTTGCAGGGTTGCAGCCAATCTCAGCCGGCATCAGGCCAGACGCCTGGTACAGCTCGGACAGTTCATCAATCTATCACAGGGCTGACACACACTGGTTGTTCAGATTGCAGTGTTAATATTCCTGAAGTGACCCACATGATGAGTGTAGATCAAGAATGACATAAAAGTCACATAAACTCTGACATGCACATTTAAAAAAAGGAAAGAAGAAAAAAAGTGTTATGTGCTTGTTCACACTGTCATGAAAAACAATCGGATCTGAGTCACATATGAGCAAATAAAAATTAAATCATATTCCAACCAACCTGCGAATTGAGCCTCAGTTGTACGTTGAGTTATTATTATTATTATTATAGTATATATTATTGGTATTTTGATCAGGTACACAATCACTGAGCCACTAGAATGTCTGCAGACTTGAATCTATAAATCCATACTACAGTTGCAAATTGAAAGTTACACATAAACAGTCTCCTTTGGAACCTCGTATTGCAAAAAGATTTAAAAAACGGCAAAACTTTAACATTCAAAATGCACAAAAAACAAATACACATCTTTTTCATAACAACATTTTTTTCCAAGTTTAAGCCAAGAAGCTTTTTATTGTACAAGCAGAAGTCATAAGTTCCTTACAATACTTGATAAGAAGCATTAACTGAAGGCATTATAACTGCAACAGGATGAAGAGTAACACGCACTGTGTGCTATACAATGGCAATGATAGAAAGCTACCTACTATACACAAAAGATGTTTTTGCTTTGCAACACCCAACAGCAATGGTAGTGAACTGAATGGTCATATATCATTTGTTGAACATTCATTCTACAAACACCACTGTAACTGGGGTGTAAACTGCTGCTGTATATACTACAACACAGATACACTCCTTTCACAAGGAAATAACAACATGGGAAAAACCTGTCTGCCGTTTGTGTGAATGAGTTAACATAGGTTATTTGACCAGGTCTGCAACTGTGCTCACTGTCAGGACTTCATGTACATCTGACACTAATCGCTTTGGTATGAAAGGGTGAACACTCATTATTCTACACAGGTTCACTACAGCTGCTACTGAGGATAACACAAAAGCTTTTGTCTGTCACAAATAGCAGCAGTGATATCTGGAACTCTTAACCATAACTTCTGCTCCTTTTAATTATAAAGAATTGTGACAAGACATACAGAATCGACTGGCCCTACCAAACAAAAGATGCTTCACACCTATTGTTTAATATCCAGTGTAAATTACACACTGTAGTGAATGAAACTAAAAATCTCAAGTATAAAATGCTTAAAATGAAATGTGTAATTATTTTTCGAATTACCAAACTGCATTTTAAGTTAAAAGGTGATTAATACTAGGAACAATCTGAATTCAGTCAACCAACCTATCCACAAGGAAAGAAAACTAACCTTTTTATCCACCGTCTAATGCCACAATCAAGATTTCACTGAGCTATGCCCATCCCCTTATATTTAAAAATGTAAAGGGATGTCATTTTTAACCTTGTTTAATTCTTGTCATGTATTAACTTTTGTAATAACACTTCACTTCTTTAAAAAAAACATAATCCTGAACTGTGGGTTTAACAGCTCACAAAATCTAGCACGATTGTACTTACTATGGTATGTGCAATCAACATTAATGGAAAATCAATGTAATAAAAAGGAAATAATCAACATAATAAGGCAATCTGATCATGGCAACTTGATATTAATGTCATAGACATCCACATAATGAAATCTTAAAAAGGAAGTAATACAAATGAGACCAATGCAGTGTATTTTACCTCAAATTAGAGTACATCAAATACAATAAAGTACTAAAATGTTCTACACAGTGGCTGTATAGTAATACAAAAATACATTTCGGCAGCTTCTTATGATAAAACAAATACATAAATGAAGATAATGAACATTTATCAACAGGGTCCTAAAAAAGTGTTTTTAATATTTGAAGGGGAACTTGGCAACTCTAGCCATTTCTTCGCTGGTTTTCACTTTTGTCATCGCATGTTTTCTCAACGAGCTCCCCCTACAGCTCTGGGA
>NW_023340095.1:21773647-21782284 GCF_004916995.1 Morone saxatilis | reverse complement strand
ACAATTTTCACCGGAACAGGCCATTTAACCATCCAAATGATTTCTAAACGGGTTTATTAAGCTGAAAAAGTTGCCAAGTTCCCCTTTAAGTTAGAGGTATACACACTGAGCTCCTAATTCTCTAATATCAGCAAGGAAGATATGCCATTACTGCTGCAGGCTATAAGGGGCCATCTACAATACAGCCTACTGGCTAAAGCAAGAATACATTTTGGGCCAGGCATTTGGGAATTATGTAAAGCAAGTCAAAGCACATCTATGTTGGAGGGACTGGCTGCAAAGATTTACTGGTAGGTTTTTACCATTTCTTGTATGAACATCAAAATTCATAAAAATGCTACTGAAAACAGTACAGGCAGAAAGATAGATGTCTCAATAAGTTTTGCAGTAAATAAGAGTAGAAATCCCTCTAGAAATGTACAGTCACTGAGGCTACCTTTGCTCAGTGCAGGGTGGGAAATGTCCTGGTTATGGAGGCTGGGGAGTCCCAGACAAATCAGTGATTGCTTTCATCATTTTAAAACATTGTGTTTGAAATGGTGAAAGTGTGTTTGGGTGCCACAGTGGTTACTTGCCACTGTCAATGACTTGGTTGCAAATCCTGGCAAAACTTGGTTCACATTTATTAAATGAAACTCGAAAATTTCTAGAGGTAACTGGTGAGGATCTGACAAACTGACAGTGTTACATATTTGACTGAGTTACATATTAAACATTAATATCTGCTTTTTATGAGCAAAAGCTACAGTACAAACGACCTTAGTTTCACCTATTTCTTGTATAATCATGCAACAGTACACCAATAGCTTGGTCCACTGGACCTGAATCTGAATGTTTCAGGAACTTTTTAAAAAGTGTGATAAAAGAAAGGCAGGGCAGTCCATAATTGCTATCAAGATCCATATGGCTAGTGAGACCAAGGTTAACTGACAATTCAATTTACAACTGCTGAATTCTTAAGCCCCATGTCATTTGAGGTTAAAGCCACAATCCTCACACACTTCTAAAATCTCACTGACCACTTACTGTTTTTTTGCAAGTCCATTACAAATATTTACAGGGACAGATAAACGGGACCATCCCACTCCATGTTTGGATTATGAGTCTCTGGTTCCTGCCCTCCACTTTGTTTGGAGGCCACTGGATGCCCTCTTCTTTTCAGTGACTGAATTGAGTTATGTACAAAATATTTGACTTCCCTCCATGTTCTGCTGTTCAAGGCAGGCTCAGCAGCTAAACATGCATCACAATCCTTTTTGCCTGGCACTTTCACCAGTTTACAGAAGTCTCCAAGCTGACGCCTCACTGCTGCCTGTTCCTCCTCACTCCACAACCTCTTGTTTCTCTTTTGAGGCTTAACAGCTGCAGTGACTGGTCCTCTTGCAGCAGACATGGGTGTACTTTTCTGTACCATTAGTGTTCTGTCAGGAACACTGGGTCTATGGATTGTTGGGACAACCTGTGCAGTTGTAGGGGTCCTAGGTGGGTTTGTGGGGTAAGCTGGTGCACTTGAATGGTTTAGAGGTGTGAATGAAGAAACGATAGGTCCACTTCTGTCATTTAGTGTTGAGAATGCAGAGACCATTGGTGAACTAGTATTCAGGGGGGTGAATGTAGGCAACATTGAGGTACTTGGAGCGTTAAGGGTACTAAAATTAGGAATCATTGCTGAACTCGTAGTGTCTTGTGGTGCATACACAGAAGGGGGTGGCATATTTGTGGCATTCTGTGTATAAATGGGAGACATTGGCATAATTATGTTGTTCTCTGATGTATATGCAGTAGGCATTAGTGCATTTGTAGTGTTGTGTGGAGTAAATGTAGGAACTACTTGTGTATCAGTAGCATTCAATGGTGTGAAAGTAGAAATCAATGGTGGACTCGTATGGACCATATTTGTACAAGTAGAACACAAGGATGCATAACTTGAAGTCATCTCTTGGGAGAATGGTGTGGATTCATTCAAATTGGTTGGTGGTGCCATTGTCATACAACAATTTGAACTTTCTCTCAGGTCATCTGGATGCACTGTTGTCATATTACAGACATCTGCGTCTTCTAAATCTTTCTTAATGGTCTGGACTCCAGCTTTTGGACTCTCAGTTACATTCCCTTCAGACTTTTGCTGGTTATTTCTCCTCCGTGTTGTCTGTAGTGTGTTGTGTACATAGTTTTTGACATCTGTCCAAGATCTTCCACAAAGATCTGGTTCAGCAGCTATGCAAGCATTGCACTCCTTTTTGCCTGGAACCTTCATTGTTGTGATAAATTCACACAAGTAACGTTTCACTGCAGCCTGCTCCTTCTCGCTCCAAGGTCTTCTCTTCAAAGCAGGCTTCTGTATAGTTCCTAGGAAGAGAGAGTGTAAAGAATCACGGTTATATAAAAGAAATAAAATATTCATCCAATCGAGAATGCAGTATTTAAATTGATAAAAACTATGTTAACATTACAGCTTGACAGTTCATTCTTGTACTTCTCCGTCAGCTGCTGTTTCTGAGATTGTTTGAAATTGTCAAAAGCTCCAGGGCTAACAAGTAAGTAACTTAAATGGAGAGTTTTGTTAACTGCCGTTTCAAAAGGTCAAGCATGAACTGTCAAGTCCCAAAGGGGATCAGGAATATCTACTGTTCCATAATAACTGAGAAAACTTAATCTGCTGATGAAGACTGTGTGATAGAGTTGAAAGTTCCAGAACAAGCAAGTAAGTGGTTTTAGAGTGGAGACTAAGTGAGACTTACAAACATTGGCTGTTTGCCATCCAATGTTTGTAATCAAGAACACATTAATGCAAAAGGATCCAAAAGGAGCAAAATGTGCTCACCATCTCTAGCAGTGCTGGGTTGACTTGATGGCAGTGTTCGATCTATTTTGAGAAGTTGTTTGCTCACTTCCTCCAGTTGAGATGCATTTTTTGACAGCCTGTAACATTCCTGGCTGTTCCTTCCCACTAGTTTGGCCACTTGATCCAATTCAGGTTCACTGAGGCTCATGAGCTGCCAGCAGCTTGCAATTTGCTCTCTTAATGATGAGGACAGAAGCGCTTCTGGGTTTTTAACACCACATTCCATTGCAGCCCTTCGGAAACAATCCAATCCTCTGATGAAGGATGGACCTTCAGTCCTGGCAAACAAGTATGGATTTGTTTTTGACACACCTGCTTGTTCTCGATTTTCAATGAGTAGGTCGATTGACAAAACCATCCTCTCTGTTAGCAGAACCAGCATGTTCCTTCCATACTGACCTTCTAGTTCCAACCTGGTGAAACTGGCACCAAGGTCCAACTCCAATTTTGTGCTTTTTCTTATCTGATCTGCAGACGGCACAAATGTTCCTCTACTCTTTCTGCTAGTGTAAGTTTGCAAGAGCATTCTACCAATATTTCCCACCCTTCCTCTGTTAAACAGACACACATCTGCTAGAGTGGCCTCACTGAGCTTTTTCCAAGTTGACAAACTAGGACTCTCTTTCAGCTCCCTCCTGGCTTCATCTTCTTCCCCTGCGATAAACGTATGGAGTTTTATCAAGTCTTCTGTCACAGTTGATTTGTCTACTTCCACTTTCTTGACTTCTTGCTTTAGAGATAATGCTAGAGCTTTGCGAGAAAAACACTCATTCCATTTTGTATCAAGAAGCTGTATGAACTTTTTCACTTCACTTTCAGTTTCACTATCCTCTGTCATGCGACTTTCACCGAAAGCTATTTCTGCAGCTCGTTTCAAAGAGTAGCCGACCTTTGAGACAAGGGAAACTGTTTTAAACTTGCTGGAACTGGGATCATAACCACTAAGTTTTTTGGCCCCTTCAACGGCTAATTCAAATCTGGATGGTAGACATATTTCATGTAAGTACTTCACGCTCTGGTCTAGCTCATTTACAGCAAGTACAAATCTACCCAGTTCCCTCATCTTTTGTGCAATATAAGCAAATTGAGACTTATCGTGGTCATACTTAGCAGACAATGCATTGCCATATTTACAAATAAGTGGGTCATTTCTGATATGTCTTGAGATGTCATCTTGATGCATGATGTGGATGATTTCCTCACAGCCTCCAGTTAAGAACTCTGACATTGGAAGCAGCCGGGAGGCAGCACTGTGGCCTTTGTTTGTTTTTGTCCTATCAGAGGATTTCTGATCTCCCTTTCTGGCCTTACATGACCGTTCATGTCTCCATAAGTCAGTTTTGCGATAAAAAGCAAAGCAGTGCTGACAAGGCAAGAAGTCACGAACAGATATGCTGGGATTTTTCACCTGCTTCTTAGTAACAATTTCCCCCTCCCCACTTTTGAGAACTTGGCAATTGTGTTCATAATCTCCTCTATTGCGAATTTGGTCAAGCAACGTCTGTCTGACTTTGGAACCTTTGGGAAAGTGTATTGCATGGGCAACATCTGTTTCCTCTGCATGTTTCCTTTCCAAGTGCTTTGCAAGTTGGGTAAAAGCCATTTTGCAATATAAACAGAAGTGCTTTTTGTATGACTCCTTTTTCTCATCATCTGATGTGCTAGGTTTTGTTTCAAGCACTTTTTTACAAGTCCTTAAACTGGAACGTGTCGGTTGTTTCCTTTCCACAGTTTTCCTGCGGCGCCGTGATCGTGTTTTAGCAATCTCCTTTGTGCCCAACTCAAACAGAACTTGATCTGTACCATCTGACTGACCTGCCACCCCATCCTCTGCCTCATCACTTGAGTCATTTGCTTCCTCAGGCGAACATTGTTTGTAAGCTATGCTCTTTTGGTCTGTTTTGTCATCGTCCCTTGTCAGCATCCCTTCTGTATTTCTGGTTGGATTTGTATTATCAAAGTTCAAACTTATTTTACTTGACAAACAACCTTTTGTGTCATGTGACATCTTGTCTTCCTGTGCTTGCTTCTGGTCTTCATTTCCTTGATTTTCCAGCTTGGCAGCTGAATCACAAGCAGTGTTTTTGGATTCAATTATATCCCTCCCATCTTTTTGGATCTCTTCATGTTCCCTTACTGTCATTTTCTCAGTGTTTGTACTGGCGGGACAGCTTGGCATTTTTTCGCCATCTTTTGGACCATCCAAATCTTGTGGGATAATCTCTTTTACTCTTGGAGTACCCTCTTCATTTCGTGCACTGTCAAGGTTAGAAGTCAACCTAAGAGCATCACTCGAACTTCTCTCTTCAATCAAGCTCCTCTCTCCTTCAAATGACCTCGTCTCACCAATAGTACAAGCCTGCAAAAGAACAAGTATATGTAAGACTCATCGCCAAATCTGACCTCATGAATAATTTGATTGAGTGAACTTAAAACAAAGACCCATTAGGAAATAAATGGGGGGGGGGGGGTTCTTTAAGTGGTAGCAATTTTGTTTTGGTATTTCCTTTTCAAAATTGTTTGCACATTTTTCAGTTTAATGCATCAGCACCTTGGCAATGCCCCATCAAGATCCAGGTTCATTCAAACAGTAGTCAATGTGATGGCCACAGATCAATTTTTAGCCCAACATTTGTATCAAAACCCCTGACACCTCTCAAAGCTCCAGTACAAAAACCACATGTGACCCATTCAAGAATAGTTAATGGCTTTATTGGATCCAGCAGCGTTTTGACATTGTTATTGTCTAACCAAGTATATGTAGTCATGGGGTGTTGGATGAAATGCTACATGGAAAGAACAGAATATATACTAGACCTACATTCATGGCTTGCAATCAAAACAAATAATTATGTTACGTTTGATGGCATATACAAAATATTGTAAGCTAAGCATAGCTGTGTTTTTACAGTAAAATCTGGTGGTGGAAACTGGTGATTTAAAACAACATGTCTTCAATGTAGCCAAAAGAAAACATAACAGCAACCACGACCAGGCCAGGCACAGATGGCAAAACATGGGAACACTTTAATGGTGTTCAGCCATTCACATAACATTAAGTTTTTTATTTAGATATTACCTACACCTATAAAAGTTTTGATGGTTTGATAAAAGAAAAAAGAAAAAGATCCTGAATACACGATAGTTACTGTTGCTTGGTGGCTGCACATGTTGTGCTATGATCATGATGATGATGATACATGTTCTGAAAGCATATACAGTATGTACCTGCTTCAAAGGGTTGTGCATCTTGTCCGGTTCCTTCATATGTTCAGTGTCTTCCTCCACTGACTTGTTCACTGCAAGGAAATAAGACACCACCGTCTCTAATGTGTACACATTATGATGAATATGTAATAATAATTAATAATATTAAATCCAAGTTACCAATGTACAATACACATTAAAAAGCCATTTTCAAATCATGTATGGTTGATACAATAAACTATCTTAACTTAAAACAGCTAACAGAAGTGAGTAATTAGAGAAAAGAGCATTTTTTTGTGTATTCCAGCCATCAACAGAGAGAACAGCTAAGATCTCATAACACAGGTCAGTTGAGAATTTTGTTAGCTTTTTACATATTCTGGCCACAAAAAACCATAGAGTACAAGTTAAAAGTAAATAACATAGCCCTTTAATTTTCAATAAATTATAGTTATTTAACTTTAAAACCTACTCATTACCACACAGTGATTCCTGCTTCATAAAATACAAAGTTGTAATCCAACACAAAATATTTACAGTATTATATTATCACTTAAATATATTTTTGTTTACAGAAAAAACATTGAAGCATTTGAAGCTATGCTTACCTGGGTTTGTTGCAGAAGCAAAGGTGCCCATGGAGTTGTGAAAAACATCTTGAGGCATTTAATTATTAGTAGACACGTGACAGGAAAGTCTGTAGATTGAGATCTTGAGGAGACAGATTCCTTGGTGCACAGATCTAAACTACATCTTTTTCCATCTGTAAGCGCTATATGGGATATTTGTTAAGATCCTTCACATCCTAAGAATGTGATGGAATGGAGTCCTCTCAGCTACATCATGTAACTCTAGTGAGACATTTCCCTTATGTTTACTGTTCCTGAAGATATTATTGTGTAACTTGAAAATGGCTTAACATATTGAGTCAAATCACAACAGATGATTGTATTTGAGACAGAAATTCTGTCTAGATGGTGTATCATAACAAAAAACACCTTGAAATTTGTAAGACGTTTTTAGATTTCGCTTAGAACAGCTAAAATATTTCTTGTGCAAAGACTTTCAACAAGGGACAAAAAACAATTCCTGGACCACAGTTATTATGTCAAACGCTTTTCAAATATTTCCAACCACTTCCCCAAAATAAAGTGCAATTTTAACGCAACATCAGCTTATGTTTTAGTAATGCAGAGGACCTTTTCCGGCAAGTACGCAACCATATTAGTACCCTTTGTGACAGGTGCAGCACTGTGTTATACTGGTCATCCACGAAACTCACTTTGTTTATACCTGACTGCACAAACACTCCCACACATGCACACCGGGGACAACCAAGGGTGCGAGCATTACCATTTGTAAAATGTGCTTTTGACTTGAAATTGAAGGCTCAAAAGTCTTGACATATATGTAAATTAAAAATAGGAGTCAGCTGATGAAAATAAGATGGTTTGGGTGAATGGTTTTTATACATTTTACTAAGACAGAACATTTTGAAGGGCATAGAACACATACCTCTTGGTCCAGATTGTAGTCTTCTTTGGAATTAAGTGCCAATTTTACAGCCATGTAATCTCCACTTTTCACAGCATCCCGCAACTCACCTGACAGGACAAAGGTAGAATTAAATGAAGTTTAGAGAAAATATACATTATAGATCTCACAACTAAACATCCATCAGAGAACACTTTACACAAACTATAATACCAACTTAAAAATAAAAATACTAAATACAGAAACTGTAGGCTCTCAATTCCAGCTAAATCAGCTGATCGTAAACACACATCAGCTGATGGCTTAGTTGATTCCCTTCAAGCATCCAATTGGCAAATGTCATTCAGGACACCTTATTTAAGCTGCTTTAGCCTGTCTACCCTTGCTTCTTCCTCTGCAAGCCGCTTTGCAACCCTCCTCCACCCCAGCTCCTTCTTTTATGCTGTATCTGAATTAATCATTGTCATTTCTGCTGCTGCGGCTCTCCTTGTCGTAACTTGAGTGAGTGATTTAAGTGGAACGGGGTGAAATATGAGTTGAGCGCAGAGCGATTTTGAGAGGAGCAGCCCAGACCAGCTTTGAAGGGGGGAACGGAGGGAACAAACAACTCTGTAAGCGAGGAGTGGAAATTCTCACCACTCCACTCTGCTCACACGCTCTGGTCAGCTAACTATGTTAGATGTAAATGCAATACTCACTAGGTGATAACGGTGGACCTGACAAGATCTCATCCTCCCCATTCAGATGTTTCTGGAAGTCGTCAAGAGTCATCCAGTCCAGGTTGAGGTCCATTCCTAGACTCAAAGTGGCTTGGCCCTTTTCTGTACAACACACAATGCAGAGAGGGATACTTCATTAGTTGGCAGGCTAAAACCTTGCATACTGAAATTTAAATGACCTCTTATTCATCCTGTAAATCTTGCTTACATTTATACATCAAACCTCAGTTTAGGGCTGAACGATTTTAGGAAGATCTAATTGCGATTTTTCTGGCAGATATTGCGATTTCGATTTGATTCACGATTTCCTTCAAATCAAGCTTCAGTGCAATATTCACAATGTACAGTAACATTAAAACATTAAATGCTATT
>NW_023340095.1:21756336-21773547 GCF_004916995.1 Morone saxatilis | reverse complement strand
ACGGCATGTATGTGTAAAATAGTTCCTGGGTCAGTCAGGAGCGCTGCAGAAAACCGCAGCTTTGGCAATCACATGATTGCGTTGTCTGAAATCGCAATTTCGATCAGAAAACGATAAATCGTTCAGGCCTACCTCAGTTAGTGTGTGTTGTAACACTGGGGTCACATGCTATATTGTTGTAAAATCAACTAAATTGACATTTCAACTGTGCAGATGCAAATGTGTAATTGAACATGAAAGAACAATTTGGAAGCAGCAAAGATAGCAGGTACTCAGTGGCCAATCATAAACATACCAGATTTGTCAGCGCCCTCTGGTGGGTCCTGGGTCTCCTGATTATCATCACAAGCCATGAAGAGTCTGGGCTCACTGTCCTCTCTCCTCTTCCTCCTGTCATCTGTTGGGGTTCTCCTCTCCCAGCTGGGCCGCTGCGTCTCCTCGGGCCTCTCTCTCCGCTCACGGGGTTCCTCTCCAGGCCTTTGCTTTGCTGCAGATTCCTCTCCTTCCTTCTCATCACTATCCAGGTTGAAGCCATAACTCTGGCCAGGCCTGGAGACTAGAGGAGGAGCACGAATAGTTATATTTCTTGAGAGATAAAGAGCCTTGACTGCATTTCATGCTCACAGCTGTCAAGTGGTGACATCACTCAAAAAAAAAATCTTTGCTATGAAGTTACGAGTGTACACAAACTGTATACCATAGGGTTCAGCTAACAAAACAATTTAAAAGAGCAAGGAACAGACATCACAAAAAACTCTGGTGCTGGACCAAACTTATTATTAATTATCAAGGCAGGAAAAGAGCAGAATCCATGAGTTGTTTCTTTGCTCCCTAAATTAATGATCATAGCTAATTTTTATTAGTTATGTACAATAATGTGATGCCTGTGGAAATATTTTGTGACTGATTGGTAACCTTGTTCTTGAGTACGATACTGGACCATCTTATTTGTAAACTCATATCCCCTTTCACCACCTCACTGCATGGATGTGTGGTAACACAACATGCAAGTTTAGAGCTACAACGGTTGACTACATACACACACACACACACACACACAGAGAATGAGGAAAAGACAGATGCTAATACTGCTAATGCTAACAGTACTAAAACTTAACACACAACAGAAAAAGAGACTAAAAGTATTAGAAACATGATTATTTAAATGTTGAGAACAGTATCCTTTCATTAAGTGTGTTCTCCTCAAAAGAAGCAATCCTCTCTTCCTTAGATACACTAATAAACATCTCCTCCAACAGAGACAAACTTTTCTTTTCCATAGTTTGTGGTGAACAAAAACAAACAAAAAGAAACTATAAAAAAAATACCCAACAACACACACTTGAAATTGCTCATAACTCGACCTTTGCTCTTCGTAACCACTCTCTTTCTGCACTCACTACAGAGGCTCTGTTGATTAATGAAATACACATACGCACATATCCGGGTTAGTGAACAAAACCCATCTAGGGCATCCCATAGATCATTGAAAACTCCTTAATTTTGGTAAATGAAAAACTTGTTTCACATGTAAACAAATTGTAGATGCCAGTGTCCACGTACTAAGCACTGCACAGAGTGCTGAAGAGGCTGTATTAAGGTTTCTTTTCACTCAGAATTAGGTTGTCTTTGACTAAAGTCACTTTGTGTTTATGTATGTACATAACAAAGTGTTTTACACATGTGAGTTTGTGCCTGTGTGTCTTGCATACCATCTGACTGCTTGGTCTTCTCCGTCTTCTTGGACTCTGGTTTCTGAACTGGAGAATCTTTGCTTGTCTTGGGGATCTTCTCAATCTTTCCTAATAGCTATTATGGGAAAATAAAACACAATGTTAACACCTTGTAGTTTTCCTGCCACTGAGTCTGGCTTATTCTGAAAAAAATAAGCACGTCATCAATGTGTTCTTGTCCTGACTTACAACTTCCCACCAAATATGTTGAAATGGAAATAAAGTAGCAACTCTTAAAATAATCAGTTCCCTCTTTTCTATTTGACAACCAAAAGCAATTATGAAATTACAGAAACATCTAACAATATCCTGTAATGCTTGCAGGTATCTGTGGTGCTGTGACACAACTTGCCTTCAAATAGTTCTTCAGCCAATACACATGTCATTACCTGTTTTCTCTCTGCAGTAAGTTCCTCTGAGCTTTTGGCTTTTTTTATAAGCTTGTTACATTATATGTTTTTTTTATTTAACTATAAACTAAACTCGGGATGCACACTAATATGGACCTTTTGATCGGGTATCTGCCCAACATCACCGATTCACAGCATATCCAGTTTTCTCTTCTACTTATTTACATCCATTTACAACGGTATGCTTACATGCATTCAGTTACCACTCACACCGTTTCTGCATCTGCTTTACAATAAGTTAATTTAATCTGAAGGTAGCTGTAGGACGTTTTTGCAGTTCACTAACATTACTCCATATAGTTTTCGCATAGTTAATTTAGCCATTCTCTGGCTAAATCAGACCCTCTGGAGGTCTATAAACCTTTACATGGACAGAATATGTATTATTACATGTTTAACAAAGCTTTATAAAAAGGCCGTTAGATCTTATGAACAGCAAACTTTTAGCAACTGATGATAAAAACTCTGCAGAGGAGCTACATTGTTTAGCAGGTTGGTTTTGGTCTGGGGGAAAAATAGAGTATAGGTGAAGTGGTTTGCTGAAGAGATGTAGAGGCATGTAATTACGCTGAGAAAAGCCTTTTCTGTTTGGACACACACACACACACAGTCGTGCAGTAGTGAAGTATTTTTAATCACGGTTTAACCCTTTGATGGACCCACGTCCATTTCTGTTTTGTGCTTTTAATTTCCAGCATATATTATCCTTTTTTCATGCATATTGTTGATGATTTATGCAAGGTTGTGCATTTTTGAGTGTTCTTAATTTTTTTCATGCATTTTTTTATTTTTAGCCTATTGTAAACAACGTGGCCTGAAATAGACCTGTTAAAGGCCCAACGCACAAAAATGTGCAGATTGAAAGCCATTCAAATCACCATTTTCGATCCTGCTCAAATAAAAAGTATAAAACATGCATCTTCTCATTTCTCCGCTTCATTTGTGTAAAAGCTCAGGTAGCTTTGAAGTGGCACCTTTTCCATATCCTCCATTTCATGTGTAATTTTAATGCAAACGTTCAAAGCACCACAATTTTTTATTATAAAATACACACACATCTACACAGGGGGCCCAGAACAGCTTTGAAATTAACGAAACGCAACCCCTGAACTGTTGCCGTTGTAATGTTATGTTGTTATTGTTGTTGTTATTATTCAGATTATGTTCATTTATAGATATTGTTCTTGCTGTTTTATGTTTTATGTTGTTACACTACTCACAAAAAGTAAGGGAACTTTGACTTTCGGGTGAAATTTATGGAAAATGTAAAAAGTTCATGCTACAGTGATATATCATGAAAGTAGGGTATTTAAGTAGAAGCATAGAATGGTAATTTCTTCATCTCAAACAATTTATTGAAACAAAAAGCTAACAACAGTGGTGGGTATACCACAACAAAAAATGTCAATGTCTCAGTAACTTGTCAGGTGTCCTTGACAACGACGTCTCATGCTGTTCACAAGTCGACTTATTGTCTGCTGAGGCATATTCCGCTCTCCTTGAAAGGCTGCCATACGGTCATCGAGGTTCTGGGGTGCGGGGCGACGATCCTCTACATCAAGACTCAGCTAATCCCATAGGATTTCAATGGGATTCAGGTCTGGAGAAAGTGCAGGTCACTCCATTTGAAAGTGCAGCCCTTCCCTGATGATGCGACCTCGATCAGCTGAGGCGTTGTCGTCCATGCAGATGAAATCAGGCCTGTGTTGCTCATGCAGAGGCACAATGACGGGATTAATGATGTTATTCAGGTAGTATCGGCTTGTCAAAGTATCATTCACAAGGTGTAGGGCAGTTCTGTATTGACTAGACACACCTGCCCGGACTGTAACACCACCACCTCCAAAGACTCATCTGGTGACAACAGTGGCTGATGCATAGCGTTCTCCTTGACGACTCCAACAGCGTTGGTTGCCATCATTGCTGCTCAATGTGAATCAACTTTCATCAGAGAACAGCACTGAGGCCCACTGCAAATGCTCCCTGGCTCATGCAAGACGATGACGTCTGTGTCTGGTGGCATGGTCAGGTACCCTTGCAGGTCGTCTAGCACGCAGACCATGCTGATGAAGGCGGTTTCAAATGGTCTGACGTGACACTCGGGTTCCCTTAAACGTGGCTGGAGTTAAGAGGCGTTCACCATCCGGTTCCGCAGGGCACTGTTCACAATGAAGCGCTCATCAGCATTGGATTTGGCCAAAGGACGTCCACTTCTATGCTTTTCTGTGACTCTTCCATTCTCTCCGTTTCTGTTGCAACCTGCTGATGACACTCTGTAGCACTCTAAGCTTAGTGGCAACTTCCCTCTGAGTTCATCCCATCTTAAGCCTCGCAGTGGCCAGGGACTGTTGATCGATTGTTAGGTGTCGTCTTGGTCTCATGATGTCAAAATGTGAACAGCATGATGAAGAGGACTGTTTAAATAGAAATCGGCATTGAACCAGAACATTTAGTGGTTGATTCATGGATCAGACATTTGTTGTGATTTTTGCGGTTAATCAACTCGTTAGAGAACAGCATGTTATGCAAAGTACTGAAACATTGAACAGTTGGACATGTACATTCAAAAGTTTAGAGAAGGTCAAATTAAGTTTACCTGTAAAGGTTATAGTGCATTTTAGGTGCATTCTGAAATTTCATCCGAAAGGCGAATATCCCTAACTTTTTGTGAGTAGTGTATAATAAATAAGTGTAAATGTTACATGGGCAATAGGTGAGGTTCTTTGTTACAGCACAAAAAATAATAAATATTTGGTTTCTATGATTAGGACTGATGCAGGTTTAAAAAAAAAAATAACTCAAAGAAAGTAGAAAATATTAATATTAATTTAGAATATTGTCCAGCTTGATTTTAAAGAGCACATTTTTGTGCAAAGGGTGCTTAATGTGTATTGAGCAAAAAATAACGCATATAAATAAATGTTGCTGCTAATCTTTCACATATACCAGTTTGCAATAATCAAACCATAAATAACAGAAAATAATGGAAACACAGAAATATTAATCCCAAAAAGTATCCAGATTTTTTACTTTGCATAGACTTAGACACTGAGTTTGGGTATCGGAACTGTAGCAGAAGAAAAACAGTGCATCCCTACAAAAGCATTTGCCCACTCTGTTGTCTCTGCACACCTGGCTGAGATCCACCCAGGCAAACCAAAGATACAATTTGGAGATTCTGGCAAGTTTAAATTGACATGTATCCCATTTTCAACTCCAACATTTTATGTCATATGATGTAAAACACTGGGAAAACATACAAAGCTCCAATACTGTACCTTTGGGGGTTTGCTGCTGGTCTTTTCTGGTGTGGGCTGGTGCACTGGCTGCCTGCGGGGGGCGCGGTCCTTGGCCTCGCAGGTTAAAAGGAATTTCTCAAACAGGTTAGTGGATCCTGTGGCATCCTTTGGTCCCAATACCTCCTCTTTAGCAGCTACCTCGTCCTCCTTGCCCTTGGTGCTGCTGGCTGCTGTGACAGAGGATGAGGAGGATGATGAGGATGTTGAGGAAGACGGGACTTTGGGTGGTGGCGGCGGCGTGCTGTCCTGTCCTTTGCTCTTGGCTTTCTTATGTAGGGTGGAGCTATCACTGGAGTCTGAGTGTGGGGCAGCCTCTTCCTTGCTTTTAGAGGTGAGGCTCTTTAGTTTTTGGAGGCTGCTTTCTTTCTGAGTGGCATCTGTCTTTCTGTTCTTTTTGTCATGGATGAGGTCCTTAATGCCCTGCAGCTTTACTTCCCACTTTCCCATCTTTTGTTTGGACTTGTCGTCCAAACGCGCCTTTTCGGCTGACTTTACTGCTGTATCCGTCGATGCACTGTCGTCCATTTGGGACTCCGATGGGCCGTCGCTCAGGTCATCTTCTAGAGGTGCAGCAGCTTCGTCTTCAGAGGTTTCAATTTTCCTTTCTTTCTTTCCTTTCTTTTTCTTTCCCTCCTCTACCTTTTCTTTCTTTTGCTTTACTGCCTCCTTTCCCTTTTCCTTCTTGTGTTTTTTGGAGGGAACTGGCTCCTCCTCCTCCTCCTCTTCAGAGTCAACCAGTCGCTTTTTTGTTTCAGTCTTTTTCTCCTTGGGAGGAGAGGGTGGTGTTGGGGCTCTCTCTTCTTCTTCCTCTTCTTCTTGTTCTTCCTCCTCTTCATCCGTCTCTGGTGCCGGTAGAGGCCTGAACTCCTCCTTCCGTTTGTCTTTCTTCTTCTTCTTCTTTTTCTCCTTTGGAGGTGGTTCCTCTTCTACCTGGACCTTGGTCTTTTTCTTCTTCTTGATGGGTGCCTCAGTTGAACGGTCTTTGTCACTTTCACTTTCTGAGTCGGCATCAAACACGTCACTCTTCGTAGGCAGCAGTTTCTAAGAGGAGAATGAATAAACAATGTCACATTTTTAAACTAATTCATAAACATTATATATTGTATTTTTGGCTTTGTGGTCAAGGTTCTCTGTGGCGTTGTAGACCTCTAGTAGCACTATGAAGCTGTGAAGCTGAATGGCTCAGAGGCTTTATCACATTGCTCACACATGAGAATGCACATGGATAACGCTGTACACAGACGCTTTCTAATGGCAGGGAGAACTGACGTACTGAGAGCTGTCCACTTGTGATCGGATGACCCAAGACGCAGGTTAATGCCAGGTGTAAACAGGGAGTGTGACTTACCACGCTCTTTTTGGCTTCTGCCTCTTTCTTGGCCTTAGCTTCAGCCATGGTCTTCTTAAAGGCTAAGAGGACCTCACGACAGTCCTCCAAATGGGCCTCTGGCTCCCAAGTATCATCATCAGAGCAGTAATTCTTCCAGCGGACTCTGTAGAGCACTTCACCCTAAGAACAGATAGAGATGGATATTAAGCTCAAGCATTACTCCACACCAACCTGACATGTTGACTGGTAGCTGTCAGACATTAACTGCTGACTCCAGCCAACATGGATACATATAGTATTCTGCATGGTGGACATTTTTCTTTGATTCATTGGTTGTATTCATAATATTCAAATACAACAAGAGTTCATTGGGGAGAAACAAACAAAATACTTAAAGTTGCACTAGCCAGTAGCTGAAAAAATGTGAACATGCGCACAAAAGTGTGCTAGAAAAGGCAACATCAATAATTTATCATTGCAGATGTACATATTTACCAACCTGGACCAGATGGTAATCATTTATATGAAGGAACACAATTAGGATAAGCTAAGAAAAATGTGTGTCAGGTCCAGAGTTTCTGTTGCGATGCACAATGCAAAAGTTTTGCACTAAAGTTTTGATTTGTAATTTTTCCAAGCCACCAGAACTTAATTTTGTTATGTTTAAGAATTTGTTAACTGATGCTGCTTTAAGAAAGAGTTTTTTGTTTCGGACAAATGCTGCAGTGAGGATAGCTCTGCGGCTGGAGATCATTAATTTCTCACTGTGATTGTGTTTCAGTATTAAAATAAATGCTCACTGTTCAGCTATGGAAACAGACTCATTTAACAGTTCTAGTTTTGACACGAAGAATAATACAATCTTGTTCAGCTGTACACAACATTGCACAACTTTGCCAAATTGCTAGCCCACAATACTTTAATTATTCCGGTGTCTTTGTCATGCTAATGCACATACTTAACATATTAACAATGTTTCTCCAACATGAATTCACTTAGGTTAACTCAGTTTCACTTCATCATTTGAGCTCATAAATCAACTTGAGAGTTTTGAGAAGAAAAATCTGCTTTCTTAACTCGATGTAAACAAACACAGTGAATGTGAAGAATCCTTCAGACCGTATAAAAAGCCCTGGCACTCCAGGAAAAAACACAAACACCACCCTCCAACCCATCTACACTCATAAACACAAAAGCACTCCCCCCATAATCCCTCAAGTGAGGGGGTAGTTAATATTTAAAATGTGGCACCAACCCGGGACAAAGCATGACTTTGTAAACACAATATGAGGAGAAATAATGGGAGGGGGACTACTGCAAAAGAAGTGGAAAAGAAGTGTAATCACCCACAATGAAGAACAGAGCAAACTACAGTCCAAAGTCTGTTTTCATTCTGGTTATTAATATGTTGATATTGTTTCAATAAAGTAATATAAAAGGTGTAAAATCAGAAACTATCGCACCACCTTCAACAACACAAATATTCAGAAATACTTTAAATATGTGATTCTTACTAAATACAATAGGACTACACAAGCCAACACACACACTTAAAACCGGAGTCAAATTCCTTTAATGTAAACACATACTTGGTTAATGAAGCAGATTCTGACACTTTGTTTGTTCAGCACTACAATGTATTCAATGTGTCTCACTGATTACTGAATGTAAGATACAGTGCTCAGTTTGTTGTTTGTCTTTGTGTCATTTTTTAACGTTTAGGAAAAGTTCCTCAGCTGGACGTACAAAGCTATCAAACACTGGTACAGTGTGGATACTTATGCACCAGGTGGGTTACTAGACAGATTTTGTAGAAATCAAAACACAACTGACACATGTTACAAGCTACAAGCGCGTTACTATGTTCTTACAAAGACACAACACAACTTAAAACAGTGTAAGTGAGATACAATTGTTGTTAATTATTATCCAGTGTGGGATTTGTCTTTACGCAGAAAGATACATAAACACACAGGTTCAGTTAATTCCGCCTCTCTCACTCACACACACACACACACACACACACACACTCACACACACACACAGAGCAGCCACTGTAGTAACGTTAGCAGCGGTGAGTGAATCCACATTGGGAATTACGTTAACTGGTATTGTTTGCCGCTAGGAACCCCCACCATACAATCTGTATCATGCACAGTGTGACTAACATTATTCCCGGGATTTGTTTGATCTAGCTATGCCGCTGTTCAAGAGCACCCAAGATTAAAAATATATATATATATGTGCAAGCTTGCAAAGCGTCTGTCCTTGGCCCCAGCAGGGGAGAAGGGAGCGGACATCATGGGAGCCGTACAGAAAGACGATGCTATGTTTGGACGAGCAGCGCACCGCGACAAAAACAGTACTGGTCGCATACGATTAGTTGAGTAACGCAAGCGCAATCCAATGCATGTCAATGCAATTCAAATGCATTGTTGGTTATATGTGCAGTGTGTCTGGACACCGTTGTAGGTGGACTATGCGTCGTGAGAGTGGAAGTGAAGGCACTGCCACCATGTTCGCCCAGCTAGCCAGGCGGCTACGTAGCATCGAGCTATCGTTACCTCTTCCACTCGCATGTCAATGATCCTCTCCACTTCGTAAACGTCTTCTTCCTCATCTCCACTGTCCGCGGGCTCTACCTTGTCCGCCTCGGCCGCCATGGCTGCGGGTTGGTGCAGAGCTGCCAAAGTTGAGCTTTGTGCTTGAGCCCTCGTAGAGGCCTCGTTCCCGTTAACGTTAGCCGTTTGTTCACCGGGGCAGGACGCTAACGTTACTGCACGAGCTCTGCGGCTCAGAGGCTTTATCCGGAGCTCACCCGCTACCGCCCGCTCTCACTGCGCCGCATTCAATGCGACTCCTGGACTCACAGGCTGCTATTTCTCAATCACTTTCACCACGTTGAGCTGTTTCAAATGGTTTTGGTCAACGCTTGTAAGCAGCAGAACTAACTTCTGCTTTGCGATATGCAGGATTAATCATTTAACTGAGAGAATGCAGAAATAGTAATGCTAATGTTTGATAGACAGAAAACGCCGGTAATTGTTACAACCGCCTGTGTCTGACATGCACTTTAATACTTGAAGTTTCCTCTGAAGACACAGCTTGACTACAAGGATTGCAGGACCATGTAGATTTAAAAAAAAACAAAAAAACCCGATTCCATTATTACTCTGTGTAATTATAGACATTGTATCCAAACTTCCGATGTTTCTTAAACGCAGCATGGACATTAATTTTTTTACACAGAGCGATGAAAACATGGACGACTGCTCAAGGTGGGCTATTGGAGCAAGTTAAGGATACATATGATAGAAAACAATGGAACGCATTTATAATTTAAAACAGTATACTATGCGTTTTCATTTTCCACATAGTTATCTTTAAACATAAAAAAAAAAAACAACTTAAATTGCCCATGTAAATAGGCTACAATTTGTGGCCAGTAATGTATTCTGAATAACTTACCTTGCAGCATATGAAAATGTGTCTTCACTCTTCTGTCTCCAAAATATATTTCAAATATAGTGTCTTAATATTCAAATATCAGTAAATTGACATTTTTGTGACTAGTTCACTAGCACATCTTAATTTCCTATCATTTGGAATTGACAAATCATTTCCACTTACTGTGCAAAGCAATTTATACAGCAAGCAGTCCCATTAACTTCCATTACACATTTATTTAAACATATCACACACACACACAACAATAACCAATAATTAAAAAAGGCATTTGAAAACCACTTTAAAAAGGGAAATAAACTTCATTAATGGAAACAAATATAGGGAAATATTTGCTTCACTCCAATGAGTTAACTACATAAAATTAAAATAACTATGACAGTGATAGATTAGATTAGATTAGTTTATGAGAGAAAATCTCTTTTAAAACCAAATAAAATGAGAAACTGATGGTCATCACTTACTGATGGTAACCAATTTTGCACTGGAGCAACAAATCAGGGCAAAAGCAGCATCTGTAAAGTTATCTATAATTGAAATACTGTTAAAATAAATCAGTTTAAAGCAGCATGTATCTGAGTAAATAGAGCTAATAGCAGCCTTGAAAACTTGAAATATAATGTTAAGGCACATTAAGTCCAATAACATTTTGTAAAGCAGTTAGGATGCAGACGCTGTACTGGGATAAGCTAAGAGATGACAGGCCCAAAAAGAAGTCATTACATCGACGAAAATGAGCTCTCTAGTATCTTCAGGTTATTTATTACCTTAGTCTTATTAGGTTATTTCATGATTTTCCAGACTGAGTTTTGAATAAGTGTATGAATAGCTGTCTAGTGTTGTAGCTGTGGGTTTGACAGCGTGGCACAGCGTCCTCAGTTCTCTTCCATCTCAGACACCAAAAATGATTCTGAGATCAGCCAGAGAGAGTTTGGAGAAGGTGCTTCCCGTTCCTGACAGCACATTCTGGGCCAGCTCCTTCTTCTTCGCCTGCAGTGTGGAAATCTTCTCCTCCACTGTGCCTTCACACTCAAACCTGGACACAAACACAAAACTATTAACACACAAACCATTTAACTCAA
Organism: Morone saxatilis; assembly: GCF_004916995.1. Classification (NCBI taxonomy): domain Eukaryota; kingdom Metazoa; phylum Chordata; class Actinopteri; family Moronidae; genus Morone; species Morone saxatilis. The sequence goes on along the minus strand of NW_023340095.1, from coordinate 21,762,228 downwards.
ACAAACCTAATGAAAAAGTTTCCCATGGAGCTGTAGCTTTGTTGTTTCACTCCCACCCACATGACAGCAACATTTTAATTTGATCTCTGTTTTGGGCACCTTTAACTGTACCTAACTTATTAACCTTCCTTAGTTGATACTTCTCAATACTGTCCTTTTAAAACAATGTCATATGATGTAATAGTAAATAATAGACACACAAATCAAACGTCCTGCTGATTTGTTACCTGTGGATGGTGACATCTTTAGTTTGTCCAACTCTGTAGATTCTGTCACATGCTTGATCCTCCAAGGCTGGGTTCCTGTCAGAGCATACAGGGGTCAGAGTTTAAAAACTCATTCTTATACTGAACATATTAAAGATTTTCTCACTTTATTAGTAGCATTGATCTGTAAGTGACTAGCCACTGCAAAACAGCACCAAATGGTACAACTGGTGTGTGTGTGTTTGTTTGGGAGAGAGCTCTATTTCAATTCTTAAAGAAGAGTATTTTACCATACTTAAGTGTAAGGTTCAGTGTGTTACATTTAGGAGGATCCTTTGGCAGAAATGGATCTATGAATGTAATATTCATAGATATGTTTTCAGTCATGTATAATCACCCTAGAATGACCAACCAACATGGGCTCAAGATAGGACCTTTCCCACCTTTTACGGCCACCTAAGGCCAGCAGTATTCAGTTGGCTGCAATCCCGGCTAGATCACACTAAATCCTATTCACTGGTCCTTTAATGAGGTCATAATGTCTTTAAATGTGAATTATTGGCTTGTAAAATGTTCTGTGCGAATAACAGTTGCAACTGAAGCACTAAAAGAGGTTGAAGAGTTCACCTCTGGAAGGAGCTCAAATTTGAATTGAACGGAAAGCTCTAAAAAGGGTCAGCTGATGACAATGAACATTTCAGTTGAGGGTGAAATAAAAAGCAATAACAAGAGGTAAAGGTATAGGCTAACACAATAGAATTAAAGGAATAAAAACAACAATAATTCAGACAAAACAGATACTGTTTATATAACATCAAGCAGAGGGAAGCAAACACCAGCAATTATAGTCTTTTGGTTTTGTGCATGCCTGTGTGTCTCACCAGTGCATGTCCATGAGGAAGAGGTGATTTCCACCAATGAGATTAAGTCCAACTCCTCCAGCACAAAGAGAAACCAGCATCACCTTTGGCAGAAAACCAGAAATACATATAAATATATATTTACTCACAATATGTTTAATGTAGCACTGGTCTAAGTCCAGTTCTGAAGATTGATTCTTATCAGTACTGTGCGGCCTTTCACTGGTAACCTTCTTCCACTATGTATTCTAAAGTTGTGTGACAAAACAATGGCCGTAAAGGCATATTTTTACATTTCTTTTCACTAATACATTGTAAAAACAAAACAAAAAGCTCATGTAGATGTTAAATGATGCTATGACTATTAATGGCAGCAAAAGAAAATATTAAGTTTGTCAAGGGTTTCATACCTGTATTAAAATACTTGCCAATTAATTTAAAAGTAGTAATAGGTTTTAGTCATGTGCTTTGTTTTTAGGGTCAAGAGGTTTGAGTGAGATTTACCTGTGGTCCTTTAGGGTTAATGTTGAATTCTTCCACCAGGTCCATGCGGCGTTTGGGGTTGACCGTCCCGTCAATAACGCCGTAGCTCAGGCCCATCTGCCGCAGATGAACTGCTACAATGTGCAGCATGCTGGTCCACTGGGACACGATCACGCTACACATTACCAGAGAGGAGATACAATGTAGATTACACATATGATAGTAACATTTAAACTGTTCTCTTGGGTCAGCTGCAGTCACCACTTACAGATTAACAGATGAGTAGTTTACAGGTCAATGAATGTACAGTACAGATCATATATATGTGTGTTTGAGGAAGGTAAAATATTTATGACTTCCTCAGTAGATGGTCCTAAAAGTGCTCAGAAAAATTGAAATCTGAACATCAACATTTCCAAGAAACTTGGTTAACTCCATCTGCTGAGGAAGATTGTGTGACACAACTGAGAACTTCAGAACAGCTTCTGAAGGGACCTTGTGGCAGACTGATTTGCCAACTAGATTACGAAATGTATCTGGCAGATGCTTTTGTGTGTCAAAAGAAAGTGTTGATTTTTTGCTGCAAGAATAAAAAATGAGTCAAACTGAAGCAGATTATAATATAACTGGATGCAAAACAGCTTCTGAGGTGATTGTGAGACTTTAATGTTTTACCTTTTCTGATCATCACTCTTTTGCCTGATTGCCTTCAGCTCAGAGACAATAGCAGAAATCTGGAAAATGAAGGTAGAAGAATTAGTTGATTTGTTGTTAAGATTTGATAAAACAAAGGAAAGTTTGAGGATTGGCTTCACACCCTGTCCTCTTAAATGAGGGAAACATTTTCTCACCAGGTATGTTGTATATTTTCCCCAGGCTCTTGATGAAGACAGATTAGAACCTGTGACTCCTTAAAGTAACTAAGATATGACTGGTAATCACAGCTTAACATGTATCTAAAAACCCTCATGTCTGCCCTCACCAACACTAACTAGACTTCAGAAAGGCTAAAACTGAGGGCATCCAGTCTCTGTAAACAACCTGCTAACCTCTACGGAGATCACTAAAAACCACATTTCTGATTCAACCATTACTCCTGAGCGCAACCTTTGCCCACCTTGGTGCTCTCACTGGTATCCTCAAACAGCTTTGAGGGGAAGCGGGTGCCATTAAGGGCCACAGTGTCTTTGGGGTCAGGGCCCGAGGGCGAGGGGCTGGAGGAGAGCGACAGAGCATTGAGCTGCTCCTCCAGAGACAAGACGATCCCATCACCCTCCAGCTCTGATGAGTCAAGAGTCTGAGCAGAGAGGAGAAGGAAAGAAGTCAATGCTTGTGTATACCGTGTAGTTGGTGTTTGTGTGTATCTGTGTGTCAGAATGTCAGGCAAAACTTGTGGGTATTGTCAGAGCGCGAGTGTGTGTGAGTGTGTACCTTCTTAAGAAGTGAGATGTGACAGCAGCACTGTCGGAGGCGCAGCAGCAGAGACAGGATGTGGACGGTGCTGGACGCCTGTTGGGGCTGCTGGGAACTCGACACAGTAGGGTCAGCCTGGGACATACCGAACTCTTGGGCCACTGGGGAAGGAAGACAAACACACTTTTGAGACACCACTATAGCAACACTGATTACTAACCAATTTTTTAAAATAACATTTCATTTTGAGCAGGAAGCCACAAAGGAATAATTTCACAGTGAGCAAATTAAAGTAAAGTAAAACTGAGAAACAGAGTTAAAGTCAATGCTGATAATAGCAGACATGCAAATACTTATTTAATTGGGCATAAAGTGGAATTGTGATTGATCAGCTTCAATTTTTCTTAGTGTGATCATTTTATATATAATAATATCTGTGCACAAAATGTCAAATTGCACACTCAGGACTGAGGCAGTATTCATGACACACTCAGCCTGTTGAGGAATATAAAATCAAGCAGCTCATATCTCACCTTTGTCAAAGGGATTGGAACTGGGAGTGTTTCGCTTGTTCACATCATTTCCTTCATGTCTCTTCAGATAGTTCTGCAGAGTAGATCTAGAGGAAAAGAGCAAATCACAGTTCTAGCATATTTTCTTTATTGAACTATAGTATCTGGTATATCCTGGAATACTTAAGGGTTGATGGTAGTCATAAAGTAGTTTAAAGGGGAACATTAATTAGTCCATTAATAGCCACTTTTCTACTTTGCCCTGAATGGAAAACATTTTAGGAAACATCTCAAGTTGTTGGAAAAAGTCAAACACAATATTACATTTAATTGTAAGTTAACTTTCAAAACACCACCTAATGACCATTTATGATTAAATATTAATAAAACAAGGAACTAGAGGAGGGTAAGATCATCTTTCCTTCCTTTAAGAATGCTCCTGTGTTAACACTAAATATATTGATATGAGGGATGTTTTCTTGTAAATCTTATGTTAAATTAAAAAATAAGACTAAAATAAGGTTGTTGTTGTGTTACCTGGATTGGGCAAAGACCACATCATACACAGCCTGTTCATCCTTGGATAGTTTGAGTCGATGCACCTCGCAGGTCCGATTAGGAAGGGACACCTGAAACATTAAACACTTCACTTCAGCCAGGATCAAGAGTGAGAATCAACGTCTCAGCTGAGTCTGATCTGTTTGAGCAAATCAGCAGCTAGCTAACTAGCCACGGTGAGCACATACCACCATTTAAAAGACAAAGAGAAGTAATAATGAGTGTCCTCAGCGTAAGGTTCCTCGTCAGGATTGACGTCTAAGGTTTGTGTCCTACCAGTGGTTTTCCTGTGGAGTCCTGCTGGTCTTTGGTTCGTCTGAGCAGAAGATTCCTCGTCAGGATGTTGAGCCTCTCTCTGCCTCTTTTAGAGCCGTTATCCACCTGAGCTTTCCAGAGTTTGTACTCATCAAACGGAGAACAACGCAGAAACCTGAAAGACAGACGGAGACAGACAGTGAATGAACACAATCTTATTCCAATTCCATCTGTACTTCACTGAACACATTCAAAAAAACACTTCAGGGTTGGAATCTTTTCAGTGCATTATTATAGTATTTAGAATGCATCATTTCACTCATCAATGTTTCTTCATGCATTGTGAACAAAGTTTAACAGATTTCAAAGGAATTTGTAATGTTTGGTCACTTATAAAGCACTTTTCATTTATAACTACTGATCAGTGAAGAAGAACATTTTTCCTGGATTCAAGACAAAGATGGATCCATCAGATTAAGCCTTGCACATATGTGTAGCTTTAACCTGCTTGCACGGTTCATTCATCATCTGTTTAAATTTAGCAACTTTATTCATAAAGTCATAAAAATTAAGTGTTCACATTTCTTAAACATACTTTTTTAAGTGGTTATGAAACAGTCTCAATGTAATATTGGGTACTCCATATGACCTACATAAACAAGACCACCAGAGACAAGATTGGCTATTTGTGTATAATTATTCTTAATACCTGCCACTACCTTGAAATCAATGAAACAAAGCAGTAGAAACACTACTGCTTTTGTCCACAGGGGTGTCAGAATCAACACATATTTAAAGTTCATAGTATTTTGCAAATCACAATACTAGTTGCAGTTTCACTGGAAATAAAGTTCCTCCAATTAAGAACCTCTGTGTGTCTACACAGCATTTCTACCAAGTTCTTATGTTGTTGTTTTAAACCCTTGTATCCACTGAGTTTTTGTCTTACTTGAGCAGCGAGTACATGTCCAGCAAGTTGTTCTGGATGGGTGTGCCAGTGACAGCCCAGCGGGCTTGAGCCCTCAGCTGACACACAGCCATGGAAGTCTGTACTTTTGGGTTTTTGATGTTGTGGGCTTCATCCAGAATCACCCGGGCCCAGGCCACTCGCCGAAGAGGACCTGAGCGCGGTGGCTGAGGAAAACAACATGGGATGAAGTGTCAGGTGTCTCAGTTTTTTAGTTTTGGTGCCAAAGAAGATTGATTATCAGTGTAACTACTGTATGTCTGTATTCACATCCTAAAAGCAGAATCTTAGGTTACAGCATTGAAGCTGATAAACGCTGACATCAGAACAGATTTTAAATAAAGTTTTAAATATATATTTCTCACCACATCGTCAGTATCTTTGCTGGGTTTCTCAGCCTCCTCCTTCTGGACTGGGATCTCTTTAGAGACCAAACTGTATGTTGTCACCACCACATCATAATCTGCCAGTCTGAAGGACGGACACGGAACACTTCAGGGTTGCAATTTATTTTCATCCACAATTAAACTGTCAATCATTTACTCAATCCTCAACCCAAAGAAATTCAGTTTACTGTCATAGAGGACTAAAGCAACCAGAATATAATCACATTTGAGAAGCTGAAATCATAGAATTTG
>NW_023340095.1:21714242-21756324 GCF_004916995.1 Morone saxatilis | reverse complement strand
AGTATTAATCTTCTTTATAGATACATTTCAATGTGTAACTGGTAGGCATAAAGATAAATGAAGCACATACAAAACTATCCTTTGTTTGTTCTCTGCTCAGACCAAAGAAAACAAGGTTTTCTTGGTAACAGAGTGCAGAAAAGAGAAAACAACAGTAGAGTGTATGTCTGTGTGCATAGTTCCCTCACACTTTAGCACTTTTTTCACGGTTGGGGCCGTGGTACAGGTACACAGTCAACTTGGATGTCTTCACATGTCTGTCAATCTCTCTCTTCCAGTGGTGGACCAGGGAAGCAGGACAGATGATCAGAGTGCCTTTAGAGACCACGAGGAGGGAGTCTGGAAGATCAACAAACAATCAAAATGTGCATACTCTGAATATTCACCATAGGATTTCACCTCCAGAATCCATTTAAATATGAATTGCATGGACATAATGTTACATTGCTGTATTCTTATACCAGTTGACTGAGTAAGAAGAGGTTCTAGTTACCACTTTTGGAGATCCAGCTCTCCGCCTTCTTCTCTTCCTTCTTTTCATCTTCCTCTTTTGCCTTGATCTTTTTGGCCAGTATGAGAGCGATCATGGTCAGGGTTTTTCCCAGACCCATGTCATCCGCTGAATCCAGAGAGAAAAAGAGAGAAAAGAAATGAGAAGAACAAGAAGGAGAAACGATGAAGAGAAAATTCGAATTTTAAGATTCTCTGACATAAAACACATTATACTGTACCACCTTTATCTCACATCTTTCATTAAGACTTCTTATCAGTCTTCATAGTAACAGATTTAATAAAGATCAAAAGTGAACATACCCAGAATTCCTCCACAGGGTTTCTGAGTTTCTCTCCACAGCAGCCAGGCCAAAGCTCTCCTCTGATGGGCCAGTAGCGACACCTGACCGACCAATCACAAGAGGACAATGTTATTCGAGTAATACAATGGATCAATCAAAAGAGGACATACAGTAGAGGCTCATACCCAATTGATTAAGCAAATTTTAAGCAACAAATTTTAAGAACTTCTTTCCAAAATTAGTAAATTCACTATGTCAAAAGTATGTGGACACCCAAAGACAGCAATCTGACTGATGGAATAGGTCATTCCCAAACACAGCGCTTTTACAAGTTATTGTATAAGTCTTGTTTCAGACTTCAGATTTTTAGAAAGAGATTTTAGAGATTTGCACCCATTCAGACAAGTGCATTAGTGAGGTCCAACACTGATGTTGGGTAATAAGGTCTGGCTCACAGTTGGCATTCCAGGTGTTGGATGGGTTGAAGTCAGAGCTGAGTGCAGGCCAATCAAGTTCTTCCACACCAAACTGGGAAAACTATTTTTATGGACTTGGCTTTGTGCACAGGGGCACTGTCATGTTGAAACAGGAACAGTTCTTCTTCACCAAACTGTTACCACAAAGTTGAAAACACAACTCAGCCCCAGATCAGGGTGTACACAAGCCTGTGTCCACATACTTTTAGATAGAATTGTTTTTCTTCATTTTAAAACATATTAAACAATAATTGCATAATTTCCTTTAGTTTTGCCAAAAATCTCATTAGTGCTGTCAGATATTCTGAGTGAAGGACTGATGAAGAACCAGGCTAGCAACTGAAGGAGTGTCGCACCTTGATGCCTTTGGGGTCTGAAACCTCGGCCTCAGGATCGGGGCAGGACTCTACAGATTTGTGGAGATGGTCTATGGCCTCGCAGGTGGCGTTTTTCACTGCCAGCAGACGGTCCTCGGTCATCCTGCCACCATAAAAGGCCTGGGCCTGCTGGTTCGCTAGAAGAAGGAAGGGCTGAGAGTTAGGGTGTTTACATGAGTGATAAACGAAAGCAGTGAAAGAAAATCTGGAGAAAAACAGTAAGGATCGAAAAACTAAATGAAAACAGAGAAAAAAAAGACAATGGGACATGCAAATGATGGCAAATGTTGGAGAGGAAGAATAGCCCCTTTTTGACAGAATTCCTATAAATCAAAGATCAGAAATGTCTTCAACCTCCCTGTTTGGCTTACCTCCATACGTCTGGGTGTACCCCTGGCTCAGCTGGAGCCCCAGAGAGCTGCTGGAGGCCTGGTGTTGGGAGGGCCCCGGGGCTGGGAGGATGGGGAGCAGGATGGTGCCGCCCTGTCGGCTGAATGGGTTTTTAGCCTGACTACTACCCGGACTGGCATCATCGCTGCTACATCCAGCCTGGGACTCTGAAAGTGATTTGTACATTATAGTTGCAGACACTGACATTAATGTAAATTCAACTGTACCACCATACTTATAATATGATAGAACCTTTCGTTTCGCATCTCTTATCTCCCCTGTATTTTGGTGTTTCTTATGTAAGGTACACTAGCATCTTATTTAACTGTTGCTTCATCCAGGGAAAAGAATGACTTTCAAAATTTCAAATATATATATATATATATATATATATTATTTTTTTTTTTTTAAAAATCAGCTGCAATGTATTACATGACAAAGACCGACGCTCATACTTTGTCCCTACAACATGTCGGTCAGAGCTAACTGTGATTCCTAGTGGAATGAGTGAGAAACCTGAGATTTTGCATTATTCTTACAACAGCAATATATCGTTCCTATATTGTTAGTGAGTTACCTGGCTGAGATGCAGCGGTGAGGCTAAGAGACTCCAGTGCGTCCTCCAGCTCCTTGACCTGAGTCCTCAGCCTCTCACCTTTATCTGGCAGAGCTGCCACATTCACCACAGACAAAGTGGCCTTAACAGGAGGGAAAACGAGGGTGAGAGGACAGACACATTAAAAAAAGGATACACAGAAAATATAATGAAAATCAAAGAATCAAGTGCATAAACTGTCATTAGTGTTAATATTTTCTGAGGTGGTAAATGGTGTAAAACATTTGAGAAACATTGCTTTATAACAATATTGGTATTAGCCTCAGAAATACAGTACTTGTCCAGCTAATCTGTCCATATGGCCATTTGTCTTTTTCACAGTTAATCACTTACTCACCTTCTTCTGTTGGAGTTGAGCAGTGAGCAGGCTGCGCATCCCTTGGGGATCTTCCTGCTGACCTTTGACCTTAGAAGCTGGCTGGAACCCGGGGAAGGTGGTCAGGGTCTTTTGGACAGCAGTAGCAGGAGGGGTTTTCTGAGTAGCAGGTTTCACAGACACCAACACTAAATCGTCATCATCGTCTTGGTGGTTTTTGGTTTGACCGGACTCTGTGGGTTGTGTTGGTTTCTTAGATGCGAGGTTCCTGGTGTTATCAGAGTCTCTGGAAGCCTGAGTGCTACTAGCGGATGCAGATTTAGAGACACTCTGTTTTACAGTAGAGTCACTTTGTTCCACCAGACAGGTTTCTCCATCGTTTGGTTTCTGGGGCGAGTCCTTGTGAGGATCCTGTGAAGTTGGATTTATTTTCTCAGGACGAACAGCCTTGACACTGGAGGTAGAAATCATTTTATCTGCTACTCCTGGCTCATTGTGGTTCTCTTTAGTCTTGTCTTGCACCTTATCTGATGTTTTCTCCAAGTTTCTCTCCTCATGTGAAACTCTCTTCTTTACCTTCATCCCAGCTGGAAGTTGTTTACCTCGGTAAGTATCCGACAAACTCAGCTTTCCTTCCTCCTCTTCTTCCACTCCTGCTCCTGCGCTCTCCACGTTTTCTTTCTGATAACCTTCACTTGCCTCACCACCTTTCTCTTCACCTTCACCACACTGCGTCCTTCTCCACTCAGAGTCCTTATCCGCCTTGCCAGGAACCTTAAAGGGGTTTCGGACAGGCGGCAGGCAGGAGGGCTGTAGCTGTGTGTCAGATAGAGGGTTTCTCTTTTCTTTCTCTGGCTGCAACAACATAAGACAACAGACATTTTAAAAATGGGTAGCTGTATTCAGGAAAGTTATCAAAACCAATCAATCTTTGGGAGGTGGAGACTTAAGTTATATTTATTTGTACAAATTAGGAAACTACTTAAAATCAAAAGAAAGAAGTTCACTGTTTTACAATATCTTTTGTAGAGCTGCATCAAACAACTATTTTCAAAATCGATTAGTATGCTATCCTCCATTAACTGACTGACTGATTGGTCTATAAAACATCAGAAAACAAGGAAACAAGGATTCCTGACTGGACTTTTCCTATATGTCCAGTTATATCGCTATAGTAATTTCTTAACCATGTGACACTAACATATTTGGTCTCTTTGGAAACGCTGGGATCGTAAGGGTTGGAGACAGAGTTGAAGAGATGTGAGGAATTGTCTGCAGCTAATAAGTCCCAGAGAAATTTGGTGGCAAAGGTATTTAAAGTATATAAATATGGGGGTGTATGGTGCTGTCTTACTGCAGTCCAAGGCACGTTTCCACACCACCTCTGGCCTGCTTTTTTACCCACAACACATCGGTAGAACAACCTGGAAGAGGAGAAAGCAAGAGTCAGTCAGAGGTCCAGTCCAACCAACCACGTGTGCTATCACATACAGACCAGTATCTTTTCTAATTTAAATGTAAAGCTACAACAGGAATGACATTTCATTACTTTTATTGTAAGTTGTATTACTGTAAATTACCCCCATTTATAAAAACTACCCACTTGTGGCTCTGCTGTTGTTGAATGAAGGTGAGAGCTTGGAGTTCCACTATTGAATCTTCATGATGGAGGCAGTGGGATGGTGAAATGCTGAAATAGAAACATAAATTTGCCAAACAATTGAACTAAAATGCCATTAAATAATCACCTGTTATAACCTCAAATGTTTGCAATGGATAGACTCACACCCAGCATGTATGAAGTCATTGCTCATATGAATAGAATAAAATTAGATGTGCCTAAGAGATAAACCAAATGTATACAACTGTATCCATTTGATTCTATAAGCAAAACAGATATTTCAGATGTTTAGGTATATTAAAGTGCTCTCATACATCTTTACTTTGAGGTACTAGACTTTTGAACACTTCTGGGTTAAACTACAGTGTAGGTTTTGTTATAGAGGAACCGGTAGCTCTTTCACAATGATGTCACCGCTGTGGAGGGTACAGGGATCCAACCCTCTCTAAATGTGTCTCACAGTGTCTCACACAGGGGATCCGTGAAGAAATGTGTGCCCTCTGTGATGTGAATACCTGGCCACTTGACTGAAATCACAGCCTTGCTTGTCAACGCAGACGTAGAAGCTTTTGCCTTTATTTGGTCCATCTTTTACGCCCGTCTTTAACATACACACGCTGCCTGTAAGGGGACACAAAGAACGACTTATTTAACTAATGAGAAACTTGGTGCTCACTGCAAGTAAGCGTGGCACATACGCCGAAATAGGTTTGGTCAAGTCAAAAGTTACACAGCTCATTGAAAGAAACTGCCGTGTCATGCACATAAACAATGTTTTAGAGCTAAATCACAAATATGACGTCTGAAAACTCAATGCAAAATCTAATCTATTTTACAACAAACAATTAATTAGGATTAACTTATTGTGACTTACCGTGGACATTACATATAATCTTTTCCATTGTTCCGACACTTTCAGGTCAGTGTCAGTTGCTCGAACGTGGAACTCAGTATTTTCGTATCGACCAATCACAGCTGTCAGATAATACATCCGGTGCGTAGATATTAGTATAAAAGTTCTTGTCCAAATTATTTAATATAAATTACTTATGTTTACCATAAAAGTAAGGATATGATAATATAAATAATAATGCGATGTAGACTTCATAAAAACTTTCAGTATACAAAATGAAAATTCAACGGCACGCTAGATTCCATTCACTCTTTGACCTTTATTGTGAAATATTTTTGCGATTAAACCGGATATAATTCAAAGCTAGTTTTACCAAAAATTATATTTGCCACAAATTTCACCTTCAATTTTCTAAAACTTGTTCTTTGTACATATTAACCTACTATATTCATGCATATGAAAAAAAGATTAGCCAAACCGCCAGTTTTATAAAAAGTTGAACTACATTACCCATAATGCAACAACAGATTTGTCGCCGGTTTTTACTCTCGCGGGCTTTGTTTTGATATGGCGGCAGCCTTCGAAACTTCTGTCTGTTGTTGTTGTTTTACTGCAGTAACACCGCTTTCCTCCCATGTTACAGGTAAGTTAACTCATATGTGCTATGACACTTTTATTAATACTGATAACTTTTTTGCTTCGTCGCCACAGTGTAACACTTAAAAAAAAAAAAACTTTTTGTACCTAAGTAAAGCGCAGCCTGCTAACAACAGGCAAGTATCACCAAGGAAGCCTTTTAAATGCACCGAAAATGGACAATGAACACATATTAAGAGCACCATCAAAGTGTTGTCGCTAGTTGAACTGTAAGACAGCAACAGTTAAGTTAGCTCCATGTTCATGAATGTTGTCACGCTGTCAATGATTGAGCCGGTTTGTCTTCATAAACTATGATTTAGTTCGCTGTTGCTAACCAAACAAACGCTCATTTAAAACCGACACTGCTGTTGTGACATGCTACGGTGCAACGTTAACCTACTGAAGCCACATGACGTTAAGTTAGCTAATGTTATTTCAACGTAAACCGGTTGCTATATATACTTTTCTTGGATCTGGGCATCATCTAGACTAGAGTGTGCTGCACGGCGTTTATTCACGGTGTTATTAACCCTTAACCTGTCACCATAATCTGTCGTTCAAATCCCGGATTAGCGAGCCCTGCCTGAGACAGCACGGTCATCATGTCATCTCCAGCCGGGCTTCAGTTCTCCCAGTCCGACTTCTTGGCTCGGTGGATGCCAAGTAGCGCCAGAGCCGGGGTGATCCTAAACCCCTGTCCGGACTTGGCTGGCTCCTTGCGCCACACCTCCATCGTCGGATCTCCGTCTCTGAAACCAGACGACTCATTTTCTTCCGACTTCGCACCTCTGCCCGCCTCCGCAGACAGCAGCTGCTTCGGTGTGGATGGATTTGCCCGGTCACCTGCAGGAGAGAGGGCTGGGACTGACAGGCCTGTGAACGGTCTGTCCTCTGTGCCTCCAAGACATTCAGATGGAGAGTTGGATAGTCTGGATGAGATGGCGAGCAAATCCCAGGATCTGCCTCTGACCATGAAGCTAGAACAGGTAAGGACACTATTGCATTGCTGTCACTGTAATCATATCATGAGTTTTTGATGTTCTGATGCACAAGCTGGTGGTCAAAATGAACACTACAAAGATGTTTCAGTCAGATTTCCTCCAGTATAATATCTGTAATAGGTGAACATGCCATCTAAAATAGACAGCTCTTCCCACTGACAACATAACTCAGATTTTCTGTACCTAAACAGATATTGTGATATATTAGAGAAGGTCCTTTAGTTATTGATCTCTATTTTTAAGTATGCACTTAAAAAAGTGCAACAACCTGCAACAACACATTTATTACTAACGTTAGGGCTTCTGCCGTGACAGTGTGAATTGTGTGGATGTCAGTGTTGATTATATCACTGCTGCCTGTTAACTTAATACCCCCACTTCCATTACACACACTCTGGGCCTAACCTTGCTATTATTAGTGTTTTTCCCCTAAGGCTCAGCAAGGACTCAGAGATGGAAGTGCGTGCATGCAAGTCAGTTAGCACTTTGAATATGTTAACCTGTCAGTATGTGCAGTGCACACACTGACAAGCATCAAGATAGGAGTGATAGCTACATCGCTAATTAAAATATAACAATGTGTGTTTGTGCAGTTGAGAAAATGGCAGCAGCACATGCAGGAGCAGCTAAAAGCCCATCAGCTGGAGGAGCTGCTTCGACTCCAGGAGGAGCAGCAGCAGCTGCTGGGAATGATAAATGGACCCCAGGACTGCACAGGAGGTAGAAAAAGAGAACATAACTGCACATCATGTAAAAATTTGTTTCACTTAAGATATAAAATATGTAGGTTGGAGAGTGATGTGTTTGTATTTGCCTTGCCTTCACTTCGTTGTAGCTTCTTTATTTGTATATTCTACACACACAGTGAAGTGACTAATGTATCTTACAGATCACACAGAGGGTTCAGGGCAGTCAGAAGCAGAATTGGGGGAGAACTCGCTCCAGGGAAACTATCATCACACAGAGACCCTGTACAGCCCCACCATAAACTGCAGAAGGGGTCCAAAGGGGGCCCCCTATGGCTTTCGACAGGAACAAGAGCTCTCACCAGCAGGGAAACAGCAGCGGCTACCAGGAGGTCAGGATTATGAGAAGGATGAGGAACAGGGTGAGGAAAAATGTTTTTAAGCACAAGGTGAAAACAGAATTTGTAAAATTTTTTGTATTTGCATTTGGAGTATAGCAACCATCTCTTACTTTCATCAAGTTTATGACATGATTGTGGAGATAAATAACTTCAGTGTGAAATTCTAACAGTGTGTGTCTCCTACAGGCACGTGGAACTCCAGAGAAAATGATCAGGAACAGAGTATCGATACCAGCCATTATAACGAGCATGATGACTCATTAATACCAAGTAGTGGTATGGTTTTGACTGAAGACAACAGCAGAAAAGAAGATACTGTCTTCCATGACAGGTAAATACTGTATTTCAGTAATATATGGTGTTAAAATGAGACTCTCTATGAAGAGATAAACCTAGCAAGTCATGCAGCAGAAATGTGGCGCTAGTGTGACTGTTATGTTTAATGCGTTGTGTGAGTGTATTTCTTGAGAAACATTTCTGTCTGCATACATTCACCTTGTGTGTGTCTGTGTGCCCCTTTCCAGACCTATCGGGGGTCAGAAGAAGACATTTGAGGAGTTGGTGGAGGAGCAGCTGAGGCTGGAGGAGCAGAGGCTGAAGTCTGCCCGGCAACAGCAGGTCAGAGAATGTAAAGTCTCCTTACAAACAGTAAAAAGTAAATAGTTTTTTTGTCATTTACTTATGAACCTTACATTTAATTTATTCCAGACTGACTGTTATTGTTATGTGGTAATGTAGTTGCAAGCAGAGCCTCTCCATATTTGTGCATTCAAGGAAGCTTTGTTATCTTAGGCTTTACTACAATACAATTCTACAATACCAAGTTGTTGTTTTTTTTTAATGCAATAAACGTCCAAATTGACATTATATTCACATTGTGTCTCCTCACCTTAACAGAGCCGAGACGTAGCTGAAGCTGTACGAGCCCCTCCCAAGAGGGCCTTTCTGAAGCGAGGCGAGGGTCTCTCAAGATTTACCAACAATCGCCAAGCCTCATTACCAAAAATGGAGGTGAAGAAGGACAAATCTCAACTCCCGGCCAGAGTAATCTCCCGCAGCAACTCAGAGCCTGTAGCCATCCTGAGAGGTTGCACAAACGTTGTCCAGCAGCTTCCCGTCCAGCGTAAAACCGCCACACTCAACAAGGAAAACCGTCCGAAAGGTCCAAGTTCGCCACCCCAGGACATCAGAGTTAGTAAGGCAGCACACACGAAAGTTTTGGGTAGTCATCAAAGACAGAACACAAAAGGATCAGTGTCTGTTCAAACCAACCCAGATGGTAGACAAACCAGACAACATCAACAGGGACAAGTCAAGGAGCAGAATAATAGGAAAGTGGGTCTATCAGCTCGGGCTGCGAGGACCCCTGGTGACAACATGCAGCCGAACCCTGTAACAAAACAGGTGGGCATGTTAAGAGGGCCAGAAAAGACTGAACGTGATGCAGCTGGAGAGAAAAGTTGTGGTTCAAGAGAAGGAAGAAAGGGGTCAGACAGAGGAGGAGGAGACGAAGGTCCACAGAATTCGTTTGAGTTGTCGTTTCAGGAGAAGCTCCAGCACTGGGAGTGTGACCGACAGTTGGAAAGCATGGAGCTGGGGGAGTTTGAGCTGCTGGAGCAAGCAGCCGAGGAGCTGTCTTTCTCATCCAACTCCTCCTTTGTCATGAAGGTGTGTTATTCAACCCACTCGTGATTTCTGTGTGATAGGTCAGATATGTATACTCTGATTATTTGTGAATTCCTGCTCTACTTGTATCCATTCTAAATGTAGCTTAATGCTTCATTTGATTTATTTTGTGCCTGATTGCATCACTTGTCTTGGATACCTTGTCTAGTGTAAGCTGTTATCATCAATTTTTTTATAATGGCAATGGCTCACACATGACTACTTGTACTTGGTTTCTTATAGCTTATAGCTTGCTTTAGTGTTCTGGCATTGAACTGTGCTACTCATGTCAGTGTTGTGTTGGCAGCTTCTTCCCTCTGACCATAGTGGATCGCCTTTGTGGTCTAGAGGTTAACAGTCCCGGTTTGTGTCAGGCTGGGACCTTTGTTGTGTGTCATTCCCTGTCTCTCTTTCCCCTCATTTCATGTTGGCTGTTCAGTATAGGCATAAAAAAGCTGGTGTGGATTCTTTTCACTCACTGTTCTGCACTTCCAGGTTCTTCAGATGGACCAGCATCATCGGCACCTGCAGGTTGCCAAGGGGCTCCACCAGCGACGGCTCTCCTCTACCCCCATTAAGTCACCTCCCAAAGGTGCACTTCAGAGGTGCAGTAGTGTTGGTAGTATTGGTGGTTTGGCTTGTCAAAGCAGTTCCATGAACTCAGAAGCTTCTGTGGTGAAGATGAGAGACGATGCACTCAAGAACAAAGTGGGAAGTGAGGATAAGGAGGAAGAGGACAAGCACGAGGACTCTGATGTCTCATTATCCTGTGGCGGCTCTGAATTTGAAGATCAGGAAGTGGCGGTCACACCACCTCTGTTTCCCAGCACTCTTTGCTTTCCTGCACACTCTAACCCGCCATACGACAAGCGGTCGTATCAGGACGAAGACAGTTGCAGGGATTCAGCTTCAGATGTGACACAAGCTGATGATGGGGAGAGTGACAGCGTCCTCAGCAATGCTGACGAGTCCACTCTGATAGAGGACAAAGATAGACAGCAGGGTGGAGTAGTGTTTGACGACAATGACACATGGAATGACCTGGAGGACACTGCAGTTGACACAGCCAATGACAGTCGAGGAGTTTGTCCAGTTTCCAAGGCAACAGCCAATGAAGTCTCACCACCAGAGCGGACTCTGTTTAGGAAGGTGGCAGTGAGTAAAGTTGTGGGTCTGGATAAGGGCACAGTTATTGGTTCAGCTAATCAGGAGCCAGATCCTCCTCCTCCTCCCGCCTCCCAGCTCATGACGAGGTTGTTCCCCTCGCTGAAGCCGAAGGCCCACAATGCACCTCTCCCTCCTCCCCCTCCTGCTGCTTCTGTTGCTCCAGATTCCAAAAAGCCAGAGGTGGAGACAGGTGAGACAAACACTTTCTGTATCAGTATGTTGATTCTCACTTTTTTATCGCCGTTCACACATAAATTTGATTGGCACTGATGCATGACAGTATGGTTGCAACTTATTTTCATAATCAGCACCTTTATAAAAAACTACACATGAATGAACAGAGGTCGGCTATCTGTTACTCTATTGTGTCTTGTAGTCTACTTTTAATTTTAAAGGTGCTATTAATGAGCTAAAAACAAAAGCTAGTGTTACGTAACGATTTGAGTCTAATAGTATCTGCAAATGAACTCAGTTCTTGTAGGCTTTGAGGCTGAGACCAAACTCCTCCACCTCCTCTCTGCCAGCAGTGCCTGTCTGCAGCTAGTCTTTTTACATCAGCAGCAGAGGGAGCATTAGTGATGCCACCACTTTTAGCCAGTTTATTGTAAAAAGGCTTGCAGCCTCTGAAACCCATACCTTTAGGTAACCATTAACTAACTGGTCCACCAGTATGTTAAGTTATTCTAATGGTCTTTGTCATTGGTCTGCCCTTTTTTCCTGTCATCAACTTTGAGGACAAAATGTTGACTTGCTGCCCCCCACTGACAGGAGCCATGATAACCAGATAATCAGTGTCATTCACTTCACCAGTCAGTGCTCATAATGTTTTAAGGGCAACCTTGGCCTAAGTGGCTTCAGGGCAGATATTTAACTGGTTTTCTGTGTCTGTGTGTGTCCTCGTCCTCGTCCCCAGGCCAGCAGGTCCAGTCTAGACTGCTGAGGGAGAGACTGGTTGAGCTGGAGATTGAGATCGAGAGATTTAAGAAGGAGAACGCTGCCCTTGCAAAACTCAGACAGGAGAATGAGAAAAATCAGGAAACTCTCAGGTGATTTATCTGTCTGCACTCAATGTTGTTTTGATACCCTTTAAATTATCTTCCCAAACAGAGGTTTACACTCGGAGTCCTTTTTATTTCCTATTATTATTATTATTATTGTTGTTGTGGTTTTTAAGGTGGGGCAATTTCTTTTTTTCAAAAATGAAAATGTTTTACTTCTACTGACCATGTTGATATTGGAGTGAATAAAGTTCTGCAGGTTCTTGTTGTGGCAGTGTTTTTGAAGGTTCATCTCAGTACAAATATACAGTTCAGTAGAGCAATACTCAACTTTAAAACTCCATCAGTTTCATAATTGTTTGCTTACACAGTAGACTTTTACAAAGACATGTATTAAAGAGAAAAAAATGGTTGCACTTTAACATTTTAGGAGACCGTGATTGATAATCTGACCCTTGCACCTCTTGCGTAGAAACATTTTGAGGAGTTATGTGATTCTCTCTGCTTGCTGGTGTGATTTACGTCTGCATTGTTGCTGTTTGTGTAGGAAAGAGCGTTTGGAGTTTGAGCAGATGAAAACAGAGGAGCTGGCCAAGTTTGAGGAGTACAAGAAGGAGGAGAACAAGAAGTTGCAGAAAGAGCGCAAACTGTTTGAGAAACATGCGTCGGCCGCCAGAGCCATGCCCGACAAGAAGGAACGAGAAGAAATCCAGGTGACACAAAGACAACACTCATCAACAATTCATAATTTATAATATTTCCAGTCCCAGGATTGTTCAGTCGACTTTACTTTATGTGCACAAACATGACTTCAAATAAATACTAACGTTGCTGTGTAGCTTTTCAAGATGGAGGTTTAAGATAGAGACTGGAGAAATCAAATCAGTGAATTATTTAAAATGCCGTGTACATGCACGCAATGTAGAACCATTCGATGATCAGTTGACTTGTTACAAAATGAGTTCATATTGGCCAGGTTTGGACATAAACCAGAATTTCAGCATTGTTTAGATGCAAATAATTCACATGAAATCACTTGAGTTCCAATGTTACACTCCCAGTCACATCACAGGGTTAAGAATGAACAGTATGTAGATTCAGAAAAGTGTGTTGCACAATCACAAGCAACTGAACTTTTCCCCTCTTAATCACAATTTAGTTTGAAATGTTTTAACTTCCCTTCCCTTGTCCCTTTTTGCCAGGTGTTGAAGCAGCAGCTGAGCTCCCTGCAGGAGGAGCTGAGAGGGAGGGAGAGTCGCTGGGCCTCCACACACAGCCGGCTGAGGCAACAGATCGACTCCCTCAGCCAGGAGAACAGTTCTCTCCGGGACGAGGTACCCACCGGTCCTCTGACCCTTTCACCCCATATACACCCTGCACAGACTGATGGGGTTAGGGTTGCCAGTGCATGCAGAACACTGGGGTATACAGTATATCGTTGTTTAGTTGCAGCCATGTTGTGTTTTAAAATGTACCTTCTCTTTTAATTCCAGATTCGTATGTTGGAAAAGCTCCGCCTCAGTGCCTGGAAGAAAAACCCTGTCAATGCAGAGATGGACAAAGAAACCAAAGACTGTCCCAAAATGTTTGAAAACAATGGGTCATCTGTGACCAAAGGAGTGAAATTTGCTGTAAGCATGTTTATACTGTTCATGTTTGTCCAGTCTGAACTTTAATGAATAATTTTAAATCAGTGTGACTTGGACAATGTGGGAGGAATTATGGGTCCATAATCCTGATTTTTGTTATCTTCACACAGACTTTGACAGTTAACCTTGTAAATAGGCATCAGGTGACAGTCCCCAAATCTTTCATTGACCAAATCCCATTTCCATTTTAATTTCGAATTATGTCTTCAGATTTCTTCTAAGTTTGGCATAACATTGACATAGCTAGTTCTCTGTGTTTTCAGAGTCCTCTTGACTCCAGAGGAAACAGCAGCAGCAGCCCTCCACAGAGCACGACTGCTGCAGCCATGAGAAGGGGCTCCAGGGAGAGCAGTAAGGGTGCTACAGGTACAGTTTCCATTCACAGGGACATTTCTAGCACATCGTTTTGGGGTTGCAGGTTTTCAGAGACCAGAAAAGAAGGAGAGTGATTGGACTGGACACAAACATGACTAAATGAATGATGATGTTGCTCTGTATTTGATGGATGTGAAAAAGGCTCTTTGCTAATGAGGCTGCCATGTCAACCGAAATGGTGATGATGTCAGTGCTGTGTTCACAACATGCTTCCACTGTTCCAAAGTGGCCATAATAATCTGTTTTATAATGGTTGTGGAAAGTTTCCTGCCTTTAAGTAAAGGGTCCCTTCATGTCAGTGTGCAGTTGTTCTCAAAGTTGTTTTCCCATTGCAGAGTGGGTGAATCACACAATCAGAAACACTGACAGGCCTACTCATAAAAACCCTGAGCCCTGCAGGCTGCAGAGTGAACTGGTTGTAATCCTGCATCCCCAACTTTAGTCTCCACAATGAATGTAACCAACACTCAGTATGTAAAGGTGTGAAGACTCAAGTGCTGTTTGAATAGCTGAGAATGGTCAAGATTTTTTGTGTCGATTGTCAGCAGTGATAAAGAGCAGCCTGAGGAGGCCATCTGGGCCAGGCTTCACGTCCTCTTCCTCCTCTTCCTCCTCATTGCCTGGCAGGAGGACAGAGGAGAGGTCAACACCCGCCAGCAAGAGTGAGGACAAACCTCCAAACCAGGAGCACAGCACACACATCTGCTCTCCGGTACGAGACATCCTTAGTGCTCTTCTCTGGTAGATGATGTATTACTGGTTTATTACACTGGCTGTCCATCAATCCCAATGTCCCAATGTTATATAACGGGGACAACACAATTCAATAGTGTCATATAGTGGAAGAAAACAAATACAATGTGTATTGGGCATCTAGATGAAGCTAATTTACAGCCTCTGATCCTGCTTAGAGACTTTTGACAGTGGTGTGGCCAGTTCAGCTGTTAACCGTAACCTGTTCAGGGTTCTGGCCTGTCAGAGCCTGGACATCTGCTGTCTGTTAGGGCTCAGTCAATACGCCCGTGTTTAATCATTTGTTCCGTTTGTTGACATCTTCTCATTGTAGAAAAGAGATTCTCCGTCGAGAGACCCAGAGAGCAGTGAGGCCAAAGACCAAGAATCAGCTCAGGAAGTTATCACACACCCGGATGGGAAGGTGAGAAAGTTGAAAGATTTGTCATTTTCACCAGAATATGAAATCCTGAATCCTGTGTCCGGATTGGAGACACCAGGCAGGAGATGTTTTCAGCATTCTGAGACTCCAAAGAGTAACATTTCAAAGCAGGAGATGACTGCTTTTATCAGTTGACCTTTATCTGGAGTGTAAAAGATAAGGCTGCATTTATTTCATATTTCTCTTGTCACAAATCCCATGAAAAGACAATATAGTAGTAGTCTGTTGCTCAATAGTTCCTGACTTCCTCAGTCTGTTTCTTTAGCCCAAGGCCCATGTGTTCCTACTAAAGATGCAAATCTTTAAATATGGCTTACAAATGTAAAACTTAAAAAAGCTCAATAATTTCCTGAAACAGCAGGGGACTGAAGTTTTCCGAAACATGAATCAAGTGTGTATTTGTTGGGGAATGCGTGTCAAAATAAACTACAGTGTGTGTGTGTGTGTGTGGGTTTCCTGGTTGTGATCCTTCAGATAGAGAAGGTTCTGGCCGGTGGTGATCGCATTATTGCGTTCCCCAACGGGACAAAGAAGGAGATTTCCGCAGACGGACTGACTGTCAAAGTCACCTTTTTCAACGGAGACACTAAACAGATCACAGCCGACCAGAGAGTGGTGAGTAGGGATGTGAAATACAAAAAACCCCACTGTGTCGTGATTAGGCGTGGGACAATATGAAAATTTCATGTCAGAATTATCTTGGTGAAAATATTATCACGATAATCATGAAAATATACTAAATGTACTAAGAAACATTTATTGCATCACAGATGCTCTACTCCCTGTATGCTGGAGAGCTAGACAGTTTTTTCAAGTCAACTACTGACGATTATCACAGTTATCACGATAATGGAATGTGCTTTTATTGCAATACGTGATAATACTATATATTGTATATATCTTAATCAATATATTTTCTTTGGTGATATTGTATAGATTCTCAAACTATCGATTTGTGTGTTTAAACTCACAACTGAAAATAACAAGAGAATAAGAGTGTGTTTAGTGCTACAGAAAGCCAGGCCAAGACTGTTGAGCAGGTTTTGTTACAACAGAGGTTTTGTTAAAGGGCTCAAGGGCAGTAACTGTTGAAGGAGGGGAGGGAGTGTCTGACTAACTTTTCCCAGTCAGATTTGTTGGTTGAGATTTAAACAGGAGGACCAGAGGCAGTCCTCACACACACACTGAATATCTCAAGCTCATAAAAAATGTATGATGGATGATTCCCCCTCCTCTACCTGTACACATTTGGGGTTAAATTTAAACACCCTCTACCTTCTTTGCTAAGATTTGAACACAAATATGCTCCTTGTGTAAATACTTACACTGAACAAAACATTAGTTACCATTTTTCTATCAGTTTTGCTAAAAAGACTACAAAGATTTACTAGAGTGTAAATCTGTTCTTGTGAAGTGATAAAAGAAGGTTGCAAACAGTCTTGACTCAATGTGGCAGTCAACATACTTAAAGCTTCTCTAATATCTGAGGGAAAATAGTCTTACCTTGATTTGTTGTTTTTATCCAGTAATATCAGAGTGATGTGAAAAGAAGAGATTTTCATTTGTGTAGAGCTCACAGCTTAAACCTTGAGCAGTCTGTTGTGGAATAAGCTCAACATGAGAAGCATGTTTGCTGTGCTACCCATCTGAATTCATCTACTGGTGAGGCTGTAATCCCGGCTCTGCTCCTTGTGCTCAGATCTACTACTACGCTGAGACCCAGACCACACACATCACCTACCCAGATGGCATGGAGGTGCTGCACTTCCCCAACAACCAGACTGGTGAGAGTTCGTTGAGATTTTGTGTCATCACTGACATTGTTTGTTGTCGTGATGTCTTCAAATATTAATGATGGCGGGGCTAATTGTAACTACTTTATATACTGTGGTGGAGCTTAATCTTTAATAATGTATCATTTATTATGGAGTGAAAAGTACAATATTTCCCTATTAAATCTATGTGATGGAGTAAAAGTATAACGTAGCCTATAATAAGTACCTCTGATCTTTCCACCACTGGAGTTTGACAGCTTAGTTATCAAGTGGTTTTATTTTGATTTATTAATCTAATTGGAACACGAGTGGAAAAACATTTTATAGGCATTCCTCAAAGGATTCAACTTAAAAAACAAACAAAAAAACTTTGACTTTTGTCACAGGCTGTGTGTCGATCACCACAAACTGCACATCAGTGACTGAAACCAGCATGCTTATGATTACACCGCGTTCTACATTAGTTTTATTTTTTATCTCCACTCCAGAAAAACACTTCCCAGATGGCCGTAAGGAAATCACTTTCCCGGACCAGACTGTGAAGAATCTGTTCCCCAACGGCAGGGAGGAGAGCGTGCTGACAGACGGGACCATCATACAAGTCAACCCGTAAGTAAAGACCACAGCTCCGGCTCTCTGCGTCTGTTCTGATGACAACCAGCTTGGGAACCACTGGACTAAACTAACTAGTTAAACTAGTTAAAACTAGTAATATAACAGTAACACTACCACTGGAGACGAGTAGTACTATAAGAAATGAGCTGAGTTTCTGACTGATGACAGGAGTTTGTTTCTGTTTTAAAGTCTCACCTACTTCCACCTTAAATAAAAACTAACTGGGTGTGAATGCATGCTGCCTCTGTCAGGGACGGCACCAAGGAGATCCATTTCAACACAGGCCAGAAGGAGATCCACACGGCCGACTACAAGAGGAGGGAGTATCCGGACGGTACCGTGAAGACGGTCTACAGCGACGGCAGGCAGGAGACCTGCTACCCCACCGGACGGCTCAGGATCAAAGACAAAGATGGCAATGTCATCGTGGACAACAGGCCGTCTTAATGAGAACTTTAAACCTTTTATGGTTCCCAAGGCTAATTTTTGAGAAAACCCAGAATCACTCGTCTCCTCTCTGCTCCACGAGGAGGTCAAAGGTCAGCTGGTTAGGATTTAGTGCTGCCAAAATCAGAGGCAGAGCTGCAGCTGATAGTCCACAGTAAGAGTGTGAGGAAGTCATAAGCCTTTAATAGCATTTAATGTATTTTTTGTTGTAAAGTGAGAAAGTTGATCCTCCTGCTTGTTAGAACTCTTACAGGCACAGCACTCCTGCACAGGTGATTTCACTTATCCTGGCTGAGGGGGGGTCTGCTCAGTCTGAAGGTGGGCAGAGCTTTGTGGGAATTACGTGCATGCACTAATGGACCATTTTCATATCAGACATTGTGACTTGTAGCAGGAAAAACACATTTCCTGAACAAAGGCTCAGTTCCATTAAGCATTACATACCTGAGCTTTTCCTGCTACGACTGCCAACTGTCTGCTGTGAAACAAGTGTAATTTACCCCACCCTGGCAGGTGCAACACAGCTCACAGCTGAGCAAGGTGGATGTCAATCAAACACAGTGCGTACATTTCCGCTCACTGTTGAAGCTGCAGTCAGATCGGATTTTGCCTGAATTTACCGTGGCAAGAAGCAGGCGGGTACGGGCATAAACATAAACTGCAGCAGATAGCATGCTAACAGCAGCAGTTGTGAATTATACAGCATTTTCAGTACAGTCAAACAGCAGCCCTGCTCCCCTGCTGCTTTTATTATTTCACTGTGCACCTATACAACAAGAATATAAACAAACCGTACTACTGAATGGCAGGAAATTCCCACTCACTCTGTAGAAACAAGCTCGAGCCTTGTGACTGTGCCCAAGTTCAGTCGGATGGAATTTGGTGTGAAGCGAAAGAGGCTACTACAGACAAATGCATCTCTAGTCCACTTAGAAATGAATGGGATGCAGTCAGTCTGCAGCATAAGGGCTCCATTCATTTCAAATAAGTGAATTCACCTTTGTTGGTGTGCAGGTGCTTTAAGGGAAACAGACTGTTTAAAGTCACTCTTGCTCCCACACCAGCACATCTTAGCTGCCATACCTTCACTCTTCTGTCTGTCTGTAACATGCCACGCCCCTCTCCCCACAAAGGTACCATGTGGAGTTTCCTTAAATACAATTTTACATTCAGTGCTTCTTGCCAAAACACTCCCTGAAGTCTAACTAACGGGCTCAAGGCATTCCCTTCCCCAGGAATCATTTGCAATGTAGATGTTAGAATATTTTTAACTCTTGCAGTCTTCAACTTCACTGCTACGTGTAATAGTATGAAATAAGCAGCAGGAATGTGCGTCATACTATGTACCTGTGTGCAACCAACTTAGAAACACAACATCTCTCATAGTACTACTAGTGGTTAAAAATGCAGCAGGATACCTTTGAGACTAAAGCGGTTTCATCTTGTTAATGGGGGTTCCTGCTTTCTTTGTTCAACGAGGACACGCAGGTTACACTATTCCACTGATCTACAGGTTGTGGTAATGCAGCAAGAGATGTAGCAATGTGCCGACACATTACCATGGATGTAAACAATGCAGTAACAGTTACAAACAGGATGTATGCAAGAAAACTCCACAGGGCATCTTTAAAGTTTCAGTAATTCAAAGAATGTCTCTGAAACTTTGCAATGAAATCCCTCCTTTAGTCAGTAGACTGATGATCTACTAACTAAAGAGTGAGTAGGCTGTCTATTGTTTGTACTGCTACCACCAAACTTCATTCAGTGTTAATCTGAATATTTTAACAATAACTTATGTTGTTTACATTTTCAGTTAAAGGCCTTAGAATAATGAAGTGCTGTAGAGAAACTACCAGAGCAGCAGATTCAACAGAACTGCTTCAGTGTGTGAAGTGTGTTTGGTTTTAAGTGTTTACAGCTATTTTAATTTGTAAAAATGTTAATACATATTTATATTTATTTTCTTAGCTGACTGTATATGTTTTTGTAAAATAAATGTTTTGTTTTTTTTTAATTCCAGAATGAGTTTGTTTTGTTTGTGGAGGTGTAACTGCAGCAGGACAGGTCTCTGTACATTACTGAAAACAGTACAGACAGACAGGTTAGAGTATTGGAAGACTTTAATCTGAACCTTCATACAGACAAGTCTGTCTCACATGAGTCAAATGAGTAGAAAACAAAGTGCTTAGTCAACACAGCTCCCTCAAACACAAAACAGACAAACTTAAAGTAAGTCACTGCTCTACAGTGAACGTTAAGACTCCAAATGTTCATATAAAACCAAGAACAGCCGTCAAACAGCACAACAGAATGAAATCAACGTGAACAAAACAGGACGTCTGCGAGTAAACCTAAAGAAAGACGAGATGGGGAATTTATTAGTAGCTGAAAATGCCAATGTGATGTTTTATGTCTTCAGCTGGTTCAACAGTTAACTATCTGATCCAATTGGGATTTATGGCAACTTCATTATATATTAATCTTTACTTCTTTGTCATTAACTTATAAAGTGTTGAGCTTTCTCAGCAGCTGTATTGAGTCTCTGCTCATATATTGCATGCATTGTGCAATAATGTGATGTTTAAAGTTCAGAGATGCACATTTTAAAAAGCTCTAAATTCTACATTTGTGTTTCTCTGGTATTTGAAATGAAGCTGAAAACTCACCCTGTGGGTTGAGGAGGTCGTCTGCACTGCTTCATTCCAGCTCAGCCAGTCCGCTGCTCACCAGAGGAAGATGGATCAACTCTCCCTCCTCGTTGTACAGCAGCACTGTGAGCTCTGGTTCCCGGGCCTGAACACAGAGGCAGACAGAAAGGGCTCATGAAGGCAGCAAGATACTGACTGAAAAGAAGTCATGTCTCGTGCTCTGACAAACATCTGTGAGACCAAAGGTTAGACACACTGTCAATGTGCTACAGAGACTTGAGCATGGAGGACTTGGCGTGTTTGCATTGGAAACCTTCTTGACTTGTGCCAGTGTACGGTAGCTGTAGAAACAGAATGTAGACTTTCTTTAACCACACAACCTGCATTTAAACAGTTCAAACTCATTTCAGGTTTAAGTATTATTAATGGCCTGTAACTAATTGAATCGACTGCACATTGATAGCAACAGTAATTTTTTTTTGTAAAGCCTCTGGAAAATATAATTCTTCTGAAATGTTCCCGCAGTAACGATAGTTTCCCTGGCAATGCCAGAAATAATACCAGTAATAATTGTGCTATTTAAAGAGAGTCAATGGAGTTTATAGTACACATTAAACTAATAATGAAAACAATCAAAAGCAAATATTCAAAGTGTTCCTCAAAGATATGTTTTTCTTCTTGAAGAAGACGACTGCATGCTAGTAAACATGGATGTAAACAGTGCAGGTTTTGGTGACACTACTGCTCCAACGATGCCTTTTATTTTTCTTTCCTCATTTAAAAAAACCGTCCGCTGTGCGTTTCTTACCACGACCGTGGCTGAGATGTTGCTGTGTAACAGGTCGATCATGTGCATTGCAGCCTTCACGCTCCACTTGGGGCTGTAGGGCAGCACGTCTCCCTGCTTGCTGACGCTCGGAGCCTTGAAGCCCGCGACTTTAACCTTGAGCGCCCGTAATGAAAACCCCAGCAGCTTGGCCGGCATCTGGCGCAGCCTGACAGGAAGTGACAGAACATTAGAACAACACATCAATGTATCCACAACAGCAGATCAGACACATCCAAGGGGCTTCAGTGGCTAGATCTAAACAAACAAGTTCTCACACTCTCAGCAGATTTATTGGAGCACCAATACCCAACTACTGAGAGCAATTCACTGTCACATACAAACAGAAGTTCTCTAATAATCCCTTACATAAGTCCTTGAATCTGTACTAACTTGTGGAAGCCAATAATAAACACCCACTGCACACCTGTGTGTTTACTTCTGTTTTGTATATAATTAAAGTTTTTCTTATATACTAAATATGATGCTGCGTTGCCATGATCACACATTTTATTATTCTGAGGCGATGATAAATGGTTTTCTGAAGTTCATTTATATTTTAATAATACCAATGTATCAAATGATGTGAGGACAATGTGAAAGGGGTCACCCACCCGTAGTGATCGACCTACAGGGTATTGGCTTTATCTGCCGCTGCCCTCAGCTTTATGGAGCCTTACAGTTTTAGATCATGGTTTAGCTGTCAGACCCACACCTGTACAGTTCTGGGTCACTGTTATTTGAATAAAACTACTCTCCTGTAGTGCGTGAAGTTCATACTTGCTATTTGGGAGAGTGTCGTCAGAGCCAAAGTCTACATGTTGGACCAGGACCATGACGGGCTCCACACTGGTGAACTTTACCAGCCTGGCCCGGTAGTACTTCCCATCACTGTACTCGGCCAGACATGGACTGCCTGGGAACCACAAGCAGAAAGTCAGGACTGTCCAACTCACTGAACTCTGCTCAGCGATTCGTGTACTTGTGGACAAAACGTTCTCCTTCCTCAGGATTATTCTTCTCAACAGATCAGTCAACATGTGACTGAGAAGTCTGCAGAAAAAACTCTGAACTGGACAAATCCTGTTTTTTGGTTACATATTGTTTGTCCTTCTTAACAAGAAAAGGTGCAGGACCACTGGAACACACACCAGTGCACTCTGTCCACAAATGGATTAGAACAGTAGTATTATCAGACAATGTTTCAATCAGAGTGGGGTATTCAGAGATCCAGCTGGCATTAGAAATGAACATTTTAATCTTTCACTTTAATAAATGTGATGATTATTATTTTATTTTTGAAAGCCGGGAAACACAAGCGGTGAACACAGTGAAAGGTTACCATGAGGAAAGCTGGTGAGTCGTGGCAGAATGTTGATGTTTGCATTGATTCTGGTCAGAGCCTCATCCAGAGTCTCTCCATCCACCTCTTCATCAGCTATTCCCTCCAGAGGCCACATGAACAGCTAATGGACAGACAAACACGGATCAATTATCAGCAGAAGCATTTATTATCAGTTTAAACTTCTTTTATTATGTTAGTTGCAGTTGTAAGGCAGTGTGCAATTTAATCCCCGTGATTTCATTTTGACAAATCTTCTGTAAATTATGTCTCTTCACTCTATTTTAGTGTCTAAAAAGTTCCTGGCAGGCTCAAAGAGAACTCCAATACACATCCATCCTTTACTAAACTGACTCAGTTTACCTAACAAGGATCACGTTCCCATCAAATAATAATAAACAGTCCTGTCATTAGTGCTCGGTAAATTCATGAGTACTACAGCACGTACATCAGAATTTGTTTACTATATAATGTCTGTTTGGTCGGTAGCTACCTCATTGGGGGTCAACAGGTGCTTGACCTTGACTCGAAACTGCTGCCCTTCCTGTGGCAGGTTTGGGTAGATAAAGGGCCCAAGCATCGGTTCCTCTGGGCCCCTCTGACCCTGGAGACACAGCATCTGCATCAGTCTTAAACCCAGTCCACAATGCACAATCCATTTCAGTTTAAAGATCTCTAGTGTTTGGTAAGAGCAGTGACACTCATTTATATATATGTTTAGCCAGAGAACCAAAACAACGTGCCGACACCTGCGTAAGGCTGCTGAGCTGGGTGTTCTCAGTTGATGCAGCACTAGGAGTGCTGTCTCCTTTCACATTACAGGGAGTTATTTGACTCCGTGTTAATACTGCAAATACAATCTTCTTGTTTAACTCTGTAGTTTTGTTTCATTATTTCCTTGGTCATACTAAATCAAGTAATTCAGGTAAGCAGCACTATATGGCCTGGTCTGTATCTCTCCTTTGGGACTGATGTTGAAAAGTAAGTCAAACTGAGTGGTGGCTGTTTTCAAAATTAATTTTCCAATCTCTTCATTCTACCTCAGTGTCGATGTCCCAGTCGTCCAGAATTGGGGCAGGAGACATCACCGAGTGTCCCTGCAGAGAAACACAGATATTCCTGAGTAAATTATGGCAGCACGTCCTCATTTGAAACACGGAAACAGAAACCGACACAAAGGCGACCTCAGACCTTCTGTGGTGAGACAGTCCGGTCCATGGAGGCGTGGTCATGATGAGACAAGATCTTGCTGAGACTCAACCCATCCAAGAAGAGCTCAACTGTGAGGGGACCCCTTGGGTCAGTCGGCAGCTCCTACCACACACACACACACACAGGGTCACCAACTATATAACTAGTAGAGTAGTTGACTACTAAAAGCACTATTGAGTGCTGTGGGCTGTAGATGATCATGGATTATCGGATTATATTATCCCCAGATTTACAGAAACGTTTCAAACAACAATGCCTGTACATATCTGTGTGTAATTATACCATGACTTGTATGTCCACACAACGGTTCAGCAACATCTCCTTCATTAAGGCCACTGCATCCCACTGCCACCTACCACCAACCTGAACAGACATAAACATATCAAGACAGTTTACTTATCAGCTACCTCATTTAATAACAAGTTAATCTTCTGTAGCTGTGTGGTTTAATACGCAACCCTTACAGGTCACAGAAGGACACATTTAGTATAGTTTTTTCGGCTTTTATGCCCTTATTTGATAGTGACAGCTGGAGATATGTACAGGAGTTGGGTTGGGAAGAGAGAGGATGAACACGCAGCAAAGGACCAAAGGTCGGATTCGAACTCTTGGTCTTTATCTGTTGCTAGTGACTTCATGCTCAGTACATTTTGGGATAGTGTTGACGTTATATCATGATATTTTAAGTATTTCGCGATTCTCAGAATTAAAATCGTCTCTGATTCTTAATATTGTTGTTTCTGATACTTTTAAGTTATAGTATTATCTGAGCTCTAATCGGGGTATTTTATTATCTGTTTATCATGTTTTTGTCTTCTTATATATGTATCTTTTTGTATGTTTCTTTCTTGGGTCAGTTCATTCAATAGTATGCTGTTATGTATCTTTTGTTATATATTTTTTCTTATATTTGGTATTTTTTCAAAATGTAATATGTCATGGGTGAATACGCCACTTAAGATAATTTTATAGCTTGTCTCTCTCTATATTTTATCTTACACTGTTCTTGTATATGTTATGTATTTTGTGTTTGTAATATTCTGTCTTTTATTGTTTCTTATTTCACGGTGGGTGATATTCTATCTTCTGTGTAGTTCCGTGTTGAATCGATCAACAGGACAGATGTCCTGCCTACAAATGGTCATAGCTTATGAATGCAATGTTGCTATGTGGCAGCTGAATGGTGAAGCTCTATCCATGATTTTAATTCAAGTTAAACATGTTGTAACTTTAAAGAAAACTAGAGCGGACATTAGCCATGTTGAGCCACCAGGCCCCTGATGGGTCAGAAAAACTCATTTAAAAATAACAGTGAGAGTGAACTGGGAAAATGTTGTCTGTGCGGTAAGTTGTAAGCAGGTATAATTTACTGGGCTACAAAACCACTGGAACTGTCCTTTAAGATGTTTCCTGTAATTTAATTTTAAGTATTTTTTCTTTTATTCTTGCTGATTATTGTTGTTGATTATGATCATTTAAATAATTATGGATTTAATTTAGAATATCAAATATTTTTAGCTAGTGCATGGACACACAGAGACTCTTACAGGGTTGATGCCATGTAGCTGGCAGGGCATACAGAGCTGAGGAACATCGTCACACAGCAGTATGGGGTACACATGAACCACTGGGATGTTCTCCACCAGGCCACAGTCCACGTATTGTACCTAGTAACACACACACACACACACGCAAGAACATTACCAAAAATAAAAAAAACAACAACAAAAGAACACAGAAATATTTATTTTGCTTAATGTATATGCAGTTCAGCATAAAATATTTGTTATAGACTGGGCTGTGCCATAAAAGTCAACCCTGAGTTGATTCATATTTTGTCAGTCGAATCAATGCACCTTTTGTTGTTACGTCATTGTACACAGAGCAATGCAGGAGCAACAGCATGGCAGATTGTAAACATTTAATGGGAACGGAGGGCAGTGATCAGTGGCCTTTATCTCTCATGAATATTAAATTGTCTGTGTTCTCCAATCTCCTTAAATGGTTCATAAAAAGACTCTTTAAAATTCCAAGGAAAGTTTTTTGTGTGTGTGTCTTTCTGACCTTAACATGTCCTCCCAGCACCTCCAAAAGCTGTCCTCGATACCACAACATATCAGGTCCAATGACGGCACAGCCCAGGACTGACTTCCAGGTATAAGGCTTCTGTCTGGGCAATGTCTTCATGCTCTGCTGAATCCTCTCCCTAAGCTGCTCCAGCTGACACTCTGACACATCGAACACACCACATACACATATACCACCACTTAAGCCAAGCTTATTATTTTAAACATTCCTTGAGTTTTGTTTGCACTGCCCTTTATTTCAATGTATCGAAACTGAAACACAGAGTCATCCTTAAATTAAAATAAAGCCAATAATAAATTAAAAAAGCAGATACAAAGCTGTTTGGCCCCAGATAAATTCTGTTTTTTGTTCAATACTTATACTAAGAAGTACCATACCTAAACCCTAGCCTGTATAATTAAAAAGGGACAGAGTCTCTGTGACATCGCCCACAGGTTTCTGAAGCATTGTTGTGAAGCTCAGTGTGTTCTAGGGCTGTGTATTGGCAAGGTACGATTCAATATATAGTGATATTATTCTGCTGTAAAGTTGGGCATTTTAATATAGGGCTTCATGGAGAATTACTCACTTCTGGAGCCAGCCTCAAGTGGCTGCTTGAAGAACTGCAGTTTTCGACATTTCCGTGTTGGCCTCATTTGCCAGCAACAGAGGTTGCTGCTTGACCCTAACATGTGGTTGTTGCTTTTGTTTTACACATACAGTTGTTCTTTCACCCCTCCTCATGTTTTATCGCAGTTTTTTTTTTTTTTTTTTACAAAACTGTATTAAGTTTTGAGTCAAATTTCTATTTTTATAATAAGGAATAAACAATGGAATAAAAAAAGTTTGTAGTATTTAAAGGTATCAGTTAATCTCAGCATTCGCTCCGTGACAATTTGGTGTTATGTGCACCTGCATTCTGTGTTCTGGCATAAATGAGACCGTCTTCCCTGATGGCACAGACACTTATCTGGATGTGACCAAGGCATGGCAGCTCTGGGGGTTGGTACAACTGAGTCTTCACCTGTACATACACACACACAAACACATACAGAGAATACAACCAACATTATGAATTCACACACACTTTATGTTATTCAGTAGATTCTAAGATAAATTCTCTTCACAATGTCCCTCAAATGTTCACCCTTTACAGGGCAAGGCAGTGCAAGTTCATATCTACAGCGCCTTTCAAGAACAAAGCAATTCAAAGTGCTTTACATGAGACATTAAAAAGCATTATGACAGGATATAAAAGAAACAGGAAAACACGGAAATATAAAACATATGCAGAAGATAAAAATATCTTGTTGCCTTTAATCGATAGGCAGGTATTATTGTGTTTATATGGAATCCAAGTGGATCAAACTGGTTTCTCGACCAGAGAGTGACTGTGTGTGTTATCACCTTCTCTGCAGACATAATGGTGCGGGGAGCTGGTTTTGGATGGGTGGGTGTGGAGAGGGAGGACACGGAAGGGAGAGGAACTAGGGAAGGAGTTGAGGGAGTGTTTTTTTTGTCGCCAGAGCCATCAACTTGTATCTCGCTCACTAGAGACTGTTCATCAGTTTCTTTGGGGTTTTGAATGACCGCATCTCTGCAAGAAGACAGATACACACAGCTAAAGGGAAAAAGAGTGCCCACTAACATTAGACAGACATTGGATTCAAATTACAAACCGAATAACAGCCACTGACTACTGGCACAATGCTCTGACTATTAAAAATGCAATAATGTGGTTCTAAAATATCATACAAGTACCTTGTGACTGCAGAAGTGGTTATCATTATAATCTTCAATTGGACTGTTTTTGCTAGTCAGAAGTAAATATTACAATTAAACAATTTAAGATATTGCTGCCTCCATATTTTTCAATGTATTTAGAGCTTCCTGTGGTAATGTCTACCAGAAAGAGATATGTGGAGAAAAGATAGTTGGCTTATGTTATTCAAGACCTGTAAATCATAATAATCACACACACTTCCATGCATGTGGCACACACACACACACACACACACACACACCTTGGTTTTCTTTTCCTGAGGGCGAGGCCCTCGCTGGCCAGAAAGTCTGCAATGCTGACAAACTGTCCCATCCTGTTGGAGCAAAACAGTGTAACAGGCACTGGACGCTCATCTGTCAACTCCTAGACAACAACAGAGGAGAGGGACACACATACTGAAAGTAGGTCATTACATCAACAACCAAAATAAGTGCATAGTGGAGAGAAATAGTGAAGGAAACTTGAGCAACAAACTTCAGCAAAAGGAAAAGGAGAAAGAAATTGGGGCATAAGGAAACGAGAGAAAGACCTTGATGGTCATAACAGCCGAGGCTCCGGTCAGGTAGTAGGAGATTAAATCGCAAGCTGTAGCCGTCCAGGTGGAGCTGCCCCCTGCTGGCCTGAGAGAGAAAATTGAGAGGGAGGAAGAAGTCAAGGTGAGAAAAAGTGAACTATGAAAGAGTGAGAAAGAGGTGGAAACCAGAGAATGCACATTTCACCCCCCATAAAATACTAAAATTGTAAAGCAGCTGTCATAAGAACACAGACACACACTCACACACTGTGTGAAACTCAGTGTGAAGTATTTGAACAGTTCAAAAACTCCATGTACTGCATTTAAATCACATTATTTTGAAAAGATGAGAATAGTTAAACATTGTGATATAAAGCACATTATTACATACAGATATAAATATTAGATTCTTCTTTTTTATGGATGAATAAATACTGTATGTTTAAAAACAGTGGGTGTCGCAGTGTGAATGTGTAGCGGTAACCTGATGTCAGTAAGAGTGCACTCCAGTGCAAAAGAGCCTATCAAGGAGGACGGCAACGGCCGCAAGTTGCTGACATGGAGCTTCACCGTGTTGCCATGGTCACAGCGCATCACCTGTTCCCAGCCAGTAGAAAGACAGGGAGAGACAGTCACTATAACACATTCAAACAAGATTTAAAAAATAATAATGTAATGAACACGTGTGTATGTGTGTGTATATATATATATATATTATGAAAACTCTGACTTACTGACTCAAATAGTTGTAAAAAGGATGTAGTACAAGTTCAATAGTTTCAGGCTGCTCTTTAGGAACAAGTTTTTATACCTCTGCAATGTTGCTGGATGTGACGTCAGAGCCAATCTGTCCTCTCTCCCAAACCCCGTTAATGTGAGCAGCACAGTACATGTCTGCCTTCCACGTCACATCTTGGGGCTCCATAATTGCACACTCCTGCTTTACCAGCTCACACATTCTGAAAAACACATCACAGAACTAACACTATATGCTTGCAATATCATATGACCAGCAGGACCTTTCCTTGATTAGATTTATTTAACTATGGTAGGAATGTTCATTGCTCAAATGACCCCTCAAGGACTCAGCCGGGGGCTGAGCTATCAGGGCACCGCAAGATTGCATTTGTGAAAGTAGTACTCATGATTAACACTAGGTATTCTACAGTACAGACAAATCAAGCCCTTGACTGGAAGAAGCTGATTTTCCTGTAACAATATTTGATTTATTCAAAGGATTTTAAAATCATGGTTTTGCTGCTAACTTTTTGAGCTGAGAGTCGTTCTGGGTGAGCTGGACATAGAAGCTGCTCGGTGAGTTGACGTGGCTGACTCTGACTTTCAAGTCTTTGAGTTGTGCAGGGAGCTTCAGCTGAGGCTGAAACTCAAGCGGCTCCCCATTCTGATCTCCGGTGATTTTTTGGTTTGCGGAATCAGCGCCCTCCATGGCAAAACCAAGCTCAAGTGGAGGGTCCCAAATGGCCGAATCATCATTGGACTTGGACTGTCTGCAGGGAAGGAAAGAAGAATTGGAGGAATAGTGGGGGACAGTAAGAGAAGAAAAATGTATTAATAATGCACAACAAAAAAGTGGAGTGACAGCAAAAGGATGGAGGGAAAGAGTGTAAAAGAAAGAATAAAATGACTATAATAAAGTTAAGAAGTACAACAGCGAAAGATGAACTGAGAATTGAAATGAAAGTAGGGATAGAAGTCATTGAGTCAACTCTCACCCCTCTTTGAAGCAGGCCAGCTCCTCTTTGACCAGCAACTCAGCTATGTTGTCTAGAGGCCCGTTCAGGCCGCTCTCAAACAGTTTGACTGGCAGAGGCTCACTCTTGGGGACGGCTGCTGGAACGGGTACAGGGGGAAAAAAATGGTGACAAAACACAAAATTAGTTTTGGTGACGAGTACTCCATTCTCCTCCAAAAGAAAAACAACAACACACGGCCATGCACACAGTTAACGTTGTGAGGCAGCTGGTCTTGTGAGATCATGGAATCACGCAAGTCTTAAACCTATGTGTTTGTGGCCGGTACCAATCATCATCTTTTGAGGGAATAACAAGGGTGGGTGCTAGGTGTGACGCAACAAGATAAACAACAATGGCGGCTTCTAAAAAAAGCATCAGTTATATCACAACTGGGGAGTATTTCTTTATTGAAAGAAGAGTAAAGAACAGCACTGAAGTCGTTTCTCGATGTAAAATGTTTTTGATCTTCTGGCTTTGGGAAGTTTGAGAGTTTGTCCGCGATAGACAGATTGTTCATCCAATGACAGTATTTTTTGAAAGTGCCTATCCTTTTACAGTTTCCAATGACAACTTCCCAGATGGTTCTGTGTAAAAAAACAACAACTAAACTGGCGCAGTAATGTTAGCAAACATACCTGTAGCCACAATAGTGACCAGTTTCTGGTGAGCTAGTTTGATGAATCTGTTGGTGCAGACATCACTCCAGGTGTCTCCATCCAGAGGAATCATATCAGACAGACAGCAGTGGATTGCCTGGACAGCAGAAGAGTCAGTTCCTGTTGACTTAAACCCGCACTCAACCCCAACATACACAAAATCTTAAGACCAGGGGAAAAATTACAAGTATTCGCATTTTGTGCTGGTGGAACATAACCAGGTTGTAAGTAGTGTAAAAATGCAAAATGAAGACACAGGAGCAAGTGACACAAAAATAGAATAGGCAATTTATTGAAAACTGCGTTTAAAGTAAATAGGCTGTTCATCGGCTGATCAAAAGTTTAAGACCATAGCCCAAAAAAACCTAAAAACAGAACTATGTTTGGTGCTTCCTTGCAAAGCGCAAACGGGCAAGTTTGTGGCGTGGGAGGAGACGTGGCCTTTGAAGAAATGTTTTGTTCTTTAAGCCCTTCAGTCTCAGATGCTGTCTGATGGTTATTCCGTCGGATCCTCTGCCTCAGCGCAGGTGAATTTTTTTTAAGTCTACCACTTTACTTTTTTGTCCAATAACCCTCAGGATCTTTTAAGAAATTTAAAATGACTTACTGCATCCAACCTCGG
Source organism: Morone saxatilis (assembly GCF_004916995.1). Taxonomy (NCBI): domain Eukaryota; kingdom Metazoa; phylum Chordata; class Actinopteri; family Moronidae; genus Morone; species Morone saxatilis. The sequence continues at coordinate 21,724,865 of NW_023340095.1, read as the reverse complement.
CAGCGATGGCGTGTTGCAAGAGGCCTTCCTTGTGCAACTCAACAATCCTGCCACGTTCAAAGACAGAAAGCCTTTTTGCCTTTGCCATCAGGGGGTCATGACAGTGTGAATGCCTGATAGAAAATTACATGAAAGCCTATTTGAGTTTAAATGCAGTTTTCAATAAATTGCCTATTCTATTTTCGTGTCACTTGCTCCTGTGTCTTCATTTTGCATTTTTACTTACAACCTGGTTATGTTCCACCAGCGCAAAATGCAAATACTTTTCCCTTTTTTCCCTGTTTTGTATAAACATTTGTATAATGTATATTATTTGCTAATGGAAACATTTTAGCATAATGCAATTTAAACAGGCTTTAAGGACTACTTCTTGAATGTTTCATACAGTATGTCCAAAGTAAAGTCTATATAGGCTACAAAAATATATTGAGTAAGTAGTACAGGAACTCATTTTGGCTGATTTTAATGCTACAGAACTGGTATCAGAAAACAACAGATCAATTGCAGCATATGGTATCTTATCTAGACATTATCAAAACAAAAAGACGGATGGTCACATTTTGCTATTACTCATGAAGGCAAACTTACAGCAGGTACAGATCATGTTGTTTTCTCATTACAAAAGTAAAATCAAATGCTGTGTTCTCACCATGGAAGGAAGGGCAAAGAACTCATCCTTGATCTTCCTCAAGTCACTGACTGACAAGATGTTCCTATTGCCAAAGTCTACATACTGCACCTCCACTTTTCTGCCCCCTGGATGACCTACATGCGTGCGCGCACACACACACACACACACACACACACACAAAAACAACAGGTCATTTACAACACTAATATTTTAGTTACAAACTTAGTAACAAAACAGTTGAACTTAGGGCTGTGTGATATTTCAATGTATATCTGATATACATTTTCTGTGACAATAGAAAAAAAGTCTGTTGTTTCACCTTTTCATTTATTTCATTGCGTCATAAATCAGTTCATGAGATAAATCACAAACTACTTTAATCTTTAATTTGAGTATATAATTCAAAATGCATTAAGATTTCCATGTGGTCATTTTGCTCATACTATTTATTTATTATCTATCAACTATTTATTCATTGAATCTACATAAATTGTGTTATACTGTGATATATATCGTTATCAGGATATAAAATGACCCATACTGGGATATGACATTTTGGTCATATCGCACAGGCCTAGTTGAATGTATAGTGCAAATACGTTTTTTTTTTTTGGCCAACTTATACTGTAAACTGAAGGGATTCTAAAAATGCTATGAAATCTTAATTATTCATCTAATAAAAAGGTGGACGAGATAGTTCACAAGAAGAAGTAAAAATTATGTCATTTACAAACAAAGAAATATTTACAATACAATAAAATAAAATAAAACACTAAAACTATGGTAATGTATACTTACTTACTTGTCAATAAGCGCAACTGACCGTATGAAGTAGTTTGCCTTGTGATCCAGCAGAGGCCGCTCCACTATCAGCTTGACTTATGGCATGCCCTACTGACCTGTCAGTAAACTAAGCTAGTAATTTGATGTTATTTTCTATTTACTATAAAATAGAGGACACTGGTAAGCAAAGCATGGAGCAAAGCCGCGTTGTACAGACAATCACGACGACAAAGCAGCTGTCTTACTCTATAACAACAACAAATCTGCAGACTAACTAACATAACTAAGGAGGCACCACAGATGACCGAAACGACGTCACGTGTTCAACCTGACCGTCTGACTGCTACTATTTGGCAATATCAGCTTCAGCAGGCCAGCTACCAGCAGCTTGTAAAAATGCGTCACCAATAAGAGAGAAAGACTTATATGCATATGCAGCCCATTGATGTTAAGAGAATGTAATAAGAAAATGTATTATCCTTCAGATTAGTCTTAATGTTACGTTTTCCATTTGTACATATGTGTTTTGAGATTATTTGATCGAATTCATTTGAATGAATTGGTGTCATTTAAAATTAGTTTGAACTTGACAGCCCTACTGACAGCATATGCAGCTGGGGATGCATATAATATCACTTGCAGTTTTTTTACCCAGGCCAAACTGTCATCACCACAAACAAACAATTCCACTTAATGTGATCAAAGGCTGTCTTTTTATAGCATTCCAAGATCTTTTACTGTGTTCAGACAGGATACGTCACAAATTTTTGACTGTGACAAAACCAAGCCTCGTCCAGCAGACATTCTGACAAAATAAACTGGATATATTGATTGAATCACTATTAGATTACACTATTGCATTAATACCCACTACTATGACATACATTTATTCAAACACATCCTCACCTATGACTTTGGCTCTGTACCACAACTTGTCATCATAGCGGGCAACATAGGCCTGTCCTATCACAGGGCAGTAGACATTGAGGTCTTCTTCTCCAGCCATTGTTGTTGCATTGTAACAATCCTGGAGCTTGGCTGAGAGCAACAGGGGCTCTGTGTTATCAACCTGGTGGAGGTTGACAAAATGAAAAGAGGGGGAAATGAAAAAGAAAAAAATACAGAAAAAAGAAGTTGTGTTTTGAATATATGAAATGTTTTCTCCCCTAGTTTTTTTCTCTTGTAAATTAAATTATATCACTGGCATTTAAACCCCGTTTGACCGTATTTTATATAAATGTGTGTGTGTGTGTGTATATATGTATATATATATAGTGCATGTGTGTTTATTTGTGCGCATATTTCATACCAGCTGGATGTAGAAGTCAGCAGGGTTGTTGATGTGGGACACCACAGCATTAAGCTCTTTGTTGATACTGGGACAGACAGGGGGGTAGTACAGCAGGGGCTTCCTGCCCAACGTCACTGGAGAGTAGAACCTTTTTGGAGGAGCACAAGTTAGGCCACTTCAGTATTAGGGCTTGGTGTTCAGAATGTCCGAATTTCAATCTGAATTAATTTAAATTCTATTGGACTCTGTTCTCTATTCAGTGACATCAGAATTGTTTCTGGTAACCTGCACATGCACATTTGTACCTGGCCACTTCAATGAAAACAAGGTACTCTCTGACAGAAATGGGCACATCACTGGATTGGTCCATGGGGGCTTTCCTCAGGTCCACCAATAAAGATTCTCCGTCCAGACCCAAAGGGCGCATCTCCACTGCTGCAGAATCAACCACTCTGTGGAATTCAACCTGTGCCTCTTTACTCCAGCCCTTTGTCTGAACACACACAAAAAACCGTTAACACATCTCCTACTACTGCTGCTTGCAAAAAACAAAACCGCAATACATTTTATAAAACAAACACTGTAACACAGACAAAAAAACCCAACAGTTTTAAGTCTTACATCTGATTGTCTGTCTACGTCGCTTTCAGATAGTGTGGCTAGAAGAAGGTGGGAACATAAGAACTAGATGGATAACCTGTAGTTTGTATATTGCAGCAAATGTTGATTGATGTTTTTGATCATCCGGAAAGGCTTAGTTTAAGTGCCTAAATATAGTGCTAAATGACAGTAGTATACTTGAATGGGAAGTCCCAAGTTATATTCTGCTCATCTGTTTCCTCAAAGGCTTTGTTATGTTCTGTTGTGAAAAGTGTTTTTGTCTTGTTGTGTTTAAAACCTGAGGGCCACCATATAACAGCTTGTTCCTCATTAGAGATGGAAAATGTAATTATTTAGTGAGAACAGATACTGTATCTATTTAATCTCAGTAGTCTTACCAGGTCATAGGGGACCAGGTCCTTGAGTGAACATCTGATGGCCTGAGGAGCAAAGTGACCCAACTCCACATTGGCCGCCTCACCCACCTTCCTCAGGTAGTTGTTCACAGCCTTCAGTAAGGACTCAGTGGTCCCCTTCTCACTGGAAAAGGTGTCAAAAGAAGAGTGGACGATGTAGTACAATAACTTCGTACAGCGTTCTACTGAATAACTGAGAAAATGCTTCACAATCAAGGCATTCAGTTAGTGTGAATCAGTTAAGCATTTATGCTGCACAACCTGTATATGTATCAATATATACTGGTCGAACACTTTCTTTAAACTGAGGCCATACTGAGAGGCTGGGATGTTTTTCTGATATACAGTATTTTAATAATATGATAAGAGGCTTTGCATTTTCAGTTATTTAGTGCAGAAAGTCAGAAAATACATGTAGAACTGTGCAAGTATAGGAAAAAATGTCAGGCAATCATGTTGCCTTTAAAAAGAAAACAACTGTAACAAAACTGTAACAACTGTGAGAATAACAAACACTTAGAAGGCTGTCATTGATGCTAAGAAGTAGGCAGGTGTGTAGCAGGATACAATGCTGGATAGTTAACAGAACAAATGCCAATTTGTTTCTGTGGACCATCTAGTATTTGTGTGTACCTCTGTATAGTGATGCTTTTGGTTAGACCATAGTCAAGGAAGAAGACTCGGATACTGGCCAGCTGGTCGACTGGGCAGGACTCCACAGCCTCCACACATCCGTTCTTCAAAACTTCAACCACACTGGCCCGCCACCAGATTTCCTCCTTCCACTTAACAAAGACTGTGGAGCCTGCAGAGGAGCAGAGAAACAAAAGCTGAATCACATGCCAAGTATGTTGCACTCCACTTTGAGAGGATGGGTGGTGTGTGATCCACTCTCAGTATTATGTGGTGGGAAACTCAACACAATGTGACAAAAGAAAAAGACTGAAATAATCTATTATCATATTTTTGTGATGAATTATTTTATATTTACAACATAAAGCCATCAGCAATTACTCAATTACAAATTACTTAATTAAGTGCACACTGACCAACTAATTCATCTGTTATCAGGTGGTGCACTAATGAACCTTTTTGTCTAATCTGCTCAACTTTAATTTGGTGAAAACACGGTCTCTAACCTTTAACAATAACATTTACTTCCATTGCTGTTGAAAATTTAATTCTCCTTATTTCTCCATCATTTTGAAGACACACAAACACACACACACACCGGTCTCCACTGTGTCACGGGAGGTGAAGCGACAACTATCTCTGCAGCAGAAGTGGTTAATCTTCTTAGACAGGGTCTCACTTTCCCTCTTCTCAGCCACATAGCGGACGTAGAAGTGACATGGATTCACAATATGGGATACCGCCACCCACTGAGAAACTAGAACAGACGAGTGAGGAAAACGAGATAGGGAGGAAAGGTGGTAGAAGGGGTAAGAGAAATTATGAAGAAAGAAAGGAAAAGGAAAGGAAGAGAGAGACAAGAGAGAAAAAAGGAATATTGGGTCCCAAGTGAAAGAAAAGGGTAGGCAGAGAAGGTGCAAGGGAATGAGGACAGATATTTATATATATATATATATTTAAAATTTATTTAAACGCGACAACACAAGATTTCAAATTGATTGATTTATCAAAGAGCTTTATCTTCAAAAAGTCTTAATGTTAGATATTTAATCAATATAATTACAAGATTATACAGATGCCTCTCCCTACCATTTCTCTTATTGTCATACAGGCTTTTCTTTCTCCTATTGATTCTCCATTTGTCATTAGCCAGCTCAGGGCCAGTGGGTGGGAGAGCTGCAAAAAGACACAAAGCATTTAACTGAATAGGAATAGACTGGATCTAATTGGATCTGACATTATTTAAGTAAAATCAAAGTCAAACATAAACATGTGACAAAGCCACACACACCATGCTCTTGTCCTTCATCTAAAAGCTCCTCAATAATCACGTCTGGAGTTTCGAGGTCTGAGGCCAAGCTGTGGCGAGAGAGGCTGGACCTGTGACGATGTCTTGGGCTTGGAGAGGAGCCTTGCAACGGTGAACTGTTACCTCTCCGAGTTTCCTGGTCATGTTTTTTGGGGCTGGGAAACTTGTTGCGACTGGGCAGGATAGAGTTGCTGTTCCTGCCCTCTGTGCGTTGCCAGGGAGGCTTTCTGGGTGAGCTGCCTGGCTGGTGGCCTTTGGGTTGAGACTCGGACAACCTAAGAGTGCACAGCAAGACCACTTCAAAACACAGATGTCACATGAGTTGATAGCCATAAAAAGAAAAATGTAATTTAAAAATGTAATGAATTAACTAAAAACTTAAAATTTAAATTACAGGAGGTGGGTATCAATTGTAATATGATGGTTATCCTGCTCATCCATAATGTTCTGGCAACTTCCAACTGAAAATATACTTAGAAGAAAAAAAGATGTAGGGGCTTTTGGAAGAATTTATCCCCAGGTCCAAATCAATCCATATGACATTATGGAAGATATTTAAGGACTCACTGCTTCGGGCTGCTGACTTCCATCTTCAGAGACAATGACAAACTCTGGTTCAGACTTTCTGAGTGGAAAACACAGCTAGAACACAAACATAATTCAATATCCGTCACATATAGGCCAAAAACCAATTGTTCATCTTCAATGTAATCATCGACAGCACAAAGAAAGGGGAAAATTAACAGTGGCAAGTACGTGCATATTTCAAGTCTCTTCTATTTTGGCAGTTAGTTTGATATTTAACACAATTTGGTTACCCACTACAGTAGCTAATATAGCAGAAAAATATAATTAAAGCATTATTACTGTAGTTTATTTGTGTACACACTGTTACAATGAAAAGAACAGAAACAAAGTCAAAACATTGCAAACAAACATCTGTCTTAAAGTGACAAACCTCATTCCAGAGCCCACAGTAATGCATTTCATATTGAAAGACTGGTTATCCACAGGAGCCTGCAACGTCTCCAGAACCTATTGCCAAAACAAACACAGTATGATTTCGGCAGCCACTGTAAACCATTTGCCCGACTCCATTTTTTAAATGGGAAATTGTTGGGGAAAGTACAAGCTGCAGCTACAGTTTATCTGCATTTACTTATTCTACACTACTATTATAGTGGTAGTTCTATTTGACTACGAATTGTGTGCTCGCTAAGAAGTATCTGTTGAGATGAATATAAGCATTACATTTCATACCTTATCGAGGGTGCAGTACTTCTCCAGGAAGGGTACACGGCGTACTTCTCTGGCCATCTGCATGGCAATCTCCAGGGCCTTAATCTTCTCTTGGACACTGCACACCTCTGTTTGGGTGGTGGAGAACCGTGCCTCCAGTTTTGTCAGCTGATTCAATTGCATATCCTTCCTGTTGACAGAGAAATTACAAGCATTAAGATACCAGTTGCTTTACAGACTTCTTCAGAAAACCGTAAAACAACCCGGATACTAGCCTGTTTTTCAAAAGCATAAAACAAAGAGAAAGAGAAAAATACCTGTTTGTAACCATTGGTTTCATATGAATATGGGACCTCATTATACAGCTTTTGCCATTTAGGTGTATTTTGAGAGTTTATATCCATACCACTTTTGAATAGCATGTAAAGATTTGTCTGCAGCTTGCTTGATCTCCATCTCCAGCCGAGCTCTCTCTCTCTTCACCTGTTCTGCCAGACCAGTTGTCAGAGTCTGCACAGATAAAACACAGACAGTTCTTGTAAAAAAACAAAACAAAAAACTGTTATGTATGTTTTTCCTGTTAGGAAATAAATGATGTCTACAGTCATGGTCTACAAGGTGTGTGTAGTTTTTTGGATCTAGTGCAGCTTTCACCTCATGGATGTATTCCAGCTGGGCAAGATTTTCTGCAGCCCGGGCCAACGCCTCATCCACTGCCTTCTCAGTCTTTTCGATGTCAGCTGTCTGAATAAAACATTTCCAGAATTTTAACAATTTTAATCTGAATTATTTATGTTCACTGTACACCGTCCATTCCAATTACCTGACTTTAAGCTTTAGTAACAGCTTGACCTCTGATTAGACCTTCCTCTAGGGAACCAAATGCATTCCCAGGAGAGCCGGGATATATAGATCTTTCAAGGTGCAGTAGGTCTGCCCCAGGGGTGGCGTCCCGGCATGACCACGGACTCTCAAAATGAAGTCACTTGGGAAACACCTCTATCCACATCAGTAGGCAACTTTTAATATTCTGTTACACTTCTCTGAACAGTTCAGAACAGACACGTATTAGCCACATGTATCTGTAATCCTATTCTGGGTCAGTACTGAAAGCATATGGCAATAAGTGTGGAGCTGCACATAAGTTGACCGGTAAATTAATTCATCACGAAAGTCTGGTAAAATTGATTGTGATGATTCAGTCACTGCACCAACCCAGCTGTTCATCTCCCTCTTTATTGGACCTGGAAACCCTGAGGTACTAAAGTTGTTCACTTAGGCAACATCTCACTCCCAACACACAGAGAGCAACTTACATTTTCCTCTTACACTTGCAAGCAGTGTTTGTATCCTAATCTCTTGACACTGCACTAGTCTGCTTAATTGCCATTTCACATAAGTATGACAAAAATCTCTGTCATAGGGAATAGGACAGTACAGTGTTGCGTGATTTGAAATGTACCAACAATAAAATTCATTCAGACAGGCAGTTTAAACATTAACAGTAGGGTCTGACATGACAACTTTCCTTTTCCACCAGCAATTGCTGTGTTCACCCGAACATACCTGTTCCATATTCTCGGCCATGGTGTTCACCTCTGTGGATGTTGGTAATTTGCTCCTTCTGCGATTCTTTGATCTCTCACATCGGAGGCTTCAGGAGATTACAACAGCCAAGTATTTATCAATGTAAGGACACATTCTCTTGTAAAAATCTGTTATACAGTCTAATTACTGGGGCTGCACCGGATGTCTTGTATTTTTTGACATTCTATTGAAGCTTCAAATGTCACCTGAACAAAAAAATCCTCAACCAAGATTTTAATACAGTGAATAAGTGATTCATCTGATCTAAATTAGATTTTATAATACTCAAAGTTGGCACCATACAGTAAGTGAGCGCGATGGTCGACCAAGATAGAGAGTGAATGAAGGGAGGGAGTGGCACAAGTGAGAACAAAGCATGTTTTATTTCTCTATTTTCTGATTGTTTCATGGCTGAAGGAGCCACATTGTCAGATTGTGTCTCCTGTCTGATGTGCCTCTATACTGTTTGTATGTATGTGTTTGTGTGAGTAACAGAGGAGAGAGAAGAGGGACGGAGACAGCCCTGTAACCTGGTTGCTACCTGCGCAGCATTCAAATGTTTATGTATAATTTGAATGTCAAGGCCCTGAAAGAAGCTTCTAAATATTCAGTACAGCCCTATAATCACACAAGAAGGTAAAGGTTGTTACTTTACAGCAGCTTACCTTTTTATCTTGTTCATTTTAGCAGTGTAGATGAGGCCAATGATTCTGCTATCTTCCTGCAGCTCATACACACCACCTTCAGGAACAGTCAACTCAACCTGCAGAAAGTGAGTTGTTTTATTTCCCCTGACATCCTACCACTTGAACATTTGCACAAGTCACAAATCACAAATCAAGCTGTGGCAAGATTAAACAAAAGGCTGGCTGGTTACCAACCAATGTGGCCAGCGAGGACAAGGTTTGCATTTTATGCATAGTCTGACCATACAAAAAGGCACACTCAAAATACAGTTAGAAGATCAGCCTGGTAGAACAAACAGATGTGTAATGCATGAGGCCACTAAAGCATTGGGAAATGCTTTAGCAGTCTTTTGACAGTACTAGAGCCCTTCACATGTTGCATCTTCAGTGTCAAAGTTGATGCAATTTGGCCATATGGTGGCACTTCTTTACCACTTTATCTGATTTATGATACTCCACATAGTTTTGCTATATGCTGTGGGCAGGCCTTATATCACAGAAAATGTCTTACACTTATTGCAACCACATTTGGTGTTGATATGATGTAATTTGGTCAATAAGTAGCGCTGTAGCAGTATTATCAAACTATAAAAGGAAGGAATCTCTGTCTATCTGTATCTTTTTATGTGTGTATGACTGTCCTTCACATATCTCGAGAACCGCTAATCCAATCGACTTCACACTTGGCGGGTGTCTTGTTCAAGACCCGAGGGAGTGCCGTGTCCAGATGAGAATGTGAATTCGATCAGATGAGCGGTTCTTGACAACACTACATGCAGTACTTCTGGTGCCAAGAAATTCCCGGTTCCAATCACTGGTCATTTTACCTCACACTCAGGACATCTAATGACACTCTCACATTGGATGGACAGCAGGCAAGATGTGCAGTAGATGTGGCCACATAAAAGGACACGAGGGAGGTGTCTGTCAACTTCATCCTCATCTGAAAAATACAATTAAGACAATCAGGAATAATGCAATGTCAGTGTAAATGATGAATGCAAGCGCACATCCTGTACATTTCTGTAATCAAAGTGAATGGTCACTGCAGCTCCCCATTCAATTTAAAAGCACAGTTCAATCCCACATTAAGAGTTCCTGTAAAGATAAGGTTGTCTGCTCTACATCAACTGTTAGATAATGAGGGTTTAAAATAATGTAAAATTTACTTTTCTACGATTTGTCAAAGATGGTACTGTCAAATTGTATCTAAAGTACGGCCCATTTACCATAAGAACCTAAAGAGATGGTAATGATTGTTCCAGGTGTTAGTCAAACCCAATCACAAGGTAGCCACGCAAACACATACCCTGCTTTATGGTCTATTTTACTCTAAATGAGACCATCATTTACTAAATGAACATCATGCTTAATGGAAGAAGGCTTGAGACTAGTGATTGAGACCATAAACTCAGGAAATCAGGAAACTGTTCACTGAGATAATAAAT
>NW_023340095.1:21712008-21714142 GCF_004916995.1 Morone saxatilis | reverse complement strand
CCTTGTCTATCCAGAAGTCAAGAAATGCCATTTTGAGCCTCTATTGGATCCCATACTCACGGTCCTAGTATCAAAGCTAACCATGGTAAGTGGATGAAACTGGATGCTGTTGAGTAGTTGTGCTAAATGTTGACATAGGTGTCGTTTGTGTAGGATTTCTAGAAAGTAATGTGTGAAAAACACCCCATATTTGATCATACGCCTGCTCACGTTACACTAGAACAAGCGCTGGCAAGTCTATTTATAAACATACGCCCAATATGTCTAGTAAGCCATGCTTAGAGTATTTCTGCACCAATAACACATTATAATTTAACACAACAGTACTCAATAGTGCATTGTATGTTGCCACAGGATTATATAACATTATACAGTGGTCCAGTGAAAAATGTAATCCTTTTCTATATATTTTCAAGCTAATAATATGTGTGATTTAGGTCAGGTTCATGACCTTATGACAGTTTTTATTAGAATACATGGCTTTGTTTTTTTTTTTTTACTGTGAGCCTTACTACTGCTAAAAAAAAAAAATTCTGATCAAATCATGACCATAAAATAAGTGGTACCAGCATTACTTATAATGCTATTTTCAGGGGAATTATATCAGGGGAAGACTTCGTTGGAGGCTCATGGTATCCCTCTAACACCTGAACAAGAAGCCTTGAGTGCCACCAAACAGACAGTCTCCATCCTGGTCAGCACTATGTCCACCTCTACCACCACAGCCGCAGCTGCAGACAACTTCTTCACCAGGCTGGAGTTAGTGCGCTACCTCAAGGACAAGAACTACAGGTATACAGGGACAGCCAGGGATAGCAGAATAGGGAAGCCTCTACTCAAGTCCATCAAGGAGATGGAGAAGAAGGCTGTTCCTCGGGGTACCTGCAGCTACGTCACCAGTGATGATGGGGTCCTGGCCCTCAGGTAGTCTGCTGTCAACAGACATTGGAGTGGAGCCCACGTCCTCAGTCCACCGGTACTGCAGTGAGACCAAGCAGAAGGTGGAAATGAGCTGCCCTGCTATAATTCCAATAGAGGGGGAATTGACAAGAGTGACATGCGGGTCTATCTCTACCGTAGCCCCATGAAATCCAAGAGGTGGTACATGTGGCTGTTTGCATATGCAATTGATGTCAGCCTCACAAATGCCTGGGTCAGCTACAAGCGGGACTGCAAGGCTCTGTCATGTCTCGCCCCCAAAGGAGCTCAGCAGTTCGAGGAAGCCTCAGCACCTCTGTAGATGTTCCTAAGCCTGTATGGGGACACCGTAGCCACTCTCCAGATGATTTTGTGCAGTTTGACCTGTTCCTTTTCCATGCCAAGGTCTACACCACCTGCCAGACCTGCAAGACCTGCAAGCACTGCAGCAGGAAAGGGCACATCTTGAGGTCAAAGATGCTCTGCGCTAGGGGTGTGCCAAAATATCGATACTAAGATATATCGCGATATTTCGTCTTGCGGGACGTTATCGATACAGTGGCGCCAAATATTAATATTTAAACAATAAACATACAGCCGCTCTAAACAGATTCTCTCACAAAAGCCTGCTACAATTTTGATTTACAGCGTCACTACTACACGCCTCCAAGTGATGGCGCTTAGCATGAATGAGAGTGGGTGGAGTCTACTGCGATAGAGAAGAAGAAGAAGAAAAAACAAACAAAAAGAAGAGGGAATGGCGCAAGGCGGGGAAAAACACGTAAAAGATGTGGCGTCTGGGCCGTCTTCGGCTTTTACAATTCTTATAATGGAACAACGCTTGACAAAGAGTTCACGATCTGCAAACAATGTCTCGTGAAGGTCAAGTACACGGGCAACACAACAGACATACACAGCCACCTGTCCGTCATCATCCGGATCTGGCCGTGAGGACAGCCAACGACGACGCTAATGCTAACGCATCTGTAAGCCAGCCTACCATCGATAACGCATTCAAAGCAAAGCTTCATTCTGCATCTCCCAGGGCTGCGAGTATTACGAAGTCCATTGCATACTAAGACAAAGCAATTAGAGGAGATTATGTAGATGATATGTCTGGTAAATGGTGTCCATTTTTAATTAAGAAAATAATGCAGTATGAGGATCTAAATGATCATGTACATCATATTTCATTTTAATATTGTCCAGTGATATT
>NW_023340095.1:21706859-21711908 GCF_004916995.1 Morone saxatilis | reverse complement strand
CCATAACAGCAAAATTAATATCGGATATCGGTATCGGCCAAAATGTTCATATCGGTGCATCCCTAATTTCCAAGTATTTCAATGAGTGTCCTATAAAGGGTTAAGACACTTCACAGACCGAGAAGCTCTGTCCAATATATATACTAAAATAATGGCCCATAATCAGGAATTAATGCACAGTTCTGGCCTCCATGTCATCCATTAATTCCTGATAATGGACACTTTGTCGGGCATTATCTCTTACTTAAGGTGTGTCCCCAAAATTCTGATGTGATGATTTTCAACTTTTGTTGAAAACACTCACTACTCATTACATACAGGTTATAGAAAAACTATTTTTCATGGACAACTTTGTGATTAATAGGCACTGACGGTCAGTGTCCACAGCAGGAGGGAGGTCACGTTCAACGCACTGGCTGACAGAAGCGGGCGCTGCAGCTGCACCTCCCCACAGGTGAACGACGGTCAGTCAGTTAACGAAACTTTGGACGAAGATTTAAAAAAATAATCAAAATATCACACTCGAATCAGTGCTTAAACACACTATTTATTGTTGGAAATAACTATAATATGTACTCATGCCATGGTGTTGGAGCGACATTCATATGGACTAGCTAATGTAGACTTGACGGTAAAGCTACCACATGCGTAAGAAACGCTAAACTTTGGAGCCCTTGTAAAGTCACTGGATTATATTATTCACTTATATTTGTATTTGACACGGTTACGTCTAGGGTTCAGATAATTATACTAATTTTACGACCTGCTAACACACCTGCATGTTATCCATACATTTGCTAGCTAACTGGCTTGCTAGCTCGCAGACGGACTTCTTTTAGCTAATAACGCTAAAGATAACTTTATCCTAAAACACGGTATAACGGAGCGTTCAACTGTTAGAAACGGGGTGTAAATATCCTACCAGGCAGAGTGAATGCCTCTCCACATAACTTGCAAATCACAGCGCTGGGGTTGTCGCCTCTGTCCATGATTAATGTCCTTATGAAAAGGTTTTTTTCATCTCAAACGAGAAGGCGCAGTCGGTTGTCTTTGTCACGTGACCCCGTAGGTGCGTTCACTGTCCAAGGAGTTATTCTTGAATAGTAATGATTACTAGCAGTAAAGATGTTTTCATGTCCAGTGCATCGCTTTTACGTTGCATTTCTGGTTTTACTGCCTCAGTCATGTACTCTACTTTGATGTGTTTTACTGCCTTATTGCATCAGGTAATATTTGCCCTGTAGATAATATTGTAGTTTCATTGAAATGCTGGTGATGTGTTCATGAGCGTGCAGTCTGGCCACAAAACTGTCATCTCAACAGTGATTTTTGCCACTAAGGCTAAGGCCTGATGTGTTGACATTATTTAAAGCAAGATCTGGACACAAAAGACCAGGGATTTTTCAACCAGGGAGCTTCTGCAGTTGCCATGTTAAGATTGTGGAGTTGCTTGAAAAAAAGATTATGATTTGTTAGCGGAAAAAGTGATTTAGAGTGTATGAAAATTAGCAACTGTACAAAGCCAGCAGAAAAGGATATTTAAAAGAAATTGATAAAGTAAACCTCCAACTGCCACTGGTAGTGGCAGGAGATGGAGTGGTTGTAGAACAAATGCAAATGTCACAAAAAGCAACTGATACATTTCACAATTACTATAGGCTTGTGTGAAAAAGTAGTAACAACATCCATCTTTCATATAATCACTAGTGGTAATCCAGTTTAAAATCCACTGGAGCATGACTGGTGGTGTCCATGAAGGGTTACTCGAGCTCATCCCATGGGGCTGTGAGGGGTTAACAGACAATATAATTACCTAGTGTATATTTTAATATCTTGTTAAGTATCCACCAACTTTCAGAGCAGTCAGTAAGCTCGGCCTGCAAGAACCAGTACTCCTAATGAATAAAATGAGAAACAGTTTCTATGTGTTTATTGCAGAATATTGAACGCCCTATATGTAGGACGTTCAAATTCACTTTAGTATATATAGGTTTGTACAAGCTTCAGTGTTGCTGTAAATTTTACATAAATAATGTGTGGGACAACCCGCCAAACAGAATAAAAAAAACAATAATATATTTTTGTCTAATGATATCTAAACTGTGGCTAAGACATAATCTGTTAAACAGATTTCATACAGTGGAAGTATGGAGGTCTTCTCCAACACGGCATCTATACCATATCAAATACAAATTCTAAGCATCCATCACAAATTTATTTCAACAGCAAGTTACAAAGTTTAAAAAAACGGTTCATAATTTTATTTGTCCTAATTATACAGTGCTTTCTGTGGACACCTGAGGGCGCCAAATACTAAGGCAGACACACAGGTGGGCTGTGAGATAATGGGTTTACAAAGGCCAGTGGAAAAATAATATATAGCCTAGCCTAGAGCTTTTCAAAGGTGCAAATAGTCACTTTTATATTCTTTTTGATAGATATTATGAGAGACCGTGTGAAAATGGTAAATATGCATCTCTGGCATCACATTTCACCCTACTGAACATCTCCACTTGTTGGAAATACCCAGTTTGATATCCCATTGTCTTTGGATCTCTGGGTTAAGACTTGCAGGTGATGGTGTATGGATATTTTGCAGGATGTTTACATATGCAAGGAAAGCTCATTTAGGAACAATGTGTCTGATGTGGCTAAAAATTGTTGCTCTAGTCTGAAACAGTATGAGCTTGCATCATTTTAACTTGTTTTTACTTCTTATATATTATTTTATTGTTTTACAGTTTTATTATCTTTAATCCATTTGTCTCTTCTTTATCACAGTATACATTCCTTGTGTATGTTGTCCTGTGTGATATATTCTTTTGTGTCCTTTTGAACCAATTGTAAGACTCCACAGCAGACCTAACGGCAGCATGTCGGTCCTCTCTTCCATCTGAGCGCAGCTGCCAGCAGCACTGCCGCCTGAGGACAATGGCCAGCCACCCAGCGAAGCAGCAGTAACTGGGAGTGACAGCTAATGGAGAGCAGAGAGGCACAGACATCAGATGGTAAAGGTAAATCATCTAGTATGCAACACGGGCCAAAACCTTAACCTTCAGAGAGTGTTCATCCAGATCCCCTGGAGGGGGGTAAATGAAAGCGTAGCACATCAAGGGGGTCTCTCCATTTAGAGATGGCAGGATGCAGCCCCAAAGAACAACTTGAAATACATGTGTTTTAACAGTACAACTCCCACCTTTGCATAAGTGTCAAATGAATACAGCTCCTAGTGTTGATCTGAAGTGAAAGTAGACCAACTTGGTGTGGGGTGTTAAAAGGCCTGCAGGTATAAAGTACACCTGTCTGCTAATAGGAGGCAGGAAAATATCCAAGATCAGTTAACACACTGGCCTGAGGATCTTTTTTTTAGACAACACAGACAATGACTAATGTCATTTATATAGGTATAGTGTAAAAACACATAAACATACAATATAAAAGAACATACCTTCGGTTAATATTCTGTATTTACATACAGTACATGTGTTTAATGTATAGAAATCCAAACATAAGACTCATGACATTGCTAAGTTAAGTTTACATCCAAGTCTACATCTTAATTAATTGGTTACTTTGTGTAATTGGGTATTTGAAGGGCTCTCAGTTGCAGTCTCTCAGTTGTTAAGTAGTGTATTTTGAGGATGGAATTTGCAGTAAAAGTAGTAAACTAATGATATTATTGGACAATTATTGAATTATTTAATTAATCAATCTGTAAAATTTGGTTGAAATAGATACCTTGTCCATAGAAATATGTTTTTTTCCGATTTTGTAAACTTTATGTCAAACAAAAGAATATTTTCTCCATCCTGCACTCTGAATTCCAGCAGATGGAGAGAGAGTGGAGTAATGTATGATCCGGGCACTGAAGGAATCTGGCCATTGGTCTTCACCAGGGCAGGATGATCATTGGAGGGGGGCAGGGCATGTATGTGTTTGTGTGTACCAGGGTGGGGGGTAGTGGACGTGTTTACTACGGGTAATGAACCAATCATCGGGCCGCCCAGGGGGGGATGTGGGGGTGCCTGTTAGGGGATTGGGGGTTGCCCCCCATCTTTCCTCTTCCCAAATGTGGGTCACTTCCCATCCTCGGGTGATTTCCCTTGTGTTTCTGTAGGAACAATAACCTTCCTGCAACCCCCCAAAACCCTTATCAAATCACTTACTCATTAATGATGCCCTTAATTAAGCTGCGTGGTCTCGTTAGCTCTCTACTAATGTCTCGCATAGGCCTTGTACAACCATCCGTCCGCTTCATTGTTATCATCCAGCTATTTCCTGAATCACTTTTATTGTGGGTCATCTCTTGTGACAGGAGATGATGTCTGTAGGAAGCCGTCTATTTGCATGTACCTCAACGGTCTTATTAAAAAAACAACCCCCCTCCAATCCCTCTGATTCCCCCCTACAGACTAGGAGTATAGGAGGATTTATTGATTGTGAGAAACCCTCACAATGCAGTCAGATCAAACATATATGGTCCATGGACCATTTGAAAGGAGTTTGTAAACCTTGATTCTACTACAGAAAACATCTTACTTATAGATTGTTTCCCCAAGTAAGCAATATGGATTTTTTTTTCCGTTGAACCATTTTTTTTTTCTCTTTCTTTGAATCTGAAGAAGCCCCACAAACCCATTAGCTTTGTGAGTAAGATGTGGTAACAACATCTTCCCTCTTTTCAGGTTGGGTCCTGACCGTCCGAAGAAAAACAAAAAACGAGGAAAGGTCAGCAGACATGCAACGAGATGCCAGGAGACTCATGGACTGGCTTTAAGTGGTTGTCCCCCACCCCTCGTCTGGCCCCCCACCCTCCCTCCTGCGGGCCACTTGGTCACAGCATGAAGAGCGCAGGGGCGATGGCAAATGACAGTCGCTTTATACCTTCCCTAATCTCTTTGTCTGGTCAAAGAAAGACCTGCCATCACACAAAGAAAAATCATGCTTCAAGAGTGAGAGAATTGCTTCCAATCCAAAAAACAGTGTAACAGCTGGCTGAAAGGCAAGTCAATCTAATTCAGTAATTTGATACACATTGTGGCACACACG
>NW_023340095.1:21697936-21706845 GCF_004916995.1 Morone saxatilis | reverse complement strand
GAATTATTATTATTTTTTTGCTTAACATCTCTGAAGGCAACTTTTGTTTTTGATTGGCAGATATCTGCCTGAGAGTAGTAGTAGTATAATTAGATCCAGGTCAGCTGACACAAACAGACACAGGACTGCTCTTTTTTATGTGAAGTGACCACATCAATACGCATACACACAATGATGCTCATATTAGGGATGGGGGATGTTTCATATTTGTTCACAATACACTTAAAATGGACCCATTACATCTATAGGTTACAGATTTCCAATTGACATCCTTGAGTGATTTTTAAGGCTTGGGGCCTTTTGAATTGCAGTTTTTCGAGGTCTTGGACTGTCTAACCCAATGTAGCAGGATTGAAACCTTTCCAACACACTTTCTTTCTTTTTCTAGATGCCAATGCAATTTTAGGCACGTGAACCACAGATATATACACAGAATGACCAGAAAAATATAAACATCTATATGCTGTAATGCAATACAATACTGCTGCCATAAATACTACCTTTCTACCTACTTACTACAAACTAAAATATTTAGTCTTCATTTGAAACTATACTTAAGTTGTTAAGTATTGTTGTGTGTTAATTCAACTCTGTGGTACTTTTTGAGGCTCCTAGTTTGAAAAGCTCAGTTCCCCATTACCACTAAAGCCAGATTTATAGTTGATGCAAGGGGTTATTGGTCCTGCCACAGATATCTACAGTATGGGTTTTAATTTAAAGATCAGTGAGACCAGTTCATGTCACTGTATGTACGTTGTTTCATTCATGTGTCGGGTCAGGGTGAGCATTGGCTTTGCAGTGGAAATAGCTTTGTTAGGTGTGTGTTACTGAGAGGGAAGTGTTAACTTTTTCAACATTGCTTAATGTTGTCCTCACTCTCAGCAGTGTCGCCGGGATTAGAAACCAGCCCAAGACGACCAATCACAGTTCTTGTAGTTCCCATGTGTTACCTCCACAGTCGCTGAAGCCCTGGAGTTACATATTCAAAGAGCAGCATGTCACATACTGTGTAGATACGGCTGTTATGTGCATAGCTGTGCCGTAACTCCTTAATACACAGAAACCTTCACCCTTCTTCTATACATTTGCTACTATCATGGATAATATCTGCGTTAAGCTTCACCTGGACCAACCAGACTCTCCCACCAACCAATAGAAGTCACTAGTGGAACAACAAGTAGATGATCTCTCACTGGCTTCACACCGACAAACATGATAGTTGTGTTCATTGGAATACAAAACCAGTCTGAAAGAAGTGCCACCTGGAATCAAGTCACTCTGATTCTCACCCTGAGGCCTGGTGGGTGAAAACTAAACGCCTGCATGACCAGATAGGGAAATTGAAGGAAAAAGCTGTACAAATAAGTAGAGAAATATATTAAAGACTTTCATACAGGACAGGGGGGGTCACTGACTGGTTTGAGTGTGAAAATTCTGTGAACCACACCTGGATATCTGGGATAATGTCTTTAACAGCTATCTTTTGGAAGAATGGTGTTTATCCATCCAGTAGAGATCAGTAGACTTGGAGAATTGATGTCAAGGAAAAGGGCTCTGGAAAGTGGGGGCCCAGCTGCTTACTAAGAAACATGAAGACCTCAGTTTGTCTATCTTATATCTTCATAATCAAACCATATTGGAGAGTAGGTGTGAACTTGTGTTTTCACACAGGTAGTAATATATTTATTACAGTAATGTTTCTATTTCTTTAAAGTGCACAGGAGTTTCTGTTTTTCTGGTCACTCAGCGTACATCAAAGTCTGTGGTGTTAATCCCTCAACAAACCGGTGCCAGCGGCATGCATCCCACCTTCAAAAAGGGCCACCAGGCCACTGCAGCTCCAACAAACCCTCATTAAAAACAACCCAAGGTCAGGGATACTGCCTGTGAACCCTCAGTCACCTGCCCTTCCTCCCGCTTCCTCCCCACCTTTCTCACATCCACCCATACACATACAATCACATGCACTTGTCACTTGGACTCATTCACATATACACTTGGTCACGCTACCTTGCACCCTCAACTCTTCATAACTTAGGTTCAAAGGCATAGTTAAAAGGCGGAGGTGGCAGCAGTGGTGGACGACGAGGTACCAGTTGTTGGGAGTAACTTGAAAAGCCTTGCGTTCGCAAGACCAGCCTTGCCGCCTTTGTGACCTAATGCCTGTCGAACATCACACAGATTCACATCAAGGGGAATGATTTGGAGAGAGTGGGAGAGAGCGGGAGATCAGACCAATCAGGCAGCTCGTTAGACCGGCTCAATAATCACTGTCGCTGAGCATTTCATGACCTGTCCATCCAAAACACAATCAGCTCACTACCACTGCCACTCGGCCATTTACACCAGAGGCCGCTGCCTTTGGAAAAGCAGGTTGTTTTGAACGTTGTGTGAATTGAGAAGGGTTTGGTTTAAAGGGGGAGAAGACTGGGTCATTTTTTTGGGGAGGGGTGGTGGGTGTTTTAATAGTAAGCCTAGAGCAGTCTATGTTGCAATTATCTCACTTTGCTGCACTTACAGAATGCTTGACCTGCTTCTCAGCATTGATATGGCACATTTATCAGGGCGAGGTGGGGGTCGGCACAGAAGGTTCGGATCTACGTGGGAGTGTGTGTGTGTGTGTGAAAGAGAGATACTTTTGACCGTGTGTGTGAGAAAGAGCATGTACAAGTGTAATAGTGTGTTTTTTTTTTACCTGTCGTCTGCCCTGAGGTTGGACTGAGACCGTGAGAGCCTCGGTCTTCCTGGGTGGGCGATAGGAGGGGTGAAGAGGTTGGAAAGTAGGCAAAGTTGGTGTTGGCTGATTTACCTTATCACAAGACCCAAATACAAAAAAAACCCAGTCTTTTAGAAGTAGGACAAAATACCCATTCATACTGTAAGAATACAAACAGGATATTGCTAAGAAACATATCTAAAATGCTGAATTATGTTGTTACATTAAGGTACTTTAGAAGAATATGTCTTTCACAGAGATATCGGATATCACAAAACTAAAATCTGAACTACCTGAATAGTAAGATACCACTAGGGGTGAATAAAAATTGGAATTTGGGTGAACTGACCCTGTGGAAGTTTTCCCCTCACTGAACCCCTTTTAAGCTGTCTAACTTCCTTCTAACTCTGCATGCTAGAAATTAGATGCACTTGTAAAACTAAGGTGTTAACTACAGCAGTTAGGAATATAATTATGTTCACTTTGAGACACAAAATAAAAGCATCTCTCCTCTCTATTCTCTGCTCTGGAGAGCAGAATGTGTATTTCCACCCAGGCTGCTGACAGATTTCTGTTTGTCAAGAGGTGACATCTGTCAGGAGACATGATTTGGCTGGGACAAATTCCACCATCAGGCATACACTGAGGAACTGTTCTCCCACCTTCATTATTCCTGCATGAATCAGATGGAGGAACAGCTGCTCGGGTGACTCAACTGGAATTCATCACAGAAGAACTCTGGCAAGACTCAGGTCTTCTTGCACCATGTGCTATAGTATCACTGTGTTGTTTAGCTGATACATGACTTTGTTTTAGGTACATTGGCAGGAATTACATACTGTGCTTTTCAAAGTCCAGTGTGTAGGATTCAGTGGCATCTAGAACTGTAGTTGCAGATTGTAATTCCCTTTCCTAGAGAAAGCTATGGTGGCTGCGAAACTTTCAAAAAACCAGAATGGCCCTATCTTGAGCCAGTGTTTGGTTTGTCCGTGCTGGGCTACTATAGAAACATGGTGGTTCAACATGGCGGACTCCATGGAAGGCGACCTGCGGTGATCATTATAAGGTAACAAAAGCATTACGGTTTATATTTTCAGATGATTATACACTATTGAAAACATAGTTATGAATATATTACTTTTCATTTCTGCCAACAGAACCTCGTAAATGTTACACACTGGTAATTATTTGTTAAATAACTTCCAGTACAGTAGAGAAGAGGTATTTTGAATTAATATTTTCAACAAGAGATGAAATAAATAGGAATAAAAAGAATTTCCCTTATCTTCCAAGGCCAAAGAAATACCTTTTTATTTCTATGCAAGCTTTTTAATTCGGGGCTGTCATTATTTGTGTGCTTGAAATGGAATCTGTTTAGTTTGGAAATTTTGACGTTTAAGCTCTCAACTGTCCAAATATTGTTCCATATATTCATTTTAAGGAGGTAAAAAATAGATTTCTTTTCAAACAAGAATGACTGATATCAAATGAAGAAGCATCTCAAACCGGAGCTGTTGGCCTTTGATAACGGGAATTCACACAGAATACATTGGCGACTAAAAATGAGTGATGAACACTCCCACACAGAATAATTCTCATCAACCCACAAGTTCACCTGTATTTCTTGGGAACTGGGGCAGAAGACGCACACCTGGGCTTGTTGGCAGGAATCAGCGTTTTTTTCCCCCTGTAAAGTGGTGAGCTGCTTCAAAGCTTGGAAATTTCAAGGTGCGCGAGAAGGAGCTTGTAAAACCTCTATTTGTCTCTTGAGCTCTGCTTTGCTGTGATCTAAAACCACAGAGACCCTGTTAATCATCAAACTGTTGTTTTGAATAGCCTGGGATTTACAGTAAAAACTCACACATACTCTACAGTGGCACACACACCTCTCCCAGAGGCTGGAGTGTGACAGTTTTAGCCAGGACTGAGGAGACAAATGAAAGGAAAGTTGGCATTGTATTTGAGCAGCAAGTCCAAAGGCTCAAGAGAGGGATATTAAAGCTGCATCATTTCTGGCTTCCATGTAGGGAATATGAAATATATTGTGTGAAGGGGGAATTGTCAAGGAGGTTTCTCGGTACTGATCCTTCATGTTCCTAGATTTATAAGCTGGTTTTCCCCCAATGACATTAGTTTTCTATCATAACTTCATGGTAACACATGCAAATACTGCTTGGTGGAGACAAAAACAAAAAATTCTCAGTATTGAGTCCATTTCACAGAGAACAGGCATTCATTGTACAATCTGATATGGCTAAAAATGACTATTGTACAGGCTGACATATTATAAGGCCTATCTCACACAGTGACCTGCTATGCTATGCTCGTTGTATAGGCGCCTTATAGCAGTTAAGACCAAGTCAAGTCTCATGTCCTCTATTGTGTGACTCTACAGTTCTGGATTATGTGTATGTGTATGTGTTATGTGTAACTTTTTGATGTTACTTTTCTTCAAATATAAAAAGAAGGGGCGTCCTGGTAGTCTATGGGTCTCAACCATAAACTGTAACATCTCTGGTGTGTGCACCCTGGGACCTTTGTTGCCCATTCTCCATCTCTCTTTCACCTAATTTCACTAATGTCAGCTATTTAATAAAGGTATATTTTCCATTCAGTTTAGTTTGCTTTTTTGGCTTGTGTGTAACAAAGACAATATTGACAGGACATTAAGAAATGATAGAGTAAAAAGAAAAACAAAAAAATGTGTAAAGACAATATACAAATAAATGTATAAAGGAATGTACTTGGCTGTGAATAGGGAAACTGACCATCCTTTCTCAGCAACTAGTCACCACCTGTCAAAGAATGAAGCAGGGGTACAAAAGCATTAAAACATTTTTTTCCTGAACAAGAAAAAGGTTTAAAATATCCTCACCTTAAATAAAATGTCCATTTTCCATCTCTGGGGATATTAGAATATTAGTGTGAATATTTTGGCAGTGTCTACTGTTGAGTGACACTGAGTGACACTAAATAAAGGTGAGATCATGTGTCAAAGTGATGATTTCCTTGGAAGGGGAGTGTATATTTCCAAAAAAAAGTTACCAAGAGCCCTGCGGGGAGTGAATACACACACAATTTTCTAATTGGGGACACAGCTTTTGTCCCAAGTTGTACAAGCTCTCCCAATTTAACTGGTCTTTAGTCTGAAATGTGTCCTCGAAGGTAGACCCAAAGACCCAAACACCCACCCACACACACAAACATCTGCACCTATACATAACTGGAATTCTGTTGTTCTGTGCTGTCATCTCAAACATGCTTTTGTTTGTCAGCTATCCACTTCTCCCCTCTTCACTTTGGCAGACAGTGAGTCTCTATTATCAGCCCTTTTCTCTCTCTGTCTCTCTCTCACTCTATGTATCACTGTAGACAGACAATGACAGCAATGCCATCAGCTGCCAAACCCACAGCCATAATTACACCCCTAACGGAGAGCGGGGCCGCCCTCTTGTCAGTCAGAACCACAATAAACCTTGACAGTGACCCTAGAGGAACACCTGGGTGAATGTCTCTGACGTGACGAAAGGCTAATGTGATTGTGAAGTGTGGCGCCGTGCCACGAGCACACTCATGGCCCTGTAATCTAGGGAAGCTAGAGGAAATGGCTGACAGAATGACTTCCTGAAATGTTAGATTTGCAGTTACACAATCATAAATAGTGTTGTCTCCACTCTCGAGGCCAAACTGTGTAAGAGTCTGGACAGTATGAAAGTATTCAGAGAAGATTGTTCTGGATGTACATGGTTCTAAAACATTAGAGATAGAATTATTTTAAAAGACCATGAATGGTATAATTAATGTGGTGGGAAATATGCACAATGTCTATACATATGGTTGATTAGTCCAACTGCATTTTGGAAAGGGAACATAGCAAACGTTCCTTCTGTGATTTTTGACGGAGCACTTCTCAAAATCTCCACTGATCTAAGAATTATTGAGCAACTAAGATTGTCTACATATTTTGCACTGATCTAACAACTTGTCAATCATTCTCTTGCTCAACAGCTTGTTTTTCTTTTCTTTCTCTGCTCTTTGCCCAATTTACCTTTGTCACTGACTTGTGACATAATTGTTAGACCAAACTACAAAGCTAAACCAAGGAAGCTTGTGTCTTGTTTGACTGACACCATTATTTCATGAAAATACTACATAATATAAAGAAAAACAACATTTTAATTCATTTGAAAACTTGTTTTTTATTTACTTTGCTCCGGCCATAATGTCTGTTGGTTATTGTAACATATCCACCAAAGTAATTGTTGAGATCTGGCAATATGTTACCTTGCGAGGCAGCTTGAAGTGGTTCAGCTTCCCTTAAGGAGCTACTTGCTGTCTGACAGCTCCCATAGAGGTCAGCGTAGATGCTGCTAGCATCAGTTATATCAAAACTGAAGAGTATTTCTTGAATGAAAGAAGAGCAAAGAACAAAACTGGCTTTTTCCAAAGGAAAAGAGGTTTTCGCTCTTCTCCCGACTGGCTTACTGATTAATTGATCTGACTGGTTGAAGTTTGCCCGCAATAGAGGGTGATAGATGGATGATTCATCCAATCACTTGCCAAGTATTTTTTGAAAGTGTCACCCTTTTACAAACAGCTTTCAACAACAAGTTCCCAGATGGTTCTGGGTAACAAAGCATCAGGTGCAGTGAGGTTAGGAAATATGGTGACATTGCCAAAAGTTGGAGGAATGGAAAATTTGGGTAATCATTTTACCATTTGCCTTTCTCTTCCGAAATAAGTGTGACAAACCTGGAGGTTTAAAACCTGCCTGATTGACAAACTTGTTCTGGTTTTTCCCTCTATTTTTAGCAATGTTTCTTTGCTCATAGATTTCAGTAATCACTTTGGTCAGTACAGTGTAATCGGAACTGATTGCTAGAGCAACAAAAATAAAACACAAGCTATATTAAACCATTTTTTCTTATTCAGCAAGTCTCACTGAGATAGAGATCTCTAGCATGAGAACCCCCTGAATTACATACACAGAAGACCATTCAGCTAAAACAACCACTTATTAGAATAATCACAAAAAGTACACTTCAAACTTCCAGAAAATGCCATAGTAAGGTGCATATTACCTAGGAACTAGACTTCCCCTAGTTGTACAAGGAACCTTTAAACACCAACCTGTCCTGGGATCTGGTATCATGGTTATTTGGACTTCAAATAAAGTTTAATGTCTTGTCAGCTTTAAGGGTGTTGGTAGCAGCTGAGCATACAGGATATCTCCATCCTCAAATGCAAATAGTGTAGTATTTAATATAGGGATTTAATAATATACTTTTTATATATATTTAATAATATACTTAATAACATCACCTCTTCTAGGTCTTTTCCTCTTTGGTTTCTCTCCGCCTCACCTTCCTCAATATACACTCTGCCTGCTGCACTAGCCCTTGCATTAACACTCACATTTCTCTTCATTTCTCTCTCTTCAAGAGTTCTCCGCATCGCCTCTGTTTTTCTTTTCTTCTTTTCTCCAGGCTCCCTGTTGACCTCCCTGCCCCCTCAGCCAGTCTCTCCCCTCCCAGAGCTGCTCTCTGCCAGTCACGTTTCATATGTTTCCATAAATGGGCCTTCATCACCCACTGGCACTAGTGTAATCACTAACATGGCTAACGCGACTCCACTAGACGTCCCCTCATGTTAATTTCAGTGTGCAGTTCTTTGGTTGCCAGCTTCAGGCTCTACACTTGTTTCCTACGTCGACATTAGCTACATTAGTACTGAAGCACATGAGGAGCGATGAGGCACATTGTTTCGCACCGTGACAACAACGCAAGCACTGACGTACATGTGCACACACACACACATATGGTTGAGCATGTGTGTACTCGTATATTTGACTCAGAGGGATAGATGTCAGTATAATGAAAAGATTAACAGCAGGATACTCGACGGGGTAAAGAGACACACTGCTGTCTGTTTGATAAAATGCCTGTCAGGTCACAGTCATTCCTAACTCATTGACATCTTGCTGAGAACGTGTTGCTTCACAGGACATCACTACATGAAAAGAGAAAACGTGACTGTTAAATTAACACTTACTTAAGAAAGGAATATTCTACGGATATTTCAGAGTCAAACACATACGTCAAAAATGTCCATGGATACCTCTCAAACAACTCCTATTGCATCATCAACTTCTCCACAGCCTGTCTGTACGCTCCAAAATATATTCTTAATACTC
>NW_023340095.1:21686737-21697916 GCF_004916995.1 Morone saxatilis | reverse complement strand
TATTATTGAAGACATATAAGCAAATTTTGTTGTGAGTGCTGAATATGCATTTAGCCATATTTTAAAATAAAATATAAATGTACACTGAATAAAAATGTAGAGAAGCGGGTTGTATGCAGTGGTCATTTGTAAAGTTTCAGACTTTCAGACTAGCTGTGTGTATTTTTTATTCACAGGCACAATTTATCATTGCAGAGTTTTATAGTCAAACATAGATTGATAGAGTTGTCCCTTTTTATATAAATCAAAGAAAGCATTGTTGGATGTTTTTTTATTTTGGCATAGAGAGAGAGGGAGTAGAGAGAGAGGGAGTGACATGCAGCAAAGGGCCTCAGACCAGACTCAAACCCAGGCTGCTGTGGTAACGACTCAGCCTGGTACTTCACCCAGTCAGCCACCGGGGCGCCCCAGATTTTTAATTTTTAAGAAAAGCCCCTTTTTATTGACTCTAGACCACAGTTAAATGGTGTACAGACAAAATACACAATGCAATAATACTAATAAAAATATAGGGGTTAGGCAACATAGATTAATTGAAGTTGAAACATTAAAAATAAAAACAGTGATTTCTCTTTTTCTTGTGACTCCAATGCAATTGTTGACTCCAACTTCTTATTCTTGTAAATGAAAGTTAATGGCAGAATTCAGAAGGTGACTAAAGCCACTTCCATTCCTTGTGATAATATGACACCAATGGTGAGGCCTAATGATAAAGCAATCCATCACCTATGCTGTAAAAGCTTTTACTGCAGCAGAATGACTCCTATCATGTCACACATGCTACATATAAACCTTTCAAAGAGATTGTACTGCTGCTTAGAAAGTCCTCTGTGACTCATTGAGCGCCATGGTTTGTCATAAAGTTCAACTGAACACGGTTTATTTAATAGCACTTCTTGATGAATATAGTTGTTGAATTTGCACACAACAGGGAACCTTGATAGCAGCGTGGTGTTATTTTTGGATAAATGTAATCCAGCATGCAGAATCAGCTGGAATTCTTGCATTCGTTAATCCATTACGAATTTTCCTTTATGTCCTTCCAGAGCCTTCACTGTCTATTAGTCTGAGAATAAGCACGAGCCAGTCAGATAGGGCCCACACCCTCCCTGTTTACACTGACACTAATGACTTGTCCCATGCTCCAGCCCTGCCACAGCCATCCACACATGGAACTAATTCTATCTGCGTACACCAAGACCGCCTGCCGGATCCCTCCACCAGCATCATCCTGTAAGACAATCTGTTACTACGGCAACAGGTAGTGTTGGAGACATCCGTAGAAGGAGGAGGAGTTGATTATAAGTGTACAATCACTGTAAAGTGAGTGTATGGGCCAAGGAGAGCTCAGATGGAGAAACACAGTAAGGATGACATCAGTGTCCGCACGTGCACATGATCTAGAAATAGAGTCATTGTGTTTGTCTTGGCCAGCCTATCTGTAATTGCTATTATTGGGCTTTTGTTAAAAGCTCGTGTCAAAATGTGAGCTGTAGCAGATACCATCTTGCACATGCCAGGAAAACTGTTTAGAGAAAGATTTAATGAGCCTGAGGTATTAATGCGTATTAAGGCTCATTCCTGTCAAATTAACACTGCAACATCACTGGACTGGATTAGTGTATTTACCCAGCAAAGACAACAGAAAAAAAAAATCCTTGGAAAAACACTGGTTGCTATCATAAAATCTCCTCAGCACTCTGTTAAGGCTGTCGCTTGTTTGAATCACACTGTAAATATTTGAGCAAAGTGTGGGTTTTTCCTGGTGTGTCTTTACTTTGCTTTACTGTCTGGAACGAGGAGCCACATGAGAATTCTGCCCATATAATGTAACGTCAGATTTTCGTACTGTCTCGCTAAATCTAGGTCAGGGGGCGCTGCCGAATGAACAGAACCCAGAGTGTAACATAAACACTTTGCCCCAATCAGTGCCTTGCGCCACCACATTCCTCGATACCAGAGCCCTCACGTTCCTATAATCCCCCATTTCAACCTCAAGATGACAATAAAACCCCAAACTGTAATTCACTCATGCGTGCCCGGCATATTTTACATTCCTTTTGAAATAAAGACGAAAGGTACGTGACTTCTTCTTCCAACCTGCATTGTTTGGAAGATCTTTGTTTTGTGTGTACAGTGCTGATGCAATCATGACTCGTGCATGCTGCATATTGAGGAATTTCATACACAAAAGGAGTTGACTTTGGCTTTAAGCTCTGTTGATAACAAACGTCAAGAATTGGGCCCAACTGTCGATAGTGTGGCCTTACAACACACCCGATCAACGGGAACACAATACGCATTCCTGAGCTGACGCTCAACTGCGTTTAATGCTTAACTGTGCTGTAAATAGAAAGATATAGATCGCCTTTGAAAGGGGATTCTGCCGAGTCACGGCGCTGTGTCGGAGCCTTGTGATGTTAAGGCAAGTCGACGGTGTAGCAAACGCCACAGGATGTAGACCTCGAGATGAGGTGGAAATAGATTTCTGACATGGGCGACTCATCCTGGAGGGTTAGTTGGTACGGCTGCCCAGACTTTGAGGGGGAGAAGATGTAAAGTTGTGGGTGGACAGATCAGTGGACCGGCACAGATTGCTTCCGGGCCTTTTCGAGTGCCAGCGTCCAGACGGATGATGATTAACTGGGGGTGACTGGTGCTAGCTGGAACTGACCTGAGCTCAAATCAGGTCTTGTCCAAAATAGAACCTGATTACCTTTTCCTTTCAATTCTCTCCTTTTTCTCCCCTCCACTCTCACCTCCCTTGGTCTTACCCTCCCTCCAACCCTGCCGCTGCTCTTTTCTTCCTCCTTTCTTATTTCCAGGCTTGCTCATTCCCTTCAATTTCATTCCTTCCCACCATCATTTTCATGTTCCCCTCTCCACTTTTTCATACTTTTCTACCTTCTTGCATTGCTCGCTTGCTTGTTCTCTCATTCCCTTCCTCCCCTTTCCTTCATTCACTTACTTCTGTCTTCCTTTTCTATCCCTTTCTGCTGTCTTTTGCACCTTTTCTACCATCCGCACACTAACCGTTTTTCTTTGCCTATCCACAAGCCCCTCTTTCTATCTTTCTTAGAAAGAGACAAGACCCCTTTCTTCCATTAAAACCAACCACAGAGCTTCTGCTGCTGTGCATGACTTCCAATTTAAAACCAAACCTGACAATTCCCAGTGTGTCCCTGTTCCCGTTAGCCTCATGTGGTCTGCTCTGACTGCTGGCATCATTCTGTTCAAAAAGCATGAGAGTGTGTGAGCCCAGCATGCAACAAAGCTAAGCAAAGCAACTTTATTTGTATAGCACGTTTCATGCAGAGTAATTCAAAGTGCTTTACATAACACAGTAAGACAGCACCAACAGAGCCAACAAATGACTTGAAGTTGGTAAAACTAAAAAAAAAAATAGAGAAAAAAGTCAAGACAATATCAAAATTTTAGCTTTAAGGTTGTTCAGTAAGTACTTCTTTCACTGTGTCTGACAGTGTCAACTTGTTCTACTTCTTTATTGAAGCTGTGTTTACACTCATATTCAAACCCAACATTCCAAGGATTTTTGTGGCTGCATGTTCCATCAAACTGCAATATTTCTTCAATATTATGTGCAGTATTTCATACACATTTCCCCAAAATTCAACCCGACATAGCTTGCAACGTTTGCATTTAGCTCAACACACCGCTTTGCCTTCGTACAGCCTCTTGCATGGCTGTTGATTCTTAGTCTTGTATTGAGACGCATAGCAGCTAAAAGCAGCTACCCATATCTTTTTTTTAATGTGGGAACAGTGATCAAACCAGGGCCTGCCGTCCTCACAGGGACATTGTGGGTAAGTATAAAGGTCTACGTGCAAAATACCTTGTCCTCAGCTCACGTGTTCTTTGTAGAGCAGCAGTGTTGCGAGGAAAGAAAAGAAAGCAAACTTCCCCTCTGATTATTATAATTGGGGAATAGAGTGAATGACTGCATGTGCCTGCCAGCGTTTTCTGATGACTGATGATGCATACCTGTCTCTGTCATGCTCCTGGAGGGAAAACAAGGCACAAGTATATGCACATGCACAAGACCAAACCTGAGATTGTGTGTTGTTGGTCAAAGGGACGAAATAGGCTGTAGGTGCCTTGAGATGGAGGAAAAGGTCGTTTATTTGACCTTTTTAGAAGACAAAAGAGGATGGAGGAGCTGCAATATTCTTTACAATGATTGTTTACCTAACCCATTTTGACAGAAAATGTACACATACTGTATTTAAAGAACAAGTGTGTAGGATTTAGTGGCATCTAGTGATGAAGTAGCAGATTGCAACTACCTGAATACCGCTAGCCATCCAAGCGTGTATGAGAAACTAAGATGGCTGTGAAATTTGTGAAAAACTATCTAGAGCCAGTGGTTTGTCTGTTCTGGGCTAATGAACAGACATGTTGGTTTAACAATGGCAGACCCCAATTTGACATAGTGGCCAAACTGTGTAATTACAGCAATGGCATCTGTCACATGATGCTCACTGGCCAAAAATACTTTTTCCTTTAAGGTTACATTGCGAAAAAAGCAGCTATAAATCAGGGTATATTCTTATTTTCGGGTGATTATACACTAATGAAAACATACCTTTGAATATCATATTCCATTTCTGCAAATTGACCCTCCTAAATCTTACACAGGAGGCCATTCAATTAATGTCAGCATTATTTTTTATTACTCTCATTTTAATGTCTAATATATTTAACTTTTGTACTTGTCCTGGAACTTGTGAATAGGTGGTACAGAGTATGGTCGCACATTTCTTTCATAATACAAGTCACACATTTTTTGTACTGTGAGAACAAAAAGAAAACCTTGTATTATTCACCTTTGACAGTATAATTTTGGTACCATAGCAACGTGAGCAGGGAGCATAGAGGACATCATGGTACTGCTTTGGAAAGTGAAATATGTGAATATGTGATTAATTTAAGGTAAATTTTCAGAAAATGGAAAAAAGTACAGATTACAGAGTTATAAAAGAATAAAAAAATCAAAAAGTTGCTGATCAGTACACCAACTACACAGCAAAATCCACGGGTGGCTGTCTGGCATGGTCAGTTGGCAGAAAAAACTGTTTGTCTTTAAAATGTGTTTCCCTTGGCAAGGCTTCTGGGCCTTGATTTCACTTTAGAGATGATGGATTGTTGTGGATTGTTTTCTCATCATAGTAAAATTATTGAAAAGGAAAGAAACCTACATCGTCCTACCAGGGAGTTGGAAGCTCACAGATTAGTGTTAACTCAAATCTCAAGGCAAAAAGGTTGTTGGTTCAAATCAATCAGCTGCTTTAGATTTTTCTGTGGGAAATTTGTATATCCTTCCATGTCTGTGTGGTTTGTTTGCTACCTCCCTCCTTAGAAAACATGTTCTGTGTGGTAGGGAAGACCTTAAAGATCAGAGAGACAGGGGCGTTTTCATACTTTTTATGAATGGGGTACCACAAGTGGGGCACTGACTTATGCAAGGGTGGCACTAAGTATGAGTCTCAGCTTTCTTTCTTTCATTCCCAATTTATCCAGTTCCAATACTGTTTATGGATGAATTACAGTAGCTAATTATCCACTCAAGACAGTTCCTTACTACTCAGCTCTAACAACGTTTTTCGTGCAAGCAAGTATAATACTAACCAGCTAAAATCACAATATCACAATATATTTCACAAGCTTTCCTGTAATGTTGGCTTTGACTTTGGACTTTGTGTTGAAAGACTACACTCCGGAGTGTGCATAAACATCTTATGCTTTGGATTTTCACCGAAAACCCGAAAGCTATACATAGAAATCAATGGCAATAAGAAGTAATTAATACCTAAAATAATACATAAAATACTTCTGAATCTTACATATGGAACCTATAACAAATAGGTAATGTAATATCATTACAGTTTTATAAGAGTAATTAGAAAAAGAAATTCCTTTTTGACAACACACTGAGGACAAATGATAGCACTAAAAGGGATTTGTCCATCTGGCAGTGTGAGCAGAGCAAAACCGAATTCCAGTGCAGGTGATGAATAAGACATCACATCAAAATGTATTATGTGTCTGGTTGTAATTTTTTCCTATGACTAATTATGCTGTGGTTGGCTGCTACTCATGATTCCTTATATGCAACCAAAATCCCTGCTCGCCACCGGACATTAGCGTGGCCAAGAAAACCACACAGGTGCTGAATGTCCAGGCCCTGCTGCCCCTTTCTACCCCCTCCCTTACTTTTAGTAGATGTTCCAATCCTGTTATCCAAAAACCACCTTTCTCTCTATCCTTGTCCTCTTACACACTCTCCCTCCGTTCTCCCAGCCCCTCTGTTGTTACTGAATGAGTTTTGTCTGTCTATCTATCGATCTATCTAGAGATATTTACAAAGCTGACTCTCTGTGGCTTAATTTTCTGGTTGGGCTAGTGTAGAGTTATTTCTGGTTGCCAGCACATGACAGGAGTGCAGTGGAGATGAGCCAAAAAGCTTTCCTGGCTGTGCAGTCAACACACCAAAGTCCATCTGTTACTAGAGCACTGAGCCACTGGGCTTCCAACTGCATGCATCTATACAATTTACTGGTAATGTGGAGCCTACAGCACAGATCCCCTAATGTTTTCCTGCCAAAATTTCAGGTAGATCCCCTAAAATCTAATTTAAGAACATGAACAAAATGATCTTCTGTAGGTAGAGTTGCACCAGTTTTGGAAATGAGACCTCTTAAAACAGCAACTGTCTTACAATTTCCTGTATTAATTATAATTTAAATTGAAATCATGCTCCTCCATGAAGAGTTCTCTGTGCCCCCTGGGAGTCCTCATACCCTTGTTTGGAAACAGTAGTCCAAAAGGTTACAGAAATCGGCCCTTTGAGCACTCCAAATCCCCAGACTGGCTGGGAAAATCTATGCAGCGAAAGTAAGTTGGGAAGTATACTGTAATAGCTACTCAGTGTCCAGGATTGATTGGTGAAAGAAGAACAGACACATGCTTAATGAATGATAAAGAATGCTTAATAAGCTGTTTTGTATCCAACAGTAAAATAAGTATTCTGCAAAGAAGTTACACACTGTTTTACTACAACTTATTTTAGGCTTTTACACCTGTTTGAAGGTAAATGGTAGTGATTTATCTTAGCAAGGTATTTATTCCCTTTTAAGCTCACACTCATACCTCTGTTAAAGGTCCAGTGTGTAACATATAAGAGGGTCTATTGGCATAAATGGAATTATGTGAACATAGGAATATGGACATATATGGAATTGTTACCTTAGAGGCAAGGTCATTATAGTTCACTATAACTTATAACAACACAACAAGCATGAACAAGCGTTGGTCCATATGTTTATGATCCAATACTATGAGTCAATGTGTTTTACTATAATACCTACTCTGACATATACCCAACATATTATAATAAAAAAAAACTAATCATTTTTAAACAAAACTGAAAGGAACAAACCAACTCTGTAAACTAACTGAAACTAGTGAATTAAAAACAAAATAGAAATAAAAAATAAGGAAAAATACAAAACTATAATAACTCAGGGACGAGGAAAAAGAAGGAGAAAGAAAGACACTCCTGTAAAAAGTGATAATCTGTGTTAAATTAATCCAACCCTGACTGTGTGAGGTAGAAAAGTCACGAGGCATCTGAGACACGAGGCACTGTCAGTCTATTAGGGTCATAATATTATTTTTTCCCTTGACATTTTTCTCATTTGTCAAGCCTTTGAAAATTTCAGTCTAGCTACTTCTGCCTCCAGGACACTATAGTAAAACAGTTGTGGTATTTTCTCTCTCTCATAATAGTTGTAACATGTATGCCCATAAGGCTATTTGAGGACTGCTGAGGGGATATTCTGCTTGTTAAAGCAAATTATGAAATGTATCCCTGTAATTAACTACAGTATTTTGGTCAAACTGTGAAATTTATACCTACAATTACCTGCAAAAGTTAGGTTAAAACATGAAATGCAGCCTCACAGTTTACCATAGAATTTAGGTCAAACTATGAAATATATCCCTGTAATTAACATCAAATGTGTCAGTTAAATGAAGGGGCAAAAATGCTTTATTTCCTATCCACCAGCCTCCGAGTCAGATCTGACCAGATCAACCCTTTTTGAGGTGGGTGTGTAAAGCAGGCCTGTTAGCAGACAGTTGTATGTAATCACTGATCTAGCCTATTATTGTACTGTCAACAACAGAACACCCTGTGTAAAGGTACTTAAAGATATGTGTCAGAGAGAGAAAAATGGGTGTATAAAGGGGAAGACTTAGGGGCTTAGGGGAGTGATGAAAAACATGTAAGCATATCCATATCAACAAGAGGTGTATAAGAGATTAGGTTTAGAAGGTGTTTTTTTCAGAGGGTGTTTGCACGCAAAACAGAATATTTGTATAGGAACTGCAGCTTAAATTGAATAAGATAGACATTTAGCCAGGTTTGAGACATATTTATTAAATTGGGAGATATCTTGAAACAAGCATTTGAATATTGCTCTGTAAATACAGTTTATTAGTGTTGGCTGGCTGGCTTTTGAGAGCGCTGGTTAAACAAATCCATGAATGATCAGGATTTACGACACAACTACCCCCCTGCATGATTAGTGACATTATGTGCTGTTTAGATAGATAGATAGATAAATAGATCACAATAAGTCATGATGGAGGAATTTATACGAGCCGACAGCCTGTGAAATAGCTTTAAGGAACACAGCAACTTCAGTCTGTCTGTATGCCTGTCTGTGTGTCCATGTATACATGTGTCATCAGCGTGCATGCAAGCACACACATTACAGGGTTACCGAGTGTAAAAGTTGTCAACACGCATTTCATCAGACACACACACACACACACACACACACACACTTGGGAGGATACTGTTTTGGCTTACATTAAGTCCCTGTAGACTTCCCCTCACCTTAGCTACACATGCCACAATGTAACCCTAACCTTTACCAAAAAAGTTAAATCTACAATAAAATGTTTCACCATGTAAAGACATTTGATTTATTCAGGTAGGCAGATGTATTGAGATTGGTAAATGTGTAGACACATCTGTAAATGTTGATTACGCACACAGATTCTGAACACACATTTGCACATTCCTTTTCACATTTATAAATCTCAGTACGTGTTTACAGATTCTTTTACACATTTACAACTATGATTACATACACAACTCTCCACTCACATTTGCAAATTATTTTGTTAGAGTAATGGCCACATAACACTACATCACATATTGTGTTGCCTGAGCCAAATTATCATATTTATCTGTGCTGTACTACTGTAGGGCCTATTTATTTATTGTATTATGTTGTGTTATTGTATATTGCTGCACTCTTCTGTGCTTGATTTGCACTATTTCAGCACTGTGGTCCTGTCTAATGTTTTTGGAATTGTTGCACCAGTGAAGGAACTGCAGTACATTTTCATCCCACCGTTTATGTATGTGTGGATGTTTGACAATAAAACTCTACTTGACTTGATTAGACCTGGCATACTGCAGCTTCCTAATGAAGTTGAATGTGCAGATGAAGCTGGGCGCGCCTGTGAAGACAAAAACAACAAGCAATAGACATCCTGGCCCGAGGGGAAAGTATCGGGTAGTGTAGATGTTAGTTACTGTCAACCGATGTTTTTCACAAGCAAAGAGCGAGTAGAAAAAAACAAACAAAAGAGGGAGATAAAGAGGGTGAAGATTATACATTAAACATGGGTCAGCATAATTGTAATAGCTGGGGGATTTTAGAATTCTTTGAAAGAAAAGTGTTCATAATGCAAATGAGTCAAAAGAAAGCGATCTTGGAGTTTTATGAAAATAAGGTTGCTTTTCCCACTCCTCCAGATTTCCTTGGTTGATCACCACTTCATGAGCCAAAGGCAAGCAGTTACAAAATCCATGCTAATTACTGAAACAGCAGTTATACAAGAGTCATGGGAGTGCATCGGAGGTGTCGGAGCATCTCATGACCATTTGTGATGAGAGGTCAGAGGTGTCAGGCAAGCTTGTTTGTTTTGGGACGAGACTGTCCTGACCCTCATCCCCTCCAACATTTCTTGAAGGGAACGCCAAGGTCATTAAATAAGGAAACCTGGCGTTGTGGTGAAAAGGGAGGGGGCCTTTGTAGCCCAGCTTTCCTACAATATAATGGCTGCTGTGAAAAATGTTCATCTCTGGATCTAAGGCTATAACCAGTGGTTCCCAACCTTTCCCCCTTCAGGGACCCTTTTTCTGTCATTGAGTAACCCATCCCCTGACTAAATGACATATTTTATGTATATTTCATTATATTCATTGCATAACAAAAACAGTACAGAGCAAGTGATAAACAGGAAACACCATTTCTACAGGGAGATTCAGATGAATTGAGCAGATTATTTCCTGTAAATATTGATCAGAGATTTTTTTTTTTCTGAAGCTTTTATACAATTCTCTGTATTAATTTTTTATTTAATTTTAAACAGACTTCTTTTTTGACGAATTCAGTTTCTTTTTTCCCCTGACTCTTAAACACATGATCGATTAGCGTTGTTATAACTGTAATTTTGTAATGCAGGATGATGAGATATAGGCTTACTGTGTATCTCTTTAAAGTTTTCTAGCACACCTTAAAATCAAGAAGGCGTGAACCTTTGGTGACTGTTGGTTGATGTCCTGACCCTCAGCTTGGAAGCCAGTGTCCTAAACCAATGGGCCTCATTAATGGAACCATTATGTGAAAATGTACATAAGATTTCTTCGTGTACATACAAACTAACGACTTATCAGTGTTTCGTGCTAGAAAATGTTACCGATTTGCACAAAAATAGCAAATAGAATACACCTAGGGTTGAGGTTACTACAGTAAAAACGGCATCTTATTGTCACGACCTCTGACAATACTGGTGGACTCAAATGCACGACTCTGGCACAGACGAAGATATAGAAAATAAAAAATATATATATTTATCAAACAAAAGGCGCTCTCAAGGAGGATATTAAAAGTGCAAAACAATTCAACACAAACTTCAATTGGAACATGAAATAACCTGAACACTGGGCTGGAACACTTGACAATACTCTTTACCAACGAACAAGACAAACTGACAAAGACTATTTATACTAGGTGTAAGTTAAGACAGGTACAGGGGCAGACAATTACAAAGGCGGGAAAATCACACAAAGGGAGGAAGT
>NW_023340095.1:21660125-21686637 GCF_004916995.1 Morone saxatilis | reverse complement strand
TTTCAAGCAGGAAATATGTTACTCCAGGTCAAAAAAAAAAAAAAAAAGGCCTATTTGAAAAAGGCTGTTTAAACCTTAAAACATTGTTAATTAAGTTAGAAATGCTCCAAATGGGATCTTGACTTTGAGCATTCGTATTGGATTGATTGTAGCTGTTCTCAGTTTATCTCTGTTTTCAAATCAGTTCTGAAGGACTAAATGTCCCTCGAACAGGGCTAGTGGGTGTGTGAGCTACAAAGCCAGTTCTATTAAGAGCATCAGATCTAAAAATAATTAAATAAAAAACAGGATAAAAGAAGATGAACTGTCTACTAGTTACAATGAGCGTTGTCGATAACAAACCAAATTACATATTCGGCAACTATGAGCCTGTGTCTCGATGGCTACTTTCCTGTGAAGGCAGCCACTATTTTGTCTATTTTGAAACTGCACAATTGCCCAGCTCTCCCTCTGTCTGTCCATGCCGCTGTGTCCCTGCATGTGTATTGCTGCTGCTCTGTAGCTTTATTGCTGCCTGCTGCGCTGTCGATACTAATAGTAGTTATTGACTGAATGTGACCACCCACCCCAGCATGACCTGTAGGGCTCCGGAACTGGGGTTAAGATATTTGCTCATCAACGTCCGCCAATTCTCGTATGTAAACATATCTGCGAGGAGTGATGAGGGTCGGAGCCTAGTTTCCAAAAATCTAAATATGCTTATATTGCTGTAGATAAACCATTCCAAGAGGTGAGTTCGTCTTGACTGAATTGGAATAAATATTTATAGGTATGTTTTTGTATCAGTTGTAAATCCATTGAGTTTGGTTGTGTTTCTTTTACCTTGGAATGAGAATGTTTCATTCTATAGAGGCGAGGCAGGGTCCTCTTTGGCAAATGGAGTCGCCATGTTGAACCAAACATGTTTCATACAGTAGCCAGACACGGACAAACCAAACACTGGCACTAGATAGGGCCTTTCACATTTTTCACAAGTTTTGTGGCCACCATAGTTTCCCCTTTGCACTTGGTTGAGGCAAGTGGTTTTAGTTGGTTGCAATCTGCAATCTGCAATCTCACCAAGATCCCACTAATTCCAATACACTGGTCCTTTAAATAAAATCTGAATTCTGAGTAAGGAACATTACAGCTGCAGATACTGAAAAACTCTATATACATTACCAAACTGCTTTTTATATGAAAACTTCACACATGAGGATCCCTGGACAGTGCATCTGCCACCACGTTGTCTGTCTCCTTGATATGAGGTGACGTGCTTCTTTCCGGTTATCCGACAATGCAAAAGGTATCGGGTTCAAATCCCGGACAAGCTTTTACCATTTAAAGGCATAAATGACTTATTTATTTCAACAAAGAGCATATTGTTAACACAAACTAGAGAAGAAATACAATGAGTTGTGGCAATCAGTAAAGTCCGCAGTGAGGGTGTGTGTGTGTGTGTGTGTGTGTGTGTGGATGAGTGAGTTGTGTGGTGTTAGGAGGTGATGGCATAAATCAAACAAAGATGTGTGGGAGAGAAGAGCTCCACTTGGACTAAGTTGGGTGAGGATTGATTGAACTGGGGGGCACCAGGCCCAGGTGCTTCCAACTACCTCCAGCTATCTGCTACATTATAACAATAGAACACATAGAATGGGTAAACAAGCCAGAGGGCCAAAGAATTGTCAGGGCTTTGTGCAGGCCAGTCAAGTTCTTTCACACTAAACTGAGAAAATAATTTCTTCATGGACCTGGCTTTGTGCTCTGTTTCTGTTGAAACAGGACAGGGTCTTCCCCTAGCGGTTGCCACAAAGTTGGAAGCACATTATTGTCTAAAATATATTTTCTACCACAGGTTGATCTAGGCATCCATTGGAGGGGTCCTGATCTTTCAGGTTGGGTACCACCACAATACATAAAAACGAAGAAGAAGTTGTAACCTACACCTTTTCCAAAGTTCTTGTCGTTCCAGTTCACTTACTGTCTCTCTCTCAATAACATAACATGAAAAAGCCTTTAACCTGCATCCATCCAATAGGGTGGAATAGTCAAGTAGATCACTATCACAGGAATGTGACTTGTAGAAGGTCTAACACTAGTCTCCGCTTACTCTTTAGCTAGTCACGGAATGCCTTTTTTTGGCGTCCAAAAGCCTTTTATAATAACATTACACAACATGAGAAACGCATAACACATGCCATTTTGTGGGCGTTTTTTATCCATGGTGCCTTGCAGTACTGTGAATGGATACATTTTTTAATATGGGCGGCCTTGGTGGGAATCAGTCTTAATACTGGGATTGTTATTGCAACAACTGACCCAACAAGCTACACGCAAAATAACATTAACACTAACACATTAGAGCCGCTGGGCTTTACTTCAAATCCATGTTTGATCCAGAAGACTTTCTCTGTTGTGAAAACAGGCCTCTACAACGGTCACTTTATCTTTTCTGATCTTTAATTGTATGCTGCTGGCATGAAGCAGTGTGTTGCATCATAGAGCAGTCAGACATTTTTGTAAAGTAAAGGTTTAAATTTTAAGTATCCTAAATGAAAAAAAGAATGGGACATTCAAATTAAAGTTCCAATCAAGGATTTTTGTTCTCACTCCCAACTTGTCAAATACTGCTGTTTGGTCAGTCAAAATACGACACTGTAAATATAAATAT
Source organism: Morone saxatilis (assembly GCF_004916995.1). NCBI lineage: Eukaryota > Metazoa > Chordata > Actinopteri > Moronidae > Morone > Morone saxatilis. Next base: position 21,683,987 of record NW_023340095.1, on the reverse strand, counting down.
ATATAATATAATATAGAAATATGCAACGTCAAAGATCAAACGTTTCAAAATAGCAAAAGCTGACTTATGTAAATTGCTTAAAAGAAATTGTTTCACAGGACAGCCGGTCTCCTGGGTCCTGTGTTTGTTCGAGCCATCCATCCACCCCCCAACCGCCACATGCAGACTTTCTCACTCTTTATAATACGTTACATGACTTTGACGGTGGGCTCGTCCAGAAATGGATCTAGAGGGCTACCTATAGCATCATATTTTAAAGTGGAGGGCGACTGACCAAGCGATACTTTTGACTTGGAAATAAGACATTTTGCATCTCTCAAATGTTTGAAAACATAACTAATATAACAAGGCCAGAAAACTTTAATATAGATTGTTGCCTGCTTGTCTAGCTCAATATAAAAGTGATTTTTAGGTTCCAATCCAGTAGTTAATAATATCTAAACCAAATAATACCAAAAAAATTTATTTTAGGATTATCTGTGACAGTGATTAAGTTTCAGTTTTATTAAGCTGTAACATCTTATTAAAAAGCTCTTACTATAACTGGGTGCTCCTGATTTCATCTTTCCCTCAGTTGTCCTTGAGCTTAGAGTTGGCTAATGCTGGGGGATCCTGTCAGCTTGATGTGCTCAGTAAATAGTTTCTCTCATAGTTTTTGTTGGCAATTTAGACATATCTCAAAAAATGCATAAAAGGTGAATCTAATGACAAGATGTAACGACATATGTATAATCTTTGGTGTTAAGAGGCTGCTGTTAGATGCCAGATAGGAAGAGGTTTAAACGCTCAGCTAACTCCTCTCCCCACAGGGCCTAGCTTCAGCCTCTGAGCCCCGGCCTACAGATTTCATTTAGTGAAGGAAGGAAGAGTATCTTGATATGTCTGAGCCTGGCCGAGGGCTTCTCTCAGCTGCCCCTGCCAAGCTGGACGGTTGTGTAATGTCAGGATGTACGTCTGAGTGCCGTTCAGCCAACTATGGTAGGGTTTCTTGGAGGGCACGGGGTTTATGTAACTGGGATGTGAAAGAGGGCATGGGAGGATACTTTGTCCTGCCATCTGTGTCTATCTTTGGCTGTGTACGCTGAGAGTTCTGGCTTGATACAATGACAGACAGAGGATGTACAGTGAGATATATGGGAAACATCTGCTGGTCACCATCCAACAAGGCTCAATGGGAAAGAGATAGCAGGGTTGGCTGCCACTGTCTCTGTGCTTTTGTGTATAGTAACTGTATACACAAGCACAAACATTCTGAACGGCAACGCAGGACTAGTTGGGGTTCATCACATTTGATGTTCTCTGTAATGGAACAACAAGTGTCTGCTTATATACCGTAGATATGAATGGAAACCAGTGAATGTGTGCAATCTTAACATTTCCCTGCTCTCTGTTGATGGTGGAAACATGGGCTGGTTTGCTAGATAACACAAAGGTTCCAAAAGAATCTTGAACAGAACGGGTTCATGCTGTGACAAACGCCTGGTATACATACAATAAATGGGCTAAAACATGTAAAAGCACCAGGAGGGTCCATTAAGAAAACATATTAAATTGGCTCCTTGCAGAACTGTCAGAGGTTAGTGTGAAAAGGCTGTCAGAGATCATTAATTCTCCAAGTACTTCAACTTTGGTAGTCTCACTCATAATTACCATGTGTAGAACTCCTAAAACTTCCTTAAAGCTGTGTTTCAATTCAAGTGTGAGTTATACAACCGTTCTGTTGCCACCGTTTATGGTGCTTTCACACTCTGGCTCATTGAAAAAGATTTAGGAGACCTTGAGGATTCTGTTCCCATGTAGTATGGAAAGATTGGTCAAGGGTTTTGGCTTTAAGTGACAATGCTGTGCAGCAGAGTCAAAGTAAAAAGCCACTGCTCAAAACGCTCTTTGCTAAATGCCAGATTAACAAAAGTCGGTCATCAGACACAATATGTTATTTGTTGGTCTATTTATATTACACTTCTGTATGACTAATTGCTACACTGATGGCTCAGCACAAAACATCTGCTGAAAGTCTATATTGTGGACTTAAAAATATTTATTCTTTGAAGTTACTGTTAAAGTATGACATGCTACAGACCCAAGTGTGACTTAAATTTCATTTGTTTGTTGTGGTATTATGATCACCAAAGTACACATGTGTAGCTCACTGATTTGACATAGGTGACCTCAAGTCTTGTCCATCCACAATTTGTTGGGGCCCTCATGAGTGAAAACTGCTGCAACCTTATTACAGACTGAAGTATCTGGTCTAAGCTTAGAAATCCCCCTTAAACTTACAGTTTAAACAAAAGGGAAAAGACCATTGTTTTAGCTTGTGCTGTTTGCAGTTCATTACTTTTGGCTACGTCCTCTGTTGGCCCTCCATAAACACATGCACACACACACACACTATAAACATGCAGGGAGGAATGCTTTGACGTCACAGCTCTGCTAATGTTATGTTATATTTGTTAAGTACATAGGCAGAAGGAACATCTGTGGCACTGTGGAAAAGTGGACAGTTCTTGTAGAGAGATTCTTCTATTAATCACGACAAAAACCTAAACACAAGCACCGACAGAACAGCACATAAGAGTGTTTATGGCTCATAATGAGACAGAACATAGAGTTCTTCTGGCTATTGCTCTGGAAATTAAAGTTGATGTGGCATTTGTTGTTGATAAGCTGCAGTACAGCTCATAAGAAAAAACAAGCTAGTTAATTTGTTCTTTTACTTTACTTCTCAAAACAAAGTTATACTTTTACACACTCCATTTTTTTTTCCAATTTGTAATCGTGCACATTCCTTTCTAATGTAGCTTATAGAATTTTTCTTTATGACTTATTATACTAAAGACTTTTCTCTGTTTTTGGGTTATTCTTCCAGTTCCTAAGTTTTCAGAACATTCACACATCAACATAAGTTGATCGTCCTTTTTCTTTTCAAGGTTGACCACCTGCAGCCTACATTGACAGAATTTTTACTACACATTATCTGCTGAATTAAATACACTTAACTAATTGACAAATAACTTGTTTCATCAACTTGCTCCAGATAAGAAATGACTGAAAATGATCCATATTTGGAGAAAAAAAAATCAATTCCCATAATTAAGACGAGTTTGTGTGCATAAAAAGTGTTTGGTCCTTTCCACAGTTTATGGGTCGCTTTCAAGTCATATCTTGGACTAAAACTGAAACTGATTTTACTTTGAACGCAGCAGCGAGGATTAGAAACTGAACAAGGTGCTAACATTGAAGTTCAGCACATTCTTGTTCTCCAAAGGAAAAAAATGGTTCATGCTGGCACAAAGTGATTCTACTGATCATGTGTAGAGGGCCTCACCTTTCCCAGTTAACAGCACCAGTTTACTCAAAGATTTTCTTGCTGAAAAAGTTACTAAGTCATGACTGAATGGTGAAAATGCAGCGATGTACAGTAGATTTTCCTTGTCCGAAGTCCATCTCATGTATGTGTGTCTTATTAAAAACATTAGAAACTTGGTTTTGAAATGTAACTGTACTGAACAAAAACAATGACGTTACATACAGTGTAGTCATTAAGATAAATTAATAGACCTATTTCACAGCAGACATTTTGACTTGTCAAAACAGGAGAAGTACAGGTGGAATTAATAACATTGATGATGGCTGAATTCCATGTAGATGAGCCAGTTCCAGGTCTCTGGTATTGTGTATGTTCACTAACTGACATGGCTTCCTTGGACAATTGGAATGAATGGAGCCATTATTAATGTTATCAGTTACACTTCCTGTGCTCTTCCTGCTTTAACAGGTCCAAATGCCTGCTGTGGAGGGTCTGATGGAATGAATCTCCTGACCTGCGTACAGAAACCAGTTTTTTTTGCTAACATGATGTTTAAGCAGTTTACTGCAGACCGTAACCTACTCACATGTCCAGTGTGTAGGATGTAATGCCATCTTGTTGTTGTGTTGTTGTAGAATACAACCCCCAAGCTTAGCCCTCCTGTTTTAGCATTTAGGCGGACACCATAGAAGAGCTCATTCTAAGGTAACAAAAACCCAATTCTTATTTTCAGGTCATTGTATACTAATGAAAACATACCTATGAATATCATATTCCATTTCTGCCAGATCCTCTTAACATACACATTTAAGGGAACATAAACACACTGAATGTGTTCCTTTTGAGTGGCATGTTTATGAATGCGTTTCCATCTGCTGCTAACTAATGATGAGTGAGTATGCTCTAAGCATAGCCTGGTAGCACAGTTGCCTCAGAGAGAAGCCTGGCCTCAACCCTCACCCTTTCACAGACCCCTTCAATAGTCAAATCCCCTTTTGTTGGGTCTGAATGATGTGGCTGTCGACCACATCTCTGAGGCTCCAGCTCAACAGTGATTCACACCAAATGAGTCACACAGTGTCACTCCTTAAATCATCTTACAGTGCTCATTCACCCTGTGGTCCCATCTCTGTTACTGAAACAGTTCACTGTGGCAGAATGCTTTAGAGTGAGATGATTTTAATGCTCTGATACATGAAATATATACTTTATTTCCTGAAGATGTATGTCAATATTATTTAAAAAATGAATTCCATCATTCAGGTTTTCTAAACTGTTGAAGATATAATCTGTTATAGAGTTTTAATGTATGTCAATTTAGGTTAAAGCCATCCTTGTCTGGTAGAGAGTTTGTAATTGTGCACTAGACCTTCTTTAAGTCTGAAACCTTTCTGATGTCTTCTCAAAATGTTGTTTTTCAGTCCCCATTTGAACTTACGATGTTACTCAGGAGATAGCTGCTCCTCCCTCAAAAAGTACCTTCATTCTACCAATCTGTGGGTTATTTTTATGTTCTTTTAACCAATCAGAGGTCTCTCTCGAGAGTACCACATGCTGGCTTTCTTGCAGAAGTCTGGGATTGTGGTTATGTTGATTAGTGGCTTAGGGACGTATGCGGCTATATATATACTTCGGAAACACACCCAAAATACAGACCATTCGGGAAAAGTGGTGGGGCGGGGGTGGAGAGGGAGAAAGAGATAGAAAAACGGAGAGAAAGAGAGAGAGGATAAAGTCCCCAACATACCACAGATGTTTCTGCAAACCATTTGATCCACAGGGACCTGACAGAAAGAGTGACTTCATTTATGTGTGTGAGTGATTCCGTATGTGATTTGTTCCTCTATAGCCAACAGAACCATGAACATCTTGTACCCTATAGGGGTGCTGTTTTCAAATTTTGAAACAATAATGGTACTTGGAGGACTGAAAGCTGGTAGGCTGAACCTGCTCAGTGCTTCCCCAATGAGATGTTTTACAGAGGATTCATCATACACTAGCACTATATCTCAAACAGTGAAGCAGTGTGTCTGGGAACTTCTTGTCAGCTCATAGTCAGAAGTTTCCAAAACTGCAGACCTCACACTTGGACGTAACACTTAAGTTGGAAAAATGAGGAATTTTGACTGCTGCTGCTTGACATTATGACTAGTTTGATCTAAGCCATAATCAAAGTCTATCTTTGTGAAACCAGCTCTTGCCACAGGCCTCATTCCATATAATTTTAATGGTCAGCCATTAGAAACCTGAAATACTTGAAAACTGACTTCCAATTTGCTTATAAAGACATGGACTTTCCATCAAGGTCTTAAAGGGACAGTTCACCCCAAAATCAAAAATAAATATTTTTCCTCTTACCTGTACTGCTCGATTGTTTTGGTGTGAGTTGCCGAGTTTTGGAGATATCGGCCGTAGAGATGTCTGCTTTCTCTCTAGTATAATGGAAGTAGATGGCACTAGGATTGTGGGGCTAAACAAAAAAATACATTTGAAAAACAGTAATGTCTCTTTCCAGAAATCATAACCCGATTACTTAAGATAATTCACAGATCTTGTTGTGAGCTGTTTCATGTAACAACTTTTTTCTTTCTATGTATCACCAAGCAGAAGGAAACATGCATCTAAGCATGGACGAAAAGCTTGTGCTTGTGACAGTGCAGGATTAAACATTAATGGCTAAGCTGTAATGTGAGCTAGCTACCCTAGCATTACTGAGATAGCTAAAGTTGAGCTACGGTTGGCGGGTGTGGGTCAGTAGAAAGAAAATAGTTCCTACATTAAACTGCTCACATGCTATCTTTAGTAACCGAGTGCCATATGGTTCCATTATATTTGAGAGAAGGCAGACATTTCTATGGCCAATACTGCCAAAGCTCATCAACTCACACCAACACAATCTAGATGGATGAATAGCAGTACAGGTAAGAGGAAAAATATGTGTTTTGGATTTTGGGGTGAACTGTCCCTTTAAGACCTGACTTAAGACTGTTTTAGACATGACTTGAGACTCAACCGATGCAAAAAAACAGCTGCTTAAAAGTGTGACTTAATACAGAGTTCTCAAAATTGACATATGAACACAATGTCTTGATTTTGAGGGCTCCCTTCATAACTTTTTTGTTGTTGTTGTTTTTATTTGGTCTGATTGGATTTATGTTTCCCAGATGTTCATTTAGTAGAAAGTTTCATAATTTTTATTCATTCAGTGAATTAATCACTGACTGGCAACAATGAAACACAGTGCGCTATGCGTGTTGAAATGTGGGCAGGCATTCATTGTGTTCACATTTTGACCAAACACAAAACATGTTTGACAATGTTGCAACCACAATGAAAGGTTTTTATTACTCTCTCCCTGTGCCGCAACATGTCATAAATGATAGAAGAATATAATGACATCATACTACACTGGAAATGTACATCAAGGTGCTCAGTAACACCAGGTGAAAGACAGCAGGATAGACTGAGGATCATTTCTCAAAGATGACGATGAACTGTGTTGTTGTGGTATAAAATCCTCAAAGGAATAATTTCCAAGCATATCTGAAATGTGTTAGTCATCTTAGTTGTAATTTTGTTATTATTTTCCCAGAGCTGAATACTTCAACAGAAACCACCCTGAAATAGAAACCATATGGACGCATTTTTCCATCAGTATTTGAGAGGATCAACAACTGTCTTGGTAAATGGAGAGAGGAAGAAAGAGGAAGACTGAACTGACAAATACAGGGGATGGTGTTGATGGATGAACATGGATTATGTCTCTTGGTGTATATAAGACAAAAGTTCACACATAAACAGAACAGATAACACTAAACCTTGACTAAAATATCCAAAAATCCAAAAATTGTACATATGAGAGGTGACGTCATCGTTTTTGACATGGTTGGTGAAGCGGTGATTCGTAGAGGAACCCCTGACACTGGTGGCGGTGATGAAGAGACGAAGAGGCTGCTGAAGATCTGGATTTGATGAGGAGTGGACTTCTGATGAGCTCAACCTGGGCACTGGATATGAATGGGATGGAGGAGGGCCGCAATGATTTTGCGCTGATTTTTCTATTCAATTTGAAAAACCAAAATAAAATACTATTTTGGTTTTTCTAAATTGAATACAAACCAGCCACACAGTGACAATACAAAACCACTCACTGTACATACCAGTCTCAAAAATGAATTACCACACAATAAAAATAAATAATAAGAAATAAATAAGAAAACTGTAACCACAATAGAATGGTATTTTACAACACAGAGTGAGATGAGAGATTCTCCATGCAGTTGATGAAAGATTGCAATTTAGAAAAAATTACCTTATTCCTTAGTGAGTAAGTTATCTCTTCCAGAGGTATGAAAGGTCGCTTCTGGGAGCCACAGTCCAACTGGCAACGAGCAATCTGACTTCCATTTCAGTGCAATACATTAAACTGCATTTTTTGGCAATGGCCAGTAGGATTTCTGTAAGCTTGATTGAATGAGTATGTGTAAGATTTAAATTTGAGGTTTCCCAAAAAGGCATAAGCTATTTAACTTTTAATCTATAGATATATATATATATATATATATATATAGATAGTTATATAATATATATCTTTTTTCACTGAAAACCATGATCCTGGATGTGTCATTTCCTAAAACATAACATAATGTAAGATTTGGTATTTGTTGCAATTTGGCGCCCCCAGTTGTAATACAATTGTCGTAAACATGGACAGCTGTATACATGCATTTGTAATGATTACATTAATTATAATAAAAAACAAGAAAGTTAACAACTTTGCTGACACAGCCAAACATCAAGCAAGTGCAGCAACACAAGACATAACAAGCCAGGTTATATTACTTACTAGTCCAACAGCAAGGCCAGGTCGCTGTGTCTGCAGCCTTTTATTTCACAAAGCTCTTGCCAATGAGTAAAAAGGCAGTCCGACATTTACTATTGTCCGCCAGCTGAGCTCGGTTACGTTGCCTGCTCGTCAGCTCTGGTTCTGGCATCAAGCTGTGGCAACTCTCCGTCAGCATTTCCTCGCCCCAGACATTTAAACTTCCTCCTCCCGGCGGTCCAAATCTCCTGTACTACCACTGTAAACGCCATCACTTTGCCAGTGCTCTGACTAAAGTTGTTATTTTAAGGTAAACAGTTACAAAATGTTGCTTTATGCTTTGTGTCTTTTTTCTTTATCAGTAGATTTAGTAAGGTTTGGATTCATACTACTACCAGAAGCAAGACATTTAAAAAATGTGTCCATCTCTTTTAACCATCTACAGTATTTTGATTTCCCTGTTTGCTTACCGTCTTTGCCAATCACAGCACAAAGTGTCATGGTTATAAAATTGACTTAAGAATTGAATTGAGGCGTTTGGGTGCTGTGTTCTGTGAAATTGAACTCTTGTAGTTTAGGACAATTGGTTATGTGCCGATAAATATGCTATAAATCAGCCTCAATCGATTTCCTACTCCAGTTTGTGTTATTTTCTTCCAATGAAAAATGTATGGATAGACTACTGGTTGGAAATTACTGCCATACTCTCTACTATCAAGATAAGCAAGTTCATATATAGTAGATTGTACATGTTCATTATTTACTCATTAATTCACAGTATCTATTGCTGACTCTTAAATATATCCGTGCAGCCCCATCCAACCTCATTCCTTCATTCCTTCACCATATAGACGCCCCTCCTCTCTATTAAGTTGAATTCCATCTGCTCTATTTCACTGTTAGGATCGACTCCTGCCCTCCACAGTACTTCTGTCTTTCACATCTGTGACTTCATGGCTATAGTGTTCTTGGAGCTGAGCTGTGCTGAGGTCAGCCACACTGCACTGACTTGGACAAAGAAATACTGCAGAGCTCCCTCATCATTCGGACCTTTATCCTGCTTGATAAACTGTAAAAAGTTGAACTAATTTCTGACTTTTTTGCTACTGTTTTTTTGCAACCTGTCTCTGAGGTTGAGACTGCAACATCACACAAGATAAAATTAGTGTATGTCCATACTGGGATTGTAATAATGTTTACCTACAGTGGGTTAGGAAAGAGGTCAAACCTGACACTGCTGGCTGGAATGCTTCCCCTCTGAGTCATTCAGTGAATAACATTCATTTTCTCTGGGTGCTGTATCTCTGGAGGCCTGAACAACCTCTCATAAATGTCATATTAACCTGACGTGTCTCTTGTAAAGTACAGTGCCTACACACCTTTACAACTCAGTATAATTCAGGACATGGACAATGTCCCTGTTATTTCTTTCTTACTGAACTTCACTGATAATGCACCTTACGCCTTTATTTCTGTCAGGAACACTGAAGTCAAAGAAAACGCAAAGTTAAATCTGGCGGTATCACTTTGCATGAAACGCACCGAGGTGCCAGAAAGCCTTTTTAGCACGTGGTTAATGTTGTGAAATGGTCACAGTTGGGTTAGGTTTAGGCAACAAAACTACTTGGTTAGTCCTTAGTAAACTAATGTTATACATATGTGACCTAACTTAAAATACGGAACATAAAATTAGTTACTGACTGACTTTTTCACTCTTTGTACTACATCATCTGAATTTCTAAAGGCTTTCTGGCACCCTGGTGTATCTCATCCAGACCAACTCGGTATCACGCCAAAGTGTGTATTACACAGACCGGTCAACTGTGGCAGTGTCACATTTTGCCTTGGTCTTTGATGACCTGGGAATGAGAATGGATGCCGACAATGCAAACTAAAGTTGTGCATGTGGCGTAACTCTGGGGTTATGAATGCTTGGAATGTTTGCATCACACTGTCTCACACATCTACTGTCAAAAATAGTGGAACTCTTTCTCGCTGCATCACCTGTTTGTGTCCAACCAGGGAAATTTTTTGACATCATTTAGGCATGTCTGTCTCAGACATTTCCTGATACCTCTCTACTGTCAGATGTCTTATATATAGGCATTTCCTGATCTGATTCTCAACATTCGCTATCTGCGCCGATCAAGGCATTTTTTAACTGGTATCTGCCATATTGAGCTTTATTGATCCCATCCAGTCTTTTGTTTTATGTCAGCTGTCATACAGCGGTTTTTACTCAGGGAGCTTTCATTATTCATTCATCAGCAGATAATCAATTTTAAATTGGTAAATTACAAAATGTCTAAAAAATAAATCAAGTAAACGTCTTCTGTACATCTCACAGGCTCAGTTTCTACTATGAAATTTACGTGTTTCAGACCTATCAGAAAACTTTGAGTGCTTAAATCATTTGACATGCCAACCCTTAAACTCAAAAAGCTAGTGACAGCTCAATGTGTGGTGAGTTAGTAGGATTCTGCTTTTACATGGTTTATTTCTCATCCCAAATGTTAAGGGAATTTGCCCTATCCTCGTGTTTCAGTTTTCCCAAATATTACCTAATAAAATTTTGTGGGATTTTTAAAATAGTTAGAATAAGAGGGTCACCTTACAACATCCACTCTGCATCCACTAAACTGCAAACTGGTACAACGACTTCTTTAAAGAAGACAGAAACTAACTTTGGCTTTTTTTTGTGGGTTTAGCTTACTGGGAACACTTTCAAGGTCAGCTTGACTGATACCGAAGCAGTTTTGTTTTGGGAGTTTCTTTGAAGTGGACCGGGTCGTGGGCTACGGCTCAGTGCCACCGGAGCTTTGTGCCAGTCGCCGAGGGATTTCAGCTGTGTGCCCAGTGGGATTGTCTGTGGTTCTGCTTCTGCCAGCAAACTCAGCCCTTCATTCCTCCAAACTCCATCCAGATCTGAGACCTCTGCTTTTCATTGCCTGTGTGTGAGGTTTGCCCTCTGGACACTAGAGTAGAGCAATACCGTCCTAATCTGGAGTGTGTGTGAGTCAGTGTGTATGTGTGCAGTTTTTTTTGCAGATACTCGTTTGAAGCGCTGCATCCTTGGGTAGATGTTGTAAGTATGTTCAAATCCACGTGTTTACGTGTTTATATGGGTATGTAAAACTGTGGTCTGTGCGTGTTTGCATGTGTATGAATAGTCCTTACAGTATGAAAGCCTTTTGAGAGTATTTAAACAAAAAACATATTCACTATTTCTACAGGTCAGTAGGTACAGTATTGGGATTAATAACACACATATATGTCACCATAATGACAGATGAACAAGGTGATGAGTTTATAACCATATTTGGTATAGGATGACTCCTTTTCTTCCTTCAATAAAACAGATTAAGTATTCTGGCCACAGCTGCATTGTCTTTGTCACTTGTGTGAAGCGTTATTATACAGCTCTCTCACTGAGTTTCCCCACAGGAATGCAGCTTGTTTATCAGTTTTTACACCACGTTTTATGATCACCAAAGCTAATAATGTCAGGAATGTGGGACAAATGTAAATGTTTTGGTTACAGTATTGATCCCTGAGGAGAAATTCACTGTTCCTTCAGGGGATTCAGAGCAATGGCAGTTTTGCTCAAGGGCACTCAAGGGTGGAGGCATGTCTTTCTAGAACCTGGGATCCAGATGCTGACCTAGACATCTTGTTTGCTTTATTTTTTTCTGATGAAATCTGCAAGAAAGAATAATAATTTGTTACTGCTGCATTATTTTTCCACAGATTCAGTTAGAATTCTTTTACAAGCTGATTATAAACTATAACAAATGCTGTTTTGGCTCGGCCTCGTGCAGTTTCTGTGAGGTTTGAGATAAAAACATCAGTCAGTCAATCAGTTTCAAAAAGTGTTTTTTATCATAACACCAACATCAGTTACCATGCACAATTAGTTTAATCTCAGTATGTTTGAGTCATGGGGTTCTTGCACAGAACTCAATATAAATTAATTACAGAGTGCAGACCCAGTATACAATACATCATCAAGGCAAACTGTTGATTTTGGATATGAAGTCTGTTTCTCAATGCAGTATATCTCTGGATATACCACAGAGCTCTCTGCATCATTTCTCTTCTGTAGTGGAAAAGTTAATATGTTTTGGGAGGGTCTTCCAAAAGCTACTACCTCTGCCCATTTAATTTCATCATGGTGCAAGCGTGGGCCTCCCTCCTCACATGCTGCACTCAATACAAATTCATCCGTTCTGACTGACATTAGCTCCGAATCAGTCACTCAACTCAGATAAGATCTCAGGGAAGTACTTTACCTTGCCTCTTGGGGAAATATTGTGTGTAGCCATATTCATATTTCACAGGGTGTGATATATGCTGTGAGCTGTCAGCAAGATTTAAAAGCAGCAAGACACTTAAGTGGATTTGCTTTCAATGTGTGAGTATGTAGAACTCCTTATCAGTGACAGTCCTTGCCCATATTTCCGATATTTTCCGGCTTTTGACAGTCATGTTTGCATGACAGTTTTATTTTACACTTGTACAAAGCATTAAGACAGTTTTTATTTACTGTTTCAAACCCTCTGCCTGGCAGGAAGCTGGATGTCGTCTGATACGCAGGGCTGCATGATGTAGTGTCGAGATTTGGGAGTTGTGCACATTGGCTGCTCTGCAAGGCTCTAAGGCCTTCAATTACCCATAACACCTTTTACAGAATAGATTAACAAAAGCTGTGTTTCCATCAATGTTTTTTTTGTTGTTACACATTTTGAAGTATCACATTAGGAAAGGCTGATAACAACGTCCTAGATTTTGCAAAAAAGTTTTTTGCTTGGTTGAGGTGTTTTTTAGAAAAAGACTTAATGTACTTAATGGAAGATAGAAACACTTTTTCTGAATAGTTCTGATGTAGTCTGATGTGTCCACTCCCACAGCCTCATCTCTACCATGGGTCTATAACACATCCATGATCGCTCCACACAGAGCTGATATAACCTTCCTTACAATAATACATATGACAAAGAGATTGCTAATTTCTGCATTTCTATTTTTCACCGTTTGAGGTTCCACTATCTCCGACACACTGGACCTTTCACACACACACACATACACCACACACAACCCACACACACACACACACAAACACACACACACACACATACACACACACACACACCCTGACCACATCATTCAGATAGAAAAAGGATCAAGCAGCAAAGATGTGGTGACCAGGGGAGTGAATATGATATAATGGATTTGAAAATAGGGCAGTGGCATATTCTAATGAGTTGACTCACATCAACTCGCCACAGGTGCATTTTGACTAAAAGTAGATGATGATACAAGCTAGATATATTGTGACATCTTAAGCATACACTTAATGCATGCTCATGAAAACAATGGAATCGGTGGAGTGAACTGTGGAAATCTCTGCCTATTTTATTATTTATGCTCTTATTAAAGGCAAAGTGGTCATTTTTGCTGTTTTCTGTATCCTTGCTTACTGGATTAGTCAGCTTAAAATGAAGTAATGATTGCTTTGCTCAAATCATATCCTTCCCTCAGAAGGTCAAATTTAATAGTTGCTACAAAATTCAATTTTGTGTCCTTACCCTGCTTACTTAACCAAGCAGCTGTGTCTGCATCAAACAAGCAAATGTTGCAGTTCCAGCAAATATAAGCCTGTTTGTTCAACTCCTGATTCAACAAATTAGAATTTAGTTTCTCTGATCTTAAGGTTTTATTGTGTTTGTAAGTGGCTTGATGGCAATAGAGATAAAAGGTATTTACAATAGACCCCAGGGGTGAGAGTTGTGTATTCAAAGTGGGGATTTAAGATGTACGTAGCTGGACTAGGCTGTTGTTGGCAGTTTTACTCTAACCATGTATTCAGCCAGTGAGCAGATTGGTAGAGGGATGAGAAAGGTAGAGAAGGGGGTGAAGAGGGAGAAGAGGATAGTTACTGACAGTCAGAGTTCCAGCAGACTTGAGTCATCGACTTCACGCCTCCCTGCAACTGTGTGTGCTCAGGCCAGCAACACACACACACACACACACACACACACACATATGACTCACCACAGATATGTACACACACAAACCTGCACTTTATCTGCTAAGGTGAACTCAGATCCAGGTGTGGGAGTGTGAGGTCAGTACATACATCAGATTCCATCTCCTTTAAACTCAGCCTTTAATCAACAGCTTCACTTTCACTGCCTCAGGTCCTTCATTGTTAATCATAAAGATCATGGTCACGTGTAGATGTTAGAAATGCAAACACTGGATTGGTATCAGGGTTGACCTTATTAAACATATCAGACAGAAATGACTGATCCACATTAAATACTGTTTCTTAACTGGATCACTGCCAATGTTCCAATCTTTCATTTTATTTGTGTAAAAAAAACATCAAATTTAATTAAAAAAATATAAATAAATAAATAAATAAATAAAAGAGGTTAAGCTTAGAAGAATTATTTTCCAATCCAACACCAGGGTAGGAATTCAAAATGGTAAAAAATAAAAAAAGGACCTTTTCCAGCCACGGGCATTTTTTCTTTCTTTATACATTTTCTTTTGTGAATGAGGATTTTATCTTTTCTACTACATTTATCTGGTGTCTTTATGCTTCAGAGAGGTTTAATAAACCTATTCACCCAGAGTGGGAAAAGGCAGAATCAGAGTGAGAGGCATTTTTTGACCCATTTGCTTCAACACTTTTCTGGACACAGCTCAATGATAAACCAGCTGTTTATTAATGGCCGATGTGGGCGGATTGCTGCTGAGCTGCCAAAAACAACTGTGGCTCCTCCCAGCTGCTAAACAGAGCCTTACTCTGAAATTATGTTTTGTTATCTTTTACATTCTTAGTTTTTTCTTTGTTTTGTTTTCATTCAGTCTTGCCTCTTGCCTTCAGCTTAGAGTTAAGATCCAAGTAATGGAATATGTTCCTAGAAATGCCTGACAGTGATGCTGTCTTAGCAACATATTACTTGTTTACTGACACAGATTTCAAGAGCATAACCAAAATCCTAAAAATATTTAAATGGAGAAAAGCAGGAAATTCATTAAAATCAAGATTTTATTGAATCATTATTGCTCAATAAAGTATTTTAATTAAAACAAAACATGTCATCAGTTTATTTTCTGCATTTCAGTACTAATTTTCAGACATATCCTGCGTCACAGTGATGAATACATTTATTTCTTTTAGCTGCCCAGATCCATTGTATCTCCACTGGAGATGAGTATTAATTCAGTTCTTTTCTCACTTTACCTCATTCTCAGAACCAACGGACAACAGCAAATGTTTGACTTCCAGTGTAGCCAGCGGATATCCGGATAACAGATAACGGATATAGGGCCAAGACTTCCTCTGCAGGAAGCCGGTAGTCCATGCGAGAATGGGGAGAAAGACACACTTTGGCTAATCTCTATAAACAGATATCTGCATATGAATGCAGATAGTTAAAAAAAAAGAAGCAAAATCTTTGTCAGGCGATAGGCAATGTGTTTGCATTCTTTTGCTGTCCACACATACTATTTACCTGCATGTAACCAAAGCCTACTTATTGTGATTGGTTAATTCTACTTGACCTACAAATGAAAACCAGAATGCATACAATTTCTAAATCTTCCTTGCCTTCAAATTCTGCATATGCAGATATCTGTTCATAGAGATTAGTTTTATTTTAACAGCAATTTGAAAAAGCATGGCCTCCCCTTTTTCCCACCTATTTTTTTATTTGGTCCTGGATTGGTCAGTATGTTTTGGTCCAAACCCTACCACTCTGACCTCTAACAAAAGTTTTGCCCTCAATTTGGCATTCTGATAAATCCAGACGAACCAGCCTCTGTTTCTCTTTTCTGGCTGATCTTCAGTAACTTTGCACCCAGAGCATTTAGCTATTAAAGCAGACTGTTATTAAACACAATATTTAGCCTGTCTCCAGTGCAGAAAAATGGGCCCTCATTAGCACTCTGAGCTAAGTCTCCTAACCTGGCTCACCAATACTCCACTGGCAGCAAACCAGAGAGCTAGTTAATGCTCACACAGTCAGAGCCTGAGTTAAGTTGCAGGGTGATGATGGCCATAGTAAATTAAATTAATGAGAGTCTCGATCATCTGTCAGCTCTGTAGCGCCTGGTATCCAAAAGCTATGAATCTGCTGCTGTTAGAATTAGGTCAGGAACACTCTGTAACACAATGCGGTACAGACCGATAATAAATCAATGTCTTGTATAAAATCATGTCCATAAAATCCAGCATGGCTTTCATATAATGGAAACTGCATCAACTGAGATATATTAAGTTAGAAGTTAGTGGATTATGTTGTATGAACAAGTAACTTTTTATGACCATGCAGTGCTCTAAAGAATATGGCGATTTTCCAACACAATTTGTTAGAGCACACAAAGGTGGGAGGAGAGAGAAAATGATCACAACAAGGAGAAACAGTGGACCAAATCCAAATGTAAGGCATGGATGTTACCCTGAATCTCAGCCTGTTTTATTTACATAAGATATTTTGGTCACTCAGTTATAGTATATTGAAAGATTACATCACTTTGTAGCTTACATCCTGTGAGGCACCTGGACACATAATCAGTGATGTTACTTTGGGGTCATTGGGTGATTTGGTTCTTTCAACAATCAGACACCCAGCCACAGTTGATCAATCCCCTATTACTCAACAGCAGATGTAATTAGTTACTTTGCTCCCTTACATTATTCATCATCAACAAAGCTCTGTAAAAGCTGCCATACAGTTCATGTTATATGTTCAGTAATTTGTACAGAGACAAAAACAAGACACTGTGGTTTAATAAACAGCATTTACCCACCATCACAAGCTAGCCTTGGTGACTGCATGTGGCACCCCAGAATTCACATCCTCCCAGTGAAGAACACATACAATGTAAATAAGACAGCTTGAAGATGTATTCTTTCTCTTTTGGCAAAGACTAACTGCCTGCATGCCCCCCTCTGAGCTAACACGTGCCAGTTAGAGGTGGACTAGTACAAATCCACTATGCACTTCATTTCAGTAGTAAGACCAGCCTGTTGCTGGTTCAAGCACTTATACAATCACTGTATTTAAGGTTAATAGCTTAGAAGCCAATCAGCAGTGACAGAGTTATCATATCATGACTTTTTCAACTGTATTTACAGCCTTTTAACAAGCTTTTTTAGGAAGAAGTAAGAGGCAACTGTGATTCATAATAGTCAGTTCAGTTTGAAGGCCCGAGTTTTTGTTTTTGTTTGTTGTTTATTTGTTTGCACATTTAATTCGTGACCTGATTGCCCGGTGGTTAATATTCATGTGTATATTGTGTATATGTATTCATGTATATGAAGCCCTGTTCTCTTTCTGTCATTAATGTTGTTGTGTAAAACTGGTTGAAATGCCAAAAAATGAACTCACCAGTCTTTAATGAAAAAGTCACATAAGCTGTTACTAAGTATCTGAGTTACTAACGACCCTACACTGGTGACAGTCTGCAGCTGTCTAAAACAAATCCAGATGATGTTTCTGCTGATTATAATCAGCTGTTGCAGGCTTGAAGTAAACAATGGAACATCGGTCACGTTTTCTGAGCAGAGTCCCCTTTTTGATTCTCAGCATGGAAAGACTGATTACTTTGGCAATTTCTCTTTCACTTTCCACCTTGACATCCACTAACGAGAGCAGTAAAACTTTCAGACTCAGAAGAATTGTGCATTTTCCCCCAACATGTCAAGAAAATGGTATGGTATAAATCAAGTATTACAGCCTTGAGCCTTTCTTTAAGGCATGTATCCTGCATCTGTCTTATATCATATCCTTGTTGCACTGTAGAAAGAAATCAGTCTAAAAAAACAAAAACTCAAAAACTCCTGTAAACTTACTATAAAGCATCTTTTAGTGGGATGTTTCTCCATGCAATCACATAACTAGGTTGAAACCTAGATCATGGCTGGATCGCATCTGGACTGTGCTGTGGCCAAATTATCACACTGGTAGTAACTGTTAGTGTCTAAAATGTGAATTCCTGGATATGAAATATTCATCTACAACTCTCTGCAGTGGTCCCAGCAATATTTGTTCTTAAGGTGTACTGAGGTATGACATCACATGACATAGTTAAACTTGGTCTGCGGCTTGGTCAAAAAATGTTGAAATGCAGTTAAATGAAGAATGAATTGATGAATTCAATTGATTGATTGTTTGATTTGTAAAAGATAGTGAGAAATGCTGTAATCCAGTCCAAAGTGACATCTTCACAATGCCTGTTTTATCTATCAACAGTCCAAACCTTAAAATTATTCAAAATACATTAATATTATTCAAATTATTAACAGGAAAAGCAGCAGATCCTCCCATTTATGAAGCTGGAACAATAAAGCTAATAATTTTAGTTCCACTTGTAACTATTGAGTAATTTAATGTATAATAAGATAAAGTAGAGTAAGATGTTTTGACTGTATCCATTTATTGTGCAGCTCATCTGTTCTTGTTTGACTGGGATCCTATATTTCTTATTCCACCTCTGTCTGCTTGCTCTTATTTAAAGCTCCCCTGAGAAGGAATAAATTCAACTCTTTATCTCAACAATAAATATCTCGGGATTAGAAGCGAGATTGGGGTGAGATGTAGGTTTTTGGGACAGTGTGCGTGTGTGGGGTTTTTACCTGTGTTCTTTTAAGCATGTGTGCTTAGTAGATATGTCAACAACACTATTTTTGGAAAGAAAAAGGAAGCCTGGCAACATCAGTGTTTGCCTCCTCTGTCTCTTTCTCTCCTGAGTAAAGATGTGAGTGTAAGATTAGTCTCAGCTTCTAAAATAATATACAGCCCGATATGAGCCCAGCCAAACCTTGCTTACCTCCAAGAACAACACTCAGAAATCTGATCACGTGCTGATAAGTCATGTGTGGTATTTGTGAAATACAGTCCAAATCAGTCCTATCTGCTTCAATTATCACTGTGTCAACACTGTGGTGCGTCAGTCGTGTGGATGAACAAGGCATTAACACAGTGAGGGTTGGGGGTTCAACTCTCCTGTACAGCTCTCTTTTTATCTGGATATATGGATGAATTATATTAATGTTTTTGGAGCGCAATATACCAGTAAATGTAAATACAAATTCCAGCTAGCACTACAAAGAAAGCATTATCTGCCTTGTTATATGAAACCTAAATTTCACAACTCGGAGGGATATGAATGGCAGCAGACTGAATTAATTTACAGTGAAGGATATGAAATTATAAAACAAAACACTGCGCCATTTTCATGTTTGTACTGGTTCAACTGTATGCTGAATAGTGGAATGACAGAGGAGGGTCACAACTAGGGCTGTCCCCCAACTGAAGATATTCCTTGTCGATTATAGTTGTTAATTCAAGCCAGTAGTTGAGAAATACTCACAGACTTATCGATACAATGGATGATGTATAATGTTAATTACAAATCAAATCGCTACAAACTCGCTCCACTCCTCTTTCATACCTCTCCTGTCCCTGATCCCACTGTGTCTAATCCTGGTCAGAGCTGCTTTAAATCACCCGGCCTGCTGTGGGCTGTGTTCGGTCCCGGCTATGGTCACTTGGTGGCTGCTGAGCCCAGCTCAGTTGCCCTCTTGCCCGATTGCTATGGTGCTCATTCCAGACAGGCCTGGTAGTCCAAAGCTGGTATGCTAGTGGTGTATAAAAACCTCCCCCCATTCTTTGAGGTACTGTCAGTTAATAGGACACCAACTAGCTGGTGGCAGCTCATACAGTTGGCACATGCAGCAGTGCTGTGTCACCAGAGAAAAGGTCAACAGTCAACAGATACTCGACTGGTGACAAGGAGCTGCTCTTTGATGCTGAAAAGTGAATTGACTAAGAGTTTAATCGACTATCAGGGGACAGCCCTGGTCACAGCTATTTCGTTTATGTGTATTTTCTAATCTATTGGGTTGTCTTTTATCTTGCTGTTGTAACAAGCGAATTTTCCTAGTGTGTGATCAATAAAGTCTATCTTATCTTAACTATGCAGTACAGATGTTTCTTAAATAGCAGAAACACAGGTGATACCATTTAAGGCAATTGGCTTTGCGCCTAGCAAGGTAATCAGACAAACTAATAACCACTCATGGAAGCAAATCACAATGACAGTGCCGTAAAACATATGAATAAACAAGCAGATCAGTTTTTGAAGTGTTTGTCTTGTTTCAGATAGAACACAGGAAGACACAGAAAAGAGATGTCAGTATGAGATCATCATACCGCATCCATCCTGCACATAATCTAAAGCCACCAATAATGCCTGTGTTTGAAAAGTGCCTAATATTACCTGTGTTCTGAACTGAACCTGTAAGATCCTCTGGATAAAAGCTTCCCTCAGCTGCAGTGTTGTGACGCCAACCAGAACCCTGGCTGCAGAGCTGCTGTGGTTTGAAGCATGCTGTGTCTCTGGGAGAAGGATTATCTAGAATTTGTTCTGAGATTTATGATAATGTGGACTGGCATAAAACACACATTCTTCAGACACATCACCTGTGTGTTGGCTCATGTCTTGCATTTTTTAATAATGTGAAGTACTACAGGAAGTAGCACCCAATTCTATGGTATATCATTGGTTATTAATTATTATTTTGCATTTGAATTTGTTAAATATTATTCTCTTTGTGTTGTTATTCCATTTAATTTATACTTTACGTGTTATTCTCATATTTTTCTTACTATTTTTTTAGTTTTCACTGTTCTTCATTCTTAATAAATCTAACCAATTTCTAAACTGTGGTGTTACTGGACAAGCCTATGACCCATGCATAATGCCACGGCACCACATTACAACCTAAGAGCATAACAAAGAAAGAAATTACAAAGGTATGGCATAGGTAAAACCCCCTCGTGTGGGTGAGAGTGAAGGCAGTTTGCTTCTGCCAAACTGTCACATCTGTGGTTCGGCTTTCACCTAAACTTTAGATATGATCAAATAAGCCCCTTAAGGGACATATACCCCTCTGATTGACAGCATACATACTTGACTGGATGAATGCCCCCTTGACTCCTGCACCCCCCTCCCTTCCACACACTCACACTTACACAACATCAGCCCAATCACAGCTCAGGAATGTTTACCTGCTGGGAAGCCTTGATTCTTGCTTGTCTGACCATCTCTGTCCTCCACTGAGAGCTCAGGGTCAGTCAGGGGTTCGTCTCACATCCAAAAGCAGCTTTCACATTGATTTGGCAAAATACCGGACGAGTCAGTATTCTCGTGGACATGTTAGTCTGATTCTGGGCCCTGTAGCATGACGGCAATGTCAGTCCAACATCTTCTTTGCCTGTGCAAAATTGATTGGATATCATAGTATGGAGAAGAATGATGTTGCACATATCTGGCAAAAAATTAAGTAATCTCAAATTACTCCGTTGCATTGGAGTGCATTGTTTACCACACTGCATCATCCTGAAACCATCCAAATAGGCATGCATGTGACCTATTTGTCTAGTAAAAGCAAATACACCTATTTCACCTTTATCTTTCTGGTGTATGCATTTAGTGTCTTTGCTTTTTTCTCATGTTGCTTCCATACTCTCTGCAGGTCTGGTGCACAGTGAGGTCAGCCAAACAAATCTACAACCGACAATGGAAAATATTTTGCTATCTCTTCTTCCGCTGCCAGCCAGTGCTCCTCAGCAGAAAGAACTGCCAGCAGCACAACAACCGGAGCCAGGAAGGGTGCACTGGAATTTAATCACTTAACTAGAAATACAACAAACACTTTTTGTTTTGTTTGGCAGCCGACAATCACTGACATTTTCATTTACCAACTGTGAGATGGCTACAGAAGACACTAAAAAGGTACTTGCAAGGTAGAAAGGTTTGTTAGAAATGACTGAAAAGACAACCCATAATAACACTGTATGCCTCAAACACTGAATGCTGATATAACATTCTCCCATGCTTTCCTGTGTTGCCACTGCACACTTTAAGCTGTGTTTATTTTCAACAAGGCCAATGACAGCTGCTGTTTGGTGAGATCTGGATATCTACAGCATACTAGCTAACAGACATCCGCTCCCTAGTTGAGATCCACCAATCAGAAACTAGAAGCCAGACATATAGCTGCAGTGTGTGGTCAGGGTCTGCACATATAAAGGCTACATGCTAACTGTGTAAACTCTGACTCCCCTAAAACAAGCCCTCTTTCTCTTGCTGTGTTTACTCTTGCTCAATACAGAGAGTAATTTTACTTAATTAGCCCTGCAGCTCACTTAAGGGGCCAGTATATAGTTAATGGTAAATGGACTGTAGTTGTATAGCGCCTTTCTATCTTCCGACCCCTTAAAGCACTTTTACACTACATGCCACATTCACCCATTGACACACATTCACACAGTGAACAAACTAATCCAGTCATTCACATTCGCGCACCAATGCACAGTATTGGAAGCAAATTGATGGTTCAGTACCTTGCTCAAGGCCTTCAACATTAGGATCGAACCACCAACCTGATTAGTGGACAACCTGCTCTACCTCCTGAGTAATTTCCTGTTTTATTTTGTATTTCTCCTGCTCGTGTGTCTTGCTTGTCTGTCTGTCTGTTTTGCCTTCTGTGATTGTCTGGTCTGCCCTGATTATTTTCACCTTTCTCTCATTATCCTTTCCTTTACCTGTGTATTTCGTCTTTGTGTTCACTTGTTTCAGTGTCAGTTCATCTTGCTTACTTTATTCCTGTATCTTGGATTTCACACAGTTGCTTTGTCTGGACCTGTATGTATTTACCTACCAGTCTACCTGCCTGCCTACCTGTACATGCCTGTAAGCTCAGTTTATATTAAATCACTAAAGTCATCCTGCTGCCCACTGCTGTCTTGCATTTGGGTCCAATCACAATGAATGTCTTTTAGAGACTGTTTGAAATGTGTCCCGTTGTGTTATCCCCATATGTATCACCCCCTCCCTCTCAGCCCCTCTTTATGATGATCATTGTTTTACCCCACCCTCCAATGTGGCTTTTCAGATCAGGTATGAACTTTTGATTTCTAACGTGGTTGTAGTACTCCACCTCCAGCTCTTCGATAGTAAACTTAGGAACTAAATGCAGCCGCTTGCTGTAGTAGGATTTGTGGTTATTTAGCGGAATTGGCTCTGCTAATTTGCCTTAAGTTGTTGTTAAAGTTGCAGAGGAAAAAAACAAAGAAAGGAGCATTAAGTGGGTAGAATGGGAGAATAAATTCCAAATCTCTTCCCTTCCTCTCTTTGACACTGTGAATGTGCAATGTGGTCTGCAACTGCCTTCGTATCGTCTCTCCCTCTGACTAATGCACACACACAATTGATTACATCTCACCCGTCCGCATCCCTCTCTGTGTTGCTGTCCACCCTTATCGTATGTGCTGTGTGACTCACCTTTACCCTTTTGTGCTTCTCCTTACTCAACACCCCCCTCCTTTGACAGTGACACATTTTTTACAGCACAGCCCTAATTTCTCCATAATCAACGTGCTTCCCAGCACAAAACAATAATCATCTCTTCCTTTCACCCACAGATCCTGCTGTGCCATTTGTCACTGACTAAATAATTAAGTGATTGTGTTTAAAAACGTCATCGCTAAGATTAGGCTGCAAAAGGGGAGAAACTAAAAGCTCAGTTGACATCTTAAACAGTACTGGAAAAAATTAAATAGGGCGTGAGATTGGTAGCCAGATTGGTGCAGTGTTAGTAGGGATGTCACAGCCTCTGTGTTAAAGTTAGGGTAGGCAATCCTGTTCAGAA
>NW_023340095.1:21643008-21660025 GCF_004916995.1 Morone saxatilis | reverse complement strand
GAAGCTAGATTCTGTTACTGCGTTGCCTACTTCTCGCTTAAAATCGTTTCAGAAACATATTTTAGTGTACTGGCTCGCTGGCTCTCGCTGGCTCTCGCTGGCTCTCGCTGGCTCTCGCTGGCTCTCGCTGGCTCTCGCTCCGTTTTACTGTCATGGCGGCGGCCAAAACGCCGAACTGGAGTCTTCAAAACACTAGACATATATACATATATATACATGCAAAACGGTACTCCACAAACCAATGGGTGACGTCACGTTAGGTTCACACTTGAACTAGACATGGTGGCACCAATTTTACCTAGTGGCCACTTGGGATATTGCAGCGAAAAACTCCTAACTGTCTGTAAAACTTTTGTTGAACTGCAAATGAGCTAAATTATGACTCTATTATGGACTTTTGATCCACTAGGTTTTTGTATTCTTCCCTCAAGTCATTTTCTTATAGCTGCCATGGTCCTGCTTGACCCCCACTGCCATTATTATTATTATTATTATTATTATTATTATTATTATTATGATTATTATTGTTATTATTGTTATTGTTATTATTATCCATCATTCCCCATCGTTGTGGCATTTGTCATCATCATCATCATTATTAGTTACTACTATACTAGTTCTACAAGTATAGTTGTTGCTATTGTTGTTGCTGTGCACCTTTGTCTTTGTCTCTGTCCTTCTCTCTTTACCGCCCATCCCCTATACTCTCTACCTCTAGTGGATAATGTGTTATACAGTAACAGTGCAATGCTATTGGTTTGGTGGAGGACTCTTTTAAGCAAAATCTACCGGATGTGGCATATTCCGACTGATTGCACCCGTTTTAGACAGTGGTCATGATTCGACCAGAAGCACCACTGCACGAAGGAATCTCTCTGCTCTGGGGATTTTTGCGGCTAGTTTATTTTTGATAGAAGGTGCGACCAAGCAGCACAGAGCAGATTGCATTGACAGGAAGTTAGGCACAGAAATGGCATAAAGGTTCAGTCAAGGTCAGTTTTCTAAATCAAATAACCCATGCAGACTCTGGATTTAATTAATAAAAGAATGTATAAACACAATTAAAACATACAAAAAAAGAAACAATTAACTGTAACTAACTACGTAGCCTGATCAACCCTTGGTAGAAGCACACAAATTTTTAGGATAAAGGACAAAATACACTGTCAATAATGCTGTGCAGGCAAAGTGATCTGAAGACGCTCCGCTTATGAAAGGCTCTTGGTGGGATTTGAAGACACGTGAATGACAGAGCCAGACCGCATCGCAGACATGACGTCATAAAGCTTTGCCAGATTGAATTTTAAGCATCAGTCTAGCAACTTCAGCCTTGTTTTTATCCAGGCACAGCCCAGGAATGGTGGTCATTGGTCTGGAGGTCATTGTTTCAGAGGTGAAATGGAGGGGCGAGATTAAGTCAAGGACGCAGATCAAGCTGCAAAAAGAAGAGAGATACAATTACCCTCATACATGTGTTTGTTGATGGAACTTAAGCAAAGACAAGAAGAGAGGAGTCCAGAGAGGAGGTCTGGTTTCGGTACCTGCGGGTTGCAATAATAAATTTGTGTTTGTCCAAGATGCATCTCATATCCTCATGAGACAAACATACCTCTGTATCTGCCGCTCTCAGATTAACCTCTGGCACCTTTCTTGTTCAGTCTCTGCTGAACACATTTCTGACTATCCTGCAGTTCCAGGAATGTCTAATGAGGAAAACTGATGCTGCTTCTCAAAGTGTTCCCTGTCTGACTGCTTTGTCATCCATCCATCCAGACAAATCAGGCTCCATGAAAAGATTAATCACACCTCTGATGCTTCTGAAAACTAATCAAATGCTTGCATTAGTAATTATTGATTTCTTGACAGCAGCCAGAGAGAAGCAGTACAATTATGTGGAACAAAACTACAATCTTTTTGTCCCCATGGCAATTGGCTGTCCCTCACAGTCTGTGATTTGAGTCCTTTCTTCCTTTCAACAGCATTTCAGATTTTTTGCAGGACTCCCTTGTGCGTCAACATTAAAGTGGTCAATAGCCAGAGGTCCATAATTTGCCACTACGTCTCCATCTTTAAACAGGCAGTGTGATTGCGTGGCCAGTATGCGTGGATTGCAGCGTTAAAATGCTATGAGATTAACAGACGGACTGTTTTTTTTTCTCTAATAAAAAAATAGGCATTTGGGGAATTCTTTTTTGGAGAAACTGTTCTAGAGTCATATGTCAGAAAAGCCAACCAGTTCTTAAAGGTCCAATGTGTAGGATTTAGTGATCTCTAGCAGTGTATTTGCAGATTGCTGATTGCAAATATGCTGGGCAAAACTATAGCCCCTATCCAGAGCCAGTGTTTGGTTTGTCTGTTCTAGGCTAGAAACATGGCGGTTCAACGTGGTGGACTCCATGGTAGGCGATCCATGGTGTCTTGTAGATAATGGATAACGGATAAACAGCTCATTCTCAGGTGATTATACACAAACAAAAACATACCTGTGAATATTATATTCCATTTCTGACAATAGATCCTCCTCTGACACTGACTGTTAATACTGTAATGTGAATCTTTGCATGCAGCAAGTTAATATCTTTGTCTTTGACCACTGTAGACGGTCCGTCTGTCCTTCCTTTTCTTGTGAACGCTTCCATATTGGTGTGTCCAGACTTTTTTGACTGGGGGTGGCATAAGTGGGTCACTGCCTTATGCAGTAAGCATGTAAGTATGTGTCTCAGCTTTCCTGTCATTTCCTGTTTATGGACACAAGTCCTGACAGGAACTAGGAAAAGAGATCACATCTCTCCTGTTCTAGCTTCTCTGCACTGGCTCCCTGTAAAATTTAGAATAGAATTTAAAATTCTCCTAACCTAGCAAAAGCTTCAATGGCTCAGCGCCCTTCTTATCTGAAGAGCTCCATAGTCCTATACCCCACTCAGAACACTGCCGCTTCTCTGAAATGCTGGCTACCTTGTACGTTCCTATAGTCTCTAAAAGTAGAACAGGAGCCAGAGCCTTCAGTTACCAAGCTCCTCTCCTGTGGAACCAGCTTCCAGTTGTGGTTCGGGAGGCAGACACCCTCTCCACATTTAAGAGTAGGCTTAAGACGTTCCTCTTTGATAAATAAAGACGCAGTGTTCTAGTGGGGTATAAGCTCTTTCATTATTTTTTTTTTTATCCAATGTCACCAGGGGGGCTCCGTACATTAATATCACAACTCTATTCTTTATAACCTCTTTTATAGTATAGCTTTGATTGTGACCTTTTCCAAATAGTATTGCCATTGCATTATTTTAAGTATTGCGCAAAAACTTCATCCAAAGGTCCAGGGTGTAACATTTAGGAGGATCTGTTGACAAAAAATGGTATATAATATTCATAGGTATCTTTTTGCGAGTGTACAATCACCTGAATATAGGAATCATTGTTTTTGTTACCTTAGAATGAGACGTTTTTATCAACAGACGCTGTAGGTCGCCTTCCATGGAGACCACCATTTTGAATGACCATGGTTCTACAGTACCCCAGAAGGGAAAATCCAAACACTACGTGTAGATAGGGATGTTGCAGCTGCCATAGTTTCTCTCTTGCAGTTGGATGAGAGGGTGAAACAAGTTGCAATTCACAACCACACCACTAGATGGCACTAAATCCCACATACTGATCCTTTAAAAATTGGTGGGTCCTTCCTATAAAAGCCCTTTAAACTTATGTTTCGTAATATGGTGCAACACACAAACAAAAAGTTTGGACAATGGATTCATTTTGAAAAGTGAGCCCAACTTAAGAACAGTTTTTTCCTGATTGATGCTGAAACAAGCATTTGTTGGTTTCAAAACTTGTAGAACTACTGTAAATACTGTACAGTGAGAGAAACTTTACAAGTGTAAGACCAATTTTGAGGAACATTGTCTTGTTTGCTCATGTGATTGTTGATTTTACATTGTACAGACAAAAATACACCTAAAGGATAGACTCTCTGACCACAAATATGCAATATTTGTATTAGTATAGTATGTTTCTCATTTGAATGAGTAACCCTGTGCGTCCTTATTTTCTGTTGTTGTTTTCGGGGGTTTTCAGTTGTCTTACAGTTTGTTAAATCATGGGAAAATAACCTCTGAATGACACTCATGATGTTAATGAGTGTACAATGTGTATGAATGTATAAAAGGGTCAGGCCAGGTCTTTTTTCTGCATATAAACACACAAAAAACAACTTTATTTAATTGACCTTGCAGTCCACAACCTCAAAATTCTAACCAAATAAAACTGAAACTCTAACAAAATCAACTCAAAACATGTGTTTGCATCTGGTTTTAATTATCAATACAATTTATACATTCAATATCTGTCGTATACACAGAAAAGGCCTACAGGGCGGCTTTGGCACTAGAAGATAATAGAGAGGCCCATTCCTAAACTGTGTCATCAATGTTTTTTTCTTTCTCATCTTTTCCCCCTCCGTTTACTTCCAGCGACCGCCCACCTTCCCTTTACCATGGACCTTTTTGCTGTAGGAGGGAGAGAGAAGGAAGGAGAAGGAAAGTGAGGAAAGATGTAACAGGGATTGTAGAAACACACATGCATCAGATCTGCAGTTTATCATTATTTCATATAAAAGTAACTACTCACAATTTCTGAGCATGTTGGATTCTGTTCAGCAGCACGATGATCTGCAGGAGGCAAACAAAAAGACTTTAGAGGCATCAAGGAGAGAAAAAAAACAGAAATCAACTACTTTCCTGACCATTTCTGTCAGCAGTACCTCATATTTCTGGTGCTTCATATGCTCAATGAAGTCAAACTTCTCAGACTCCAGCTGGTAGATCCAGTTCCACATCTCCTGGGCCCGTTGCCTTGGAAGCACAAAGACATTTAGAAAGGATTTGGATCTTTATTACTTTATTTACTAGCAACCTAATGGCTGAGAAACAAAGCCACTTATGACTAGCTAATGAGTCATTCTCTATGGGGCCCCATATTCATGACAACTGCTCCACCCATGCTCCACTTATTTGCCCATTTTGAGTCAGTACTGCCAAGATGGCGAGGGGCAGAACCAACCACCCTTAGATTAGATTAGATTTTATTTTATCCATGCATATACTATAATACTATAATAAAATACTACACAGTGGATGTGCTATCATGAACAGGGCTATTTTTTAACAGAATCTATAACCCCACAAAATAAGGTAGCATGAATTGGAAGTAACACTTGGCTAGTTACGGTTGCTAAGCTATGATTTGACAACCACTGTTACACATCCAATGATGAGCTTCAGACAAGAAGTTTTACAATCTGGGAGTGGTCATTGGCTGTTAAATGAAGATATATTTGTGATATATTTGTTATCTGAATAGCAATGATAATTTATGCTGTATTTTGTGTGACTAAGTGGCAGACACAGGACAAAGGTGGCCCCTGTAGTGATCCCTGTGGAACACCACATTTTACCTTATAGCAGGACGATATGTTAATGTATTATTGGGAACCCTTTCTGCCACTTACAAATGAACGGAACCAGGCTAGTTACAGTTGCTAAGCTATGATTGGACAGTCATTGTTCAGAGGAGGGGCTTACAGAACATTCAATTTGTAAAGGCCATTTTGTATATGATTAATATTGATTCAATCACCTTTCAGGTTATCAATACCCAGTTTAAAGCTGCTGTAATGGCGTCATTGGTTAGCTGTCTGAAATATAACTGGAAGAGACTCACTTGAGCCCATCCTCCCTCAAACTGTCGATGCCCAGCGGCTGCCGTCTCTCTGCCAGGGTCTTCTTCTTGATCTCTTTGCCTGTTAGACGCTTGCCCCTCCTTGACTCAGCCTAGAACAGAATACGCACAGTCCACAGTCATCCTCTGCATCTTCATTTCCTCACCATCATTGTTACCATCATATCTACTGCTTGTCTGACCTTGGCCAGGAAGCCTCCGAAGTTCGCTCCCATGCCAGAAAGCACTTTCTTCTTCTTGGCGTCATCATCAGCCTTCTTCTTGGCTTCCTCTTCCTCTTTCCTGTGACGTTCCTCCTGACAGATGAAGAAGGATGGCGTGGTGAAGGTGCAAGAAAACCATGATTACATATGGAACTTAATTTCTGTGCATCTGTTGAGTTCAAGCTATATTGAGCAGTTTTTTATACATTTTATAAATGAAAAGTGGTTTCACATTAGAAATTAGAGAAACAATGGCTTCTCTAATTTCTAAACCACTTTTACAGTACCATTAATCATGTGTGCATCCTTGAGATACATCATACAAAGCCTGCATGAGCCTGTTTACAGCCTAGATAAAGTGCTTTGATACAGACTGGGTGATACATTTGTACATTTGTGTTTATGTTTATGTTACCGCAATCCTGTTCTGTCTGTCCTTCTCCTTCTCTGCTCTAACCCTCTGGATCTCAGCCCTCTCTGACCGACGATGCTCCTGATGGAAAGCAAAGCAAGAAAGCCATAAAATATATTAATGCAATTCATCAACCATTAAGGCACATTTGGATAAAAATTCAATCACATTATAGAGGAACATGTACATGTACGCGCACATGTAGCTGTTGCCGGAAACAAACAGCACACTTCTCTGCAGAACGCCAGAGTTCCAGAACGACAGGTTTCATGCTAAATTCTGAGCAATGGCTGAGAAAAGTACCCCTTCGCATGGTTACTTGTAACCGGCTTGCCCCGAGAAAAAGGCAAAGAAAAGAAAGCCGGAGGATGAAAAGGCAGCTAACAAAAAGGCTCTGGATAAAGCAAGAGGTCAAACCAGAGTCAACATCGTGTAGCTTTTTGAGGCGGTGGCGAACTGAGGGATCAGAAGTGCCTGAAAAGTGATGCCGAGGTTGCTCTCTTTCTGCTGGCCAGGTAATTTATTTTCCTTTGGGGATGATTTGTTATTTTCATGAAATATCGTAATGCCTAACGTAGCTACGTTTGTAGCCTTGGATTAGCGTAAATGCTAATATTCACTCTTGCTCTGTGAGTTTAAACGCCGTCGGTTGACGCTAAGGTTTCTGAAAAAGATTATAGTATATTGAATTTTTAAGATATTACTCTACCATAGTCGTCAGTGTCTGCATTATTTACTTGTGATAAAAAGATGTATATATTGGCTTTTACGTTTTAACAACTGCGGTGATGGCGTGCCAGTTGTGTGGGGGCGGGCTTGGACCGACACACTGATGGGAGTCGTTGGGGAGAGGGGTGGAACCATGAGCCAACCAGAGGAGGCAGGAGGCGGTGCTATTTTCAAACCTTGCTAGCTCTCTCGCTAGCTTTCCAAGATTACCAACCCCAGCTTTAACCTCCCATTTCCATCAGCATTATTATAACTTAGTGTGCAATTAAAATTTGGGTTTTAAAAAACCCTGAAATCTATTTTTGCTGACAGCCTTTGGTTCAACTTCTTACCGTTGCTGCAGTGATGTAGAAAGAGGTTACAGGTGTGAATGGGTCACAGACAGATATGAAAACTTTCAACCAGAGAAGATCGTGGAACATTGCTTTTCCACCTGTTATCAGCCCATTAAGTGGCTGTGATAACACAACAATTATAATGCTTCAGATGAGGCACACATAACCTCCCAGAAGGCCAGAGGGTGTGTATCATTTATTTTAATCACTGTGAATTCCGTTGTCAAGTTAGCAATAAGAAATATGCAACATTCTGGTAACACTTAACACAAATTAAAGCTTGCTGAGGTTGCAGTTCAGTTAGGTTAAGGCCCCAAAACTACTAGTTAGTTAGCTAGAAAGATGTTACATTACGTGCCTGACGGAACTAAGTTTTGTAAGTTAACTTACATACGTAAGTTATAATATAAGTTAGCACAGTAGTCTCTTAGGTGAAAGTCCTGTCTTTGTTGGACCCATCCATCCTCCCCCCAATACACCCCAACCTCCTCCTTACGTGGACATTTTTTTTTTTTACAGTATGTTCTTTTATTGCCCCTGTCATTATTACCCCCTGCTGGTATGGCACCTTTACTTTATCAGTATGTGGGAACTGCTTGTTGAGCCAATTAGGACATAGATTAGGGCCATACTACCTCAAAGGTATGATCCTGATGACAACTGATAAATGCCATTTAATGGGCTGGTAATATTCAAAGTGGATGGCTTTTCAACCTGCTGTTAAGTCCATCTTTAAAGGATAAGTTCAGTTGTTTTCCAAGGAAAAAGCTCTGAATGCTGAAAAAACTATATATTTTATTGGGGTACCTGAATTTCTGAAGAGAGTAATTTTATTAGGGGTATGGTCTAGACCTGCTCTATTTGGAAAGTGTACTGAGGTTACTTCTGTTATGATTTCGTGCTATATAGATTTAATTTAAAATTTAATTTAATTTAAGTAATAGCCCATAATTAAATTGAACAATATATAGGCAGTTTATGACTTTAAGCCCTAACCACTGAATCATCTTACCTTCGGGAAATGCTAATGAATGTAATTTGAGAATTTTGTAAGTATTAGTCTAAAGGCTTTTGATGCTTTCCTCCCCAAATGGAATAAAACGTAGGGGAAAAAATCTACAATATTAAGGAACCTTCTGCTTTTATTATTCATTTTTGAATACTAGAAAAAATGTCAGTCCATGAACTATGAAACCCAACCCAGGGCAGTCTGCTTTATTGCAGAAACAACATATCTGCCCTTTAACCTATAAATCTGCTATCTGAGTCATTAACCAAAAAACTCCTAGTTACATTTGGAATTGGATCACAGATTTCTATAGTCATGTTTGGTGGGAATGACCCAAATGTATTGTATGGTTAACAGTTCTGATAGAGGAGGGTGAAATATTGCAGTGAACCCCCTAACCAGCTCCCCATCAGGGAAAACATTAACACTAATTTTTATTCTTTGGAACTGACATAAAAAAGAAATCTTTAGGGAGTATCTGTCTGCATATCTTTGGGTGGGCTGCCATCAGTTCAGGTTATAGAATAGGTCAGTTAAACACTTAAAATCACATCATTCCACAACATATAATTTGAAATTATTCTGAAGACTGGGAAAATTTTTATGTGAGGTTAGTGGACAAAAACCATCCCTCCCCACAGGGAGAGATTTATGATTCTCATTAGTGTGGACATAAAATATCACAGATGGGTAAACACTCTTAGCGGAGGAGACAGGGGTGAAAGAAGTGAAGATTCGTCCCGGCCTTCATACAACCAGACAGAAGACAGAGAGAGAGACTCTGAGAAGATGTGAAGAGGAGGAGTGAGGGAGATGGAGAGGCTGTGAGGAGAGGACCGGAGACGGAGCGTGAGGAGGGATCGCAGTCCGGAGGCTTCGTGCCAGATGTCCAATCACTCATTCAACTCCTAGCCAGACCTGAGAGCTACTAACTAACTTAAGGTGGTGAAAACATCAGCTGTCAGTCCAGACCAATAAAAATTCATCATTTGGAGATCCTTTCCTTATATGAGCACAGTAAACTGTTTGATAAGATTAGCCAGGCTGGTGATTTGTCCAAATCTAATAAGAAAAGGTGGTGATGAGAAGGGAGCTTGATAAAACTTCTCACATTTATCACGCTTGAAATATCTGTACAAACAAGGGGACTAGAAATTGAATATAATATTCATAGGTCATTTTACATCATTGTATAATAACCTCAAAATAACAGCAGTTTTGTTTTTGTTACCTTATTACCTTCCTAGAATGAGACGTTTTCATCAAGGAGGCCACCATGTTGAACCGCCATGTGGGGACAAACCAAATACTCTCTCTGGGTAGGGGTGCTTACATTTTTGTGTCATTCGCGGCCACCGTGGTTTCTCCATTGTGCTTGAAAAGGGAAGGTGAAGCAAGGGAATCTGCAGCTACACTGCTATCCTACACACTAGTCCTTGAACACACCTTTGTCTGCAATATCAAGTTAGATAACCATTATCCTCCTCTGTAGTCCCCTGCAACTCAAATGTGACCTAAAACTGGATAAAATGTCAATTTATGAGTTCTGGCAGACAACAACAACACTAACACATGTGCAAAGAGGATATGATGCCATTGACAGGCGACCGGTGAAATGCACCTTTTACCAGAATAAAATTACAGATTTGAACTTTATTGGAAACATTTGGGATAATGTTAGTACTCAACAAATTATATAGGTCTAGTGTTTATAGACATTTTATTGCGAAAATGTGACATATTATATCCATAATAGAGTTTACATCCCATCACAGACTGCAATTAATGTCTTTTATTAACTGTAACTATGATTTTCCCATAACCAGTTCCCATAAAAAGTGTTTTAGTCACCTAATCCTATACCTTAACCACAGATTATTTGCCATTACCAACACCTTTCTATAATCTTAACCTTACTGTGGTTGCCATTCGCAGCTATTGTAGAAATAATCTAATTTATTTCTTATGTTGAGATCTCATCATAGATAAAATTCTGTTTTCTCATATGACTTAATATAACACATATTTTCTCAGTGGTAGTATTTGTAAAGGTGTGGGGACCATATCTCAGATGCTCATTCATCAGATGGCTTAAATTAAGACCATCAAGCAGATGCTAATTATACATCTTGTATCGTCTGCTTGTCTTTGTCATCTGTCTGCTTGGCATTATGAAAGCTTGAGTGAGCCATGATCCAATTAGTCAGATCCAGACCCAGACCAAAGGTTGGCCAGTCACTCAATTTGTTGGGCTTATGTAAGGCAGTCTCCTTTGTATAGGTTGCTTTGATTGGAAACCAGCTACAGTACCTGAGTGGATGTTTTAATTACAAGGACCAGCAACACTGCATTTCCATAACAGCTCCAGTCGTTTAAATGTATTATGGGTATAAATATGTATGATCCTGAAGTGTATGTCCCATTCATGTGGGTACACAGTGTACATGTGCATGCATCTGATGTGTGCATTTAGGATTCATTTAATCAGCAAGGTTTTCCATTGCATTAAACCTAAACAAGATTATTTTTATTGCAATTTTGGCATTTATGTGACAATACAAAGTGTATAGATATTTACATTTTACAATAAATGTCTCTCCAGATATGTCGTTCTTCCAGCATGACGGCAGCAAGACTATAATCCTTACATATACATACACATTGCTTCTATAAACTGCTGAAACTGGAGCATGAGGCAAACTTAAACACACAGAGGGAGAGAGTCCAGAGACGGTATTAGGCTCAAGTTTGGGGAAGAGTCCAAACAAGCCATAACATGCTGTCAAAATATCTTATCTTATCTGAATGCCTAAAGCTCGTCACAACAAGTGGGATGATTTTGGGGGAGTGGACAGCGTCAGCACAAGATTAATGGCATTAAATAATTTTTCTAATACACAAATATACTATCATACTTGCTCTGTAATCTTGGTCGGAAATGCCTTTCGCTCTTGAAATAATCAACATCTCGCAACCTGTGGCTTATCCAGTAATTCATCAAGAAAATTAGCCTGAAAAGAGAGAATTAAAAAACCTGCGTTGTGTGTCTGAGATCATAGTTCTGTGTGTGTTTATGTCTGCTATTCAAGGTTATACTTCATCTTTGGGAGGATGTGAGCCAGATTGAGAAATACTGTCGGATAATTTAAAGGAAGACCTGAAGTCTTTCAGGAATTATTAGATTTCCTGAACAAACAAAACTTTTCGGGAAATTCTAGGGGTGACTGCAACACACAACAGCTGGCCAATCAGAGTACCTGTTGCTGCTCTGTGCTTTGTACCTAATTTTGTTTTTTAGGTGACACAGTGCTCACAGCCCTCACACCTCTTTAAATAAAAAGGAATCTCAAACTTGAACTGTGAATGTTAACAAACATTGTAAACAAACACAATCAGCTGATCTGTGTGGCTGTATACAGCAGTGATTTGAGCTAAATGCTAACATCAGCATGCTAACCATTGCAAAGCTTTATTTCTTTTTTTTAAATTCTGGCTAACTTATAGTTTTAAGTAATTTATTTATTTTTGTTTTATTTATTAAACAAAAAGGAAACTATATACATCAAAAGGTGAAATAATAAAGACAACAAAGGCAAAAAGCCCAGAATCATTCATATTCATTTTTGTGACAGACCTCTTTAGACAAACATCTCAGAATACATTTGAAAATATCAAAATAGCATTCAGTTTCAATTAGAAATATCTTAAGATGGGCTTGAGTCAACATTTGCTAATTAGCACTAAACGTAAAATACAGCTGAGGCTGATGGGAATGTCTTTCTGTTTTGCAGATATTTGGTCATAAACCTGGACAAATTGAAATTTCGACCTGATGATGGCACCTGATTGAAGTCAGAGTATCATCAAAGTCAATAGGATTCATTCTTTGCACCACTCAAAACCAAAAGCTACTGTGGAGTAATAGTCAGGGGATTGTCTAAGTCTGCCCTGAAACACACACAAATACCGTTTGTAAATGTGTTTATGTAACCAGACAGACAGATAGAGACCTGTGAGACAACATAGTGGACAAACACCCATACCTATTCAAACATATGCCTGCGTGTGTGTGTGTTTCCACACAAGGCTACATGGCTGAACACAATGCTGCCTATTCTCACATCAGCACAGTGCATTTGAATAAAGCAAAGGCTACGGGGGCAGCGGTGGGTGGGGGAGAACAACACTAGTGTGGTACAGTGTCTGTCTGCGGGAGGAGCACTGGGTGACACTGACACACATGCACACACGCACACACAGAGCACTGTTTATTATTTTATCACTGATCTCAGTATTTCTGACTTGTTGTCTCCTGTTTCTGTCTTATTTTTTATAACCTACAAGGATCCCCCTCTCTCTTGGATCCCCATTGTTCCGTTGCTGCTGCCTCTCCTGCCTCCTCTTATTGACCCCTCAACCTTGGGACAGTAGAGGGGAGGGGGTGGTGGAAAAGAAATTGTTAGGAATAAAAAACAAAATTTCAAGCAGAGAAATGTCCCTGCACGCTACAAATTCCCATTTTTCTTTCAATCATACACGCATCACCCATCACAGATGAACACATTGATAATTTTGACCCTCCTTTTCCCCCCACAGTGACAGTTTGGAGGACGCTGCCAGCCGCCCTTATGACCTCCCGCCAACCCTTTCCATAAACCTCCTCCTCCTCCTCCTCCTTTTGGCCTCAGCCCCTCCCGCTGTTGCTCCCTTCCACCTGACCAGCCAATGGGACCAGACGGGTTTGTCTGGGCATGGAATGACTGGGGAGTGGGAGGGGGTAGGGATGACCCACTGGACAGGACCAAACACCTTGCCAGCCAGACAGTCAGGAGCAGAGAGGCTGAGAGTACGCAAGTGGAGTTTAAGAAAATCATTCTTGCTTGTTGATGGACAGTTTCTGGGCTTCTGGGTGAATTAAACTTATCTGTCTGTTGCTTCCTCTCAATGGATTTACAGTTTATAGCGGCAGGTGTGGAGGAGTGGGTTTCTGACCCTGAGAACTGAAAGGAAGACCAGAAGAAGAAGAAGGAGAGATAAACGGGGAGAAGGGAAGACACTAAAATTAAAGAGGGAGGAGGACGCAAATCAAGAGCATCAGAGTGAGCTGATGTCAACTGAGCTCAGCGCAGACATCTGACTGACACACGGACACACACACTCCCATAGAGAGGCACAATGCCAGCAGGAGGACAGAGGTTTTCGGACATGGAGATGTTAGTAGGGATGGAGGACAGAGAGAATACTGCCAGGAGCAGGGCTGGGAGCTGTGTGGAGCTTTACAATGTCAAAGTAAGTTTTATTTTTTGTTTTACTGCTTTTGGTAAAGATGAGAGAGGGCTAAGAGGACTCAGCAATTACGCTTAGAATTAAATTTCTGGAATCATGTGGAGTTATTTAGACAGATGTCAAACTAGGTAATGTATATTTTGTGTGGGAAGTTCAGAGAATATTAAGGGAATTTCACTAATCACTTTGCAGTTATACACTAGAATGTGTTTTCCCACTTGTTGCACACACTTGTTGCATTTCTGAGTCACAAAATTGCCAAACCAGGAATAAAATATTATCTATTTCCCTCTGTGGGAATCTTTTATGATGTGTGGTATATATGTTTTAGTGAAACCACATTATTTTGAGCAACTCAATTTGGTAAAATGATCAAACTGGTAAGATCATATTGCCATTTTACGATTCCACTGACAATGGATATACAATAACACTGAAGGCCTAATTATATACATTAGGCAACCGAGCAACCAAGCAAAGTTTATTTACATAGTACTTTTCAAATGTTGCTTTAAAAGAGAACACAAATACACACTGTAGGCCACAGGTGGAAAAACAGCACAAAATGTGTCCTTAAGCTTTGTTTCATAACCTTGGACTTTTTATTCTGATACAAATCTTCACAATACAATAAAGCACACATAATGTCGGTGGTATTTAGGAGGATAAGTTCAGCCGTTATTACAACCACTTCTCTGTGCCTCTGTTAAAGCCAGCAGACCAAAAGAGATTTGTCTGTGATTGGAAAGAGCTGAGCTGTTCGAGGAGGGTCTGAGCTGCGTTGCCAGATGCTCAAACTGCCTCAGCAGTGGACACAGCGGAACCTGGTGTTTTTTCCCCCTGCTCTGCTCGGGGGTTAATGACCTCAAAGTCTTGCAACAAGTCTGTGCTTTTGGTAAAGAGCAACGCTCTTAACTCAACGATCTGTTGAGTTCATTTTAATGCTGCATGATTTATCTGCAGTTTAGGATGAATCTGCATCTTCTGTGCTGGAGGAAGCTAATTCAAAACAAAGATATAATTCTCACCGTATGATGTTTGACCTCATATTTAATCTTTTATGTTGACACACCATGCTACTGTGATAAAAACTGATAGGCTGGGTTTACAGTATACAGTCCTTAAGAGAAGACCTTTTCAAGTGTCAGGGTTTTCTTACCTTGAGTTTGCTAATTGTGTCCTTAAAAGGCAGAGCATAAACAGTGTTTTGGACACAAATAGATGCTGCGATGCTGTTGACTCTCTCCCAAAAGTGTGTATATAGTAACCTGAGCAGGTGTACTTGTCACTATTATGCTGAGTATTTGATAATAAATAAAAAATAGGGTTGTTTAAATACAGTTATCTGATATGCTGCTGTTTAGAGTCAAAAGTGGATTCTAAACTGAATAAAGTGATACCTGTTATAGTTTGAAGCATGTTTTTAGCAGGCGAGGTAGAGATACTGAATTGAGTTCAGATGCTTATGAAGAGGTCTGTTTGTGATCTGGTCTGGCAGAAGTTAACCGACACTTTTACTTCTCTAAGACCAGCTAGGCAACCATCCAACTTTATTTGATTCGTCAATGTGAACCCCTTTAGAAAGAAACACAGCTATCAACATGTTTCTGTTTTATCCTCACATTTAACTGTTATTCATGATTGTGCCTGCTGGATAAATCATAAACATGGAATACATCTAAGTTGGATGAATTGCATGCTTTCCAAAGGATTTATACTGATGTGCACATTTATCAACTTACTGCATAAGGTCATCTGA
This sequence comes from Morone saxatilis, assembly GCF_004916995.1. Classification (NCBI taxonomy): domain Eukaryota; kingdom Metazoa; phylum Chordata; class Actinopteri; family Moronidae; genus Morone; species Morone saxatilis. Next base: position 21,644,562 of record NW_023340095.1, on the reverse strand, counting down.
CCCGATTTACTCGACCTTCCCTCATTGGATGAACAGTGGGTCAACTACTGTAGATATATGGTAATCTCTACCTGACCTACTCTTCATTTTATTGCCATACATTATATGGACTGTATTGAAGAACGGTCATAATGCCATGACACTGAATCACAAGCACAATGTTTTAACAGGGCCATGAAATGTTATTGTGTGTCTCTTTTTCTCGCTACACTGTGATATAGTCCATCTCTTTTAATTTCATCTGTGCAGGTCGTTCACAAATGTCAATCTCTGTGTTATGTGCACACGCTTTATAAAATGTTGATTTATGGGATTGCAGAGGTGTAAGTGTGAATCTGTGTGTACAGTAGGAAGTCAGGTGGCATCACATGAGGTGGCTCACAGACTGGACAGACTCAGAGGAATGCTGTTTTTGTGTAAAGTGAGACTGTTCTTTGTGCATAGACCTGCCTGAAGGGCTGCTGCTGTACAGTACAGTACCCCCCTGGAGCTAAAAGCATTGGTATTAGTAAACAGATTGTACCATCTTTCAAATGTCAAATTAAGTAACTCCTAATTAGTTTATGTTTTTTAAACAATGAAATATCTAGTGTAGGTGGATACTGTGTTTGAGGTACAGCATTACATCCCCTTGTACTCGTATTTTGTGACACTGTTGACACAAGGTCTTGCGAAAAGAACCAGTGTGTTGAATTTAGTGTCATCTAGTGGTGAAGTTGCAGATTGCAACTAACTAAACACTGCTCGTGTCAGTATTTGACTGGGAATGAGAATGGGCTGTGAAGTGTGTAGCAGAAACTACAGTGGCTGTGAAACTTGCACAAAACGTGAAGGCCCTATCTACAGTCAGTATTTGGTTTGTCTGTTTTGGGCTACTGTAGAAACATTGGTGGTTCAACATGGCGACCTCAACAGAAGGCAACCATACATCTGTAGATAAGAATGTCTCATTCTAAGGTAACAAAAACACAAAGATTCTTATTTTCACTCAGTTATACTCTAATGAAAACATACTTGAATATTATATTTAATTTCTGCCAATAGAGCCTCCTTAATATCACACACTGGAACTTTAATTGAACAAATTGAATCCAATAAAATGTTTTTATGGGAGGTAACTTAGGTAACCTCCAATAAAAATTGCAGATTCTTAAGTGAAACAGATTATAGCTGTGAAGAAGCACATGCAGCCAACCGATCCTGTCTAAATAAAGGTTGAACTAATAGATAAACAAACTGTAGTAGCAGTAGCAGTGAGTTTAACTGTGATTTCTTTCTTTCTAAAATACTGGAAGTCCTGGCTGGAACAAAAACACTTTTCTTTTTTAAATGCAGCAGCAAGGACTCGGTACGTGGTTGCCAGCTCTACCAGATGAGCTAACCGGGCACCTCAAAAACACTTTTCTGATCTCAAAGCCATTTAATGGGATCATCATCACTGCACATGTTAGCAAACCAATCCACAGCAAACTGCAGTTCAGTCAGACAACTCATGTTGAAATGTTTATTGGTACATAGAGATATTGCGGAGTGATGTGCAAATACCTTAACCCC
>NW_023340095.1:21621926-21642865 GCF_004916995.1 Morone saxatilis | reverse complement strand
TAATCAGCGCAGCTCGAGTTGACCTGCCTGAACTAGCTCGCAGGCTTCGCTTCATTTATCAACAATAACAAAAAACAGCACAATGTAAACTTAAACTGAACTCCATAAAAAAACATTTTCCATACAGTCTCCATTTGTTCAATACAACATTTAAAGTAAAATCACAAGTTGGAGTAAATGATCCATCTTCCATTTTGGTGCTTGCCAGTGACCAAAATATTTGTTGTCATATTTTGGGGCAATATAGTCATTAAATGGAAACTTTGTGAACATTGGAATGAAGTGTTCAACTCTAACAAGCAGGAGAACTTCTGTAGCCTAGTAACAGCTAAAACCAGCAGTATTAAAAAGTATAAAAACAATGCTTGAGTGCATGGAGTGAAAAACTGTGACCAGGCCGCTACATCAGAGCTGAGCTGTTATCTGAAAACGATACACACCCTCTGGCCACTCATAATCAATCATTGCTGACAGCCATGGCAGAATATAAATGGCTTGTATATGCAGGGACATGGTAGTTAAGTGTAGCTATGTTGATGTTGCAGTGTACAGTACACTGTATGTCACCTTTATATACATACATCGGTTTGTGCTTTTCATCAGCAAACAATAAATTACCCAACCACTGATTAGCAGGACAAAAGCTAGAGATAATAATAATAATAATGTATTTTAGTAGTGTTCAAGTGCAATGTGAAAAACAATTAGCATGCTCTTGAAACCTGTTTGGGTTGTGTAAACCATCTCAGCGAGCAGCCAGTCTGCATTTTGTCAAACAGCATTAGCACACAACAATAATGTAACAGTGAGACAAATGAAGACTTAATGATTATTGTGATGGATTACACAACTTGGGAAAGTTTCAAAAGTCTGCTGGTTGATTTCAACTCCATATAGAAATGATTTAACCAATTGCTGCCGGAACATCCAAAACAATACAATGCATTCAGAAATGGTCAGCAATAAAGCAAAGTATGCATGATGTGTACTTGTTCGAACTAACAAACAACAAACATTTGGTCTCTGACAAGGGAGATTTAATAGATTTTCCAAAATACTCTGACTTCAAAACATCGAGATATTTGAGCAGGTACAGGAGGAAAACCACGGAGAAGGTTGTGTGACTCAGAGGTCAGCGTGTGTGGGGAATGAAGGTCTGTTTGTGTTCAACACAGTGATACTAGGAGCCTCAGGTTTGATGCTATTTCAGCTATACAGCCATCAACATGCACACACACACACACATTAAGAGTTTGAAGTTCAGAAGCCATGAGGCTCAGTGTATCATTAAAGTTATCTCCTGACTCTTCCAGGTATATCATTACTGCCCTGAAGGCATAACAAATCAGGCCATACTGATGCACTGTATATGTATTTAGACATGTATGGTGCCTGTGTATATATTAAGCCCGGTGTGTGTATGTGTGTGCGTGTGTGTCTGAGAGTTCAGGGGGTTAACAATCATGCTATATGAAGGTATGCGATTGTTCTCACGTGACTGATTTAAGGCATGTACAGTATGCATGTGTGAACGATTCCCCTGGGGATCAGGTACTTTATCTCCCTTAGTGTGTCCTTGTTCGAGGGAGAGTTTTGTGAAAAACTACAAAACCTTGGCGTGCTAATTGGGAATAAAGGAAGGATGAGAATGTGTTTGATCTATGGTATTTTGTCCCTTGTTTCAAGTATCAACGTTGTAGTGTGTTTACCAGAGATGCAGACTAGGACTTGGACTAAAGTCCGTTTGAAGTCAGATAAACACTTAACACCTCACTTGTACTTGACTGCTCGAAGACTTGACCTAATGTAGACTTGAGTGTAATTTTACAGTTGACTTTGACTGTCTGACTTTAGATTTGGTTTGAGACTTGCTTTATCAAGACTTGAAACTTCACTGTAAAACCAGATAGGTTCATTAACAAAAATTTTATAAGCAGCTTTAGTAATTTTAGTCGAGAATGTAAATTGTTTTGTTATTTTATGTTTTAAACAGATGGCAAAATTCCCACCTTGAACAGGCTGTATAAAAGAGGCCTTAGACTTGCCCATAAGTACTTAACTAGCTGGTTTCCACACCGTGATCAAAGAGGAACTCATCGGTTTGATAGCATTTAGGATCCATTTCGGATCCAAAGTTTCCTGATCAACTAGTATTTTTCTCTGGAATTTCTCTCAGCTTCCCCCCTCATGGGTGGCCATTATGGGACTCGGTTAGGCCTCGTTAAATGTCATCATCAGAGCTTTGCTTTTCCAAAGAGAGCAAGAGCAAGGGATTCAGTGTCAGCGTGCATTATGTCTCCACAGCTTCAGTCGGTGGTCGTGACACGGCAGGTTGTGAAGTCTGAGACGTCAGGGTGGCGGCAGGAGGTATTAGGCCAGCTGTAAGAGGAGGGATTATGTCCCATTGACCCTGCATTCCCAGGTTAGACAGCAGAGAGAGCAGAAGAGGTGAAAGAAAATGGGGGTCATGGTAGAGAGATAGAAAGAGAGGAGCGGAGGGGAGGAGAAAAGGGCTGATAGTTAGGGAACGAGAAAAGGATAGAGGATGAAAGGAAGGAAGAAAGGACAGGATACAAGGAAAAAAAGGATAAAGATTTTGATGTGATCGCATCTGGCAGGCCTTTGCCACCCTTCCGATAACTTTTACAACTACACTGAGAGAGTTAGCTCCCTCTGCTGCTGCGTGTATGGATAAATTTAGCGTGACCAAAATATACTCACTGCACCTTTACTTACTGGAAACTGACCTCTTACCAAAAGATCACAAGTTAGGCAACAGATGTGTGTCACATAACTCTAATTTAACATGTTAAGAATGTGGATATACAGTAAATACAGTGCTATAATTAACAAATAAGATGTGGTTTTGGACACGCATATACTCATATTTTAATATCAATGCGGGATTTCAGGGACATTCACTTGTGTGTTTTCTAATAATGTATAATTCTCTAATAAACACAACACAACAAGAAGCACTGTCATGAATCTTAGAATGTAAACTATTAATTAAGAATCAAAAGTTTTAAGACTCAATAAAGTATCACAAAACATAATAACAGGTTTAATAACAAGTTTTTTTTTAAATCTAACGATGTCTTAGGCAATTCCTCTTTAAGTAGTTATGCACGGGGCAGAGAATCAAAGCTCTACTCTGCATTGGGTGTATAATTATTATTTGGACACAAATCTACCACAAAATTATACATTATTTATTTGGGTGGGAAAAGAAGCTGCCAATTGAGTCATATTTGGTGAAAGTTATGAGGTAAATGACACTCTAACCAGAAACTCTCTGCTTAGAGCCCGTGGTATGTGTCATGTTACTGTCTGCCTTGCACTCTCCAGATTCAAACAACTGTAAAAATGTCAGAGACGCTAAGGACAGCATATGGCCAAACAATATCCCCACTTACTGCGTTTCTATAGCAACACCACCAAACACAACTGTTGTCCTATCAGAAGTTAATCTTCTGAGAGAGAGAGAGCGAGAGAGAGAGCCATGGAGCGCTGCAGCGGATGAGCTCATCTAGATTGTTTCCAGAGCGTTCCAGAGGAGATGGAAGACTAGATTGGGCTTTAGCTTTGTTGTTGTTGTAGTGTGTGAGTAAATGTGTGCATGTGAGTGTGTGTGGAGAAGTGGTGTGCACTCCTAAGCCATCCGTGAAGTAATTTGGTCATTAGGTTGGGTTATTATAATGGTTTTCTGAGGGTGACCCAGTGTAACATGTATCGGTCTATTTTCATCCACGCTGTTTGAAGTCCACATACACACACACACACACACACACACACATACACACATTTATAGTGTGTGAAACCTGATAGCATTGCACTGGAGATTAAAAAAAAAAAAATTACACTAACAGAGCTTCTGCAGATTTTCTCCATGGGAAGCAAGAACAAGGTTACTACAGACACAGAGATGGAAATGCAGGAAGGAGATGTGGATGGGGTGACAAAAACAAAAAACAAGAAAGAGCTCTGTCACATTGGGGAGAGTGATTCATCAGGAAGTCGTGATCTGGCTTAGGCAATCTCAGGGATGGATTACGACAGGAAAAAAACGGAGAAAAAAAGAATGGGAACAGTAGATGATATATTTTTATTGCACGCAGGAAAATGTGGCAGGATGCAGCAGGAAAAACTTTTTTATAGCAGAGACAGGTTTAGTTCAGACTCTCTCAGTGAACACAACAGCAAGGTTTTGGAAACTTTTACACATATTGCAACACGAGAGTGGACAGACTACTATGTTTGCCATGTAAACATTACAAATGGACAGGTTTATAATGTTTACAAGACAATCAGCTGCAAAAATCTGTCTTATGGCGGCAATATGAGGACGTAATGCAGCTGCAGCTGTTGTGAAGCTGTTTTTCGCTTTTAAATCAATACCAGTTTTGTAATAATTACCTGGCCAGTATTTTGACATCTTTGGCTTTCAGAATTCACTTTCCAGCCCAAACACCAAATGATAAGTGTATTATTGCTCCAGTATTTAGAAAGGTGATATATTACCTCTCTTGCTTGATGTTTTCATTGGACTGCTGATCTAATTAGCTTGCTTTCTCCTCCTGTTTGTAAAAATGTTTCTGTCATCCGCCTTATAAATGTCAAAAGGGTTCATTATAGGACAAAACTAAACACGTCATCATGGGTTCACAATTGCCCAAGAGCTTGAAGCATGAAGATGAGCAGTGTGTGCTTTCTGATATCGCACATAGCTTCCTGTTTCAGCGCAGTCTCATATTGGTTTAAAGCAACCAAATGGCAGCCACCAATCTTTGTTGTGCCAGTAAATTGTTGTCCGATCTGATCAGACACATCTCCTCCTTTCGCTTCAAATTTCATTGTCAAGACGTCTGTAGGGTTGCAGACAATGGTGGCTGCTGGTATGACTTGTGCTCGGTGAAAAAAACATAGATAAATCTTGTGGTTAATTGTTCTGCTGACAGGAAGGTTTCAGAGAACACTGATAACGTTTGCAATGAGCTGCAATGTTTCGGCAGGAAGGGCCCAAAGGGAATAAATAGATTCATGTTTTCCGTATTTGTTTGTTGAGGAGAAAGTGCGTGGACCATGTCTGCTCTTTTTCACTCTCCTCAACATTTATAAGACCCCTTCCACACTGCCTCAGCTTCCCAGTGCAACCAGCATCATGTAGGTGGCTGCAGGAAGGGCAACATTGACTCATCTCCAGATTTGAAACCAGATAATATACAGTCTCAAAACCAAGCAATACTGCCCACTAAATTGACAAAAAATAGAAAGGGCTTTTTGTCTCTATTTCGCAATCACCCTATAGTTAGAGTTTCTCTCTGTCTTTCTATTTCATTTCTGTAAAAGCAGCCTTTTCTGAAAACAAGCTAAATTATACTGCATTTTGTCATACAAAATTGAAATACTAATTAAATGTGCATCTGTCAGCTAGGTTTAAATGAACAAAACACATTCATGAGAAAGATATTTGCATGCTTCATTAATGAATGAATGAATGTATTTATTTATTTGACTACTGTGTTTCTAAGTCTAGTTATCGTAATTTTAATCTCAAACACCAAAACCTCATCTGCTGTGTTGCTCATATGCAGTACATCACCCACCCCTAAAACTTTAAATGTTAAATTGTCACGACAAATCCTGAATAAATCACAAATGCATCATATATATCAAATCACATATTTCTGCTTTTATCTAATTTGGAGAAATTATTCTATCTATTATTCTTATAATAATAACATAAGTTTATTTTGCAGAGCACTTTAGGGCAGATAAGGTTTTCACAGAGGGAGAGAAGATAGTGGCTCACCACATGTTGATCAAGAGAGATGAAGGGCTGCTTCGTGTCAGAAAGATGGAGAGAGAGAGACAGCCAGAGAGACAGACAGAAAGGATGAAAACAGAGAGAACAACAAGCTGCTCAGTTCATCTGAGCTATTTTTAGTCTCGGTACGATGCCACTATTTCTCCTCCACAGTAGCCGGTGCTCTGCTATGGCAACACAGGCTTTAATGACTTATGTGAACGCTTACATTTGAGTGTGTGTGTGTGTAAGTGTGTGTGTGTGTCCTTTTGCCCCTTTATGGCGCACTGCCAAGAGATAAACAGAACTGTCCATTAGTCTACTCTGTATGACCTTCTTTGAAGAATCACCTACACTGTCTCTTTCTTTCTATCACTCTCTCTCTCTCACACACACACACACATCTACACACACACACACACACACACACACACACACATAAACACACACATTTTGGTTAAACTTGATAATAAAAATGATCCCATGTTTACTGCCAGAAGGACATGTTTTTCCTAGCAGCAAATAAGGTGTTGCAAATGAGAAAACAATGCATACGTTTTTGCTTGGATTTGGAAACCAAGAGCAGTTGTTGCAGTCCATAAGGGTTAGGCTTAAATTCAAAGCATGCTGATTCCTTACAGTAAATGAAAAACATTAAAAAGATAATTAAAAACAGGACCAATTCATATTGAAACCAATGTATATTTAAAAGCATTACAAATGGCACTACAAGGAAAATAAACTTTTTTTTACTACTACTACTATGACTATAACAACTGGAGTTTTTTTCAGTTTCTGTTCTCAACACTCGTTGCCTGGATGCTCTTTCCTGGGAAAAATTCCTCTGGTGCAAAGGAAGTGATGCATTTTACATCTCAGTTTCTCCCCCCTAAACAATCAGAAGCAGAGGAACTGTGGGTAGTTAGTACAAGCACTGATAGATATCATGGTTGAGCTGAAAAAGAAAATAGTGCCACCCACACAACTCAAGCTATGTCTAGTACATTCTGCTTACTAATTCAGGTTTTAAACAGCACACTAGTGACTAACTTCTGAACTCTCAGCAAGTACAATCATAATCTTAAGTGATTGATTTGATGAACAAAGCCACAGAAAATAACCCAAGTCGCAGCCTAATAAACAATAGTTAATAAAATAGTATTATGAAGATTTTAATTGTGCCACCAAATCAGCAGAAATACAGCCTCAGCTGCGCCCCTCCTCAGTGCAAACACATTCATTTGGTGGCAGGAAATTATCAACCAGTCTCAGATGGCAAAAATTTAGACTTGCTCTAGTGAAAAATTGCATAAAACTGCGCTTGCCTTAGTGCTAGCTTTGTGTCTGCCGGAAACTAGAATCCAGAGTTTCTTTATCAGACTGCCCTTGATGATGCATGAAATCATATGATTTCTTGTCATTGCTGTTTCTGTCACTGTGATGCATTTCAAATCCTGCAGATGAAAGTTCAACAGTTGAAAGAATACATGAGTCAGACTTTTCTAAGTCTCCACCCCAGCTGTAAAGTTGTAAATAATGCAACTTTTGGACTTACTACGTACTACGATTTACTGCTTCTACTCATTACTTCTCGAAAATATATCACCCTTTTCTGTGATTTCTCATTCTTTTTTTTTTACTGAGACTGTCTAAAAATAGAACTTACTCAGAAAACTGTAGTTTTTTATATTTGTTTGATTACATACATACACATTACATATTTTTAATAAAAATAAAAATTTAATTAAGATTACTCAGCCATTTCACCAGTGTTGAAACTAAGAACCATACACTTTCCTCGAGGTGGAAAAAAAGCACAATGCCAACGATACAGAATAGTCTGATTATCTGGTTTTTCAGCAGTTCCCACAAGTTTTTCTTTGCTTACAGTTTAAGGAGAGTGCAGAGTACATTTTAAGTTCTGATCTGAGGTAATTACTACATGTAAGAAAATCTGCCTCATGTATAGCCAGTTATTTGGGTGGTTTGAGGTCAGGGAGCTTTATTCTCAGATGATTTGTTTTGTCTTGTGCACTCGATGCTCCACCTGTTGAATGCTTCAAACTTACTACATAAAAACCCAACAGAATGATGTATGATATGGAACCCCACCACACATTCAAACTCGCACATGGATGTTGACACAGCAGGATGGTTGTGCATCGGGGCATCTGGCCAAGGTCCTGTTATCTATAGTTGGCTCTCGGCTGCTGCACGTTTCTCTGCCGCTTTGTTTTGACAGGGCGCACGACTGAATGTGCAGCAAAAAAACGATTACAGCGCTCACAGAGGTTCTGCAGCGCGTTTAAAAATAGCAACAGGCGTTCCCTGGAGGCAGAGAGGGAGAGAGTTAGGTGTGTGTTTCTGTGCACCTTTAACACATTTTTGTGACCGAGAGTGTGTGTAAGTTAGCATGTGATTATTGGGTTTGTGTCAAGATGTGTAGCCATGTGTTCACAGTTTGTGTGTGTGCTCTTAAATTAAGGCGGGTTAATTGTGGCTAGAAAATGGAAAAAGTTCAACATTGCAATTCTGGTCCAGATCCTGGTTTATTTCTGGCACTGTATAGCCAAGACGTGCCATCTAGTCTCATTAAGACACACACACACGCACCCACACACACATATGCATCCTTGCCTTTTAATAAACTCCAGACCGTGCCTTCCCTGTTCTTGCTGGGTTGGTGAAGCCGCAGTGGAACAGGATACTGTCAAATTACAACTTTCGGGAGGGAGTTGCTCCCTCAACCTCGGATCAGCTTCCTGTCCCGTGCAAGCTGCAGTACAACCTCCATTACCATTCAGTGTCAGCGGTCTAAACTGTTTATTTGGCAGTATGGGATTTATATGCGTTATTTCATAATGAAAAGAACCAACATGCTCATAAAACCTGATCAAAATATGCTCTGTGAAGATGTATCCCTTACTGTGGTCTACCTTCTGCAGTGGTGGAAAGTAATTTATTAGTAATTTACAAAAGTACTGTGCTTAAGTACATTCTGAGATCTATTTTATGATAATACATTTGAGAGAAATATATTGTACTTTTTATTCCACAACATTTATTTCATAATCTTTTTCAGATTAAAATTGTATGTGATGAATTTATAAAATAAATGTTATAGATTTAGCTACCCAACTTTATATAAAGTTGTTAAAGCTAGCTTGCTCTTGACAATATTAAAATGCTTGCATTTTTTTTATTGCTCCTACAATAATAAATCAGTAAGTTTATATTAAAGGTTATATATATACATATACTGTATATATGTGTATATACGAAATTCACTTGCCACTGGATGTCGCACTAGAGCACCAGCATCTCAGACCAAAACGGTGGGACAGAAAAAAAAGTAAAACTCACCAAAACCAATTTTGTTGGTCTTTCCACTCTTTTCAACAATCAACAATGCTGGTTTGGTCAAAATAAAACCCTTATGTCACAGAGTTAGATGTGAAAATATTCTTGAATTTGGCTGCAATGTAACTAATGTTAATCCTTTGGGACAAATGCTCCTGTTGAAGCACGTCCACTAAAAGTGCTTGTTTGTGCCACTGACAGGCTCAAAGTGTCATTCTCTGAAAACATTGAGGAAGGGATCCCTACCAGAAACATTTGTAATATTGCTATCGCTCCCTTTTATACCTTGATTCAAAGTGGACAGAAAAAAAATAAAACTCACCAAAACCATCTCTGTTAGTCTTTCCACTGTTTCAACTATTACAAACTGGTTTGCTTGAAATAAATCCTTAATTCACAATTTAGAGAATAAACACAGCAGTTTCAGTAGCTCCACTCAGCTGTATATGGAGAGGCCAGCTATGTAAACAAACCACAGAGAGGCTGCGATAGCAACACAGGCAGAGGGAGTGTGACGTCATCACTCAGGACTACCATGATACTATATCTTAACACAACAAATACTAGGTAATGTTTTAAATCTCTTCTTTTAAATCCTATGTGATAAATGTAACACTGAGATGGGGTAATAATGAGCTACTGTTTATTGTGTATTTGTACACTGTATTGCTGCTTTTACTTAAATAAATTACTTCTTTACTTCTTCCACCACTGTGGAATGTCTGTTATACATTTTGTCAGTCCACAGTCTTCTACTGTTGGCCACTGACCTTTGACCTCCTGATTATTGGCTGTTTGTAATGTCATCCAGGAGAGGAAGCTCTATGGCTGCTTTTAGAGTCATACTGAAGAAAGTGAAACTTTCAATCAATAAATGTAAAATATAATTCTGACAGGATTTTATTTTTCATTGTGGCCGTTGGCTGAGTTATGCATTCACTAATGATCCTGACCCCTGGTGGAATGCAGGCTTGGACCTCTTGACCTTTAACCTCTGGTGGCTTGATAGGAGACGACTGGCAGTGATAGCAACTCACACACACACACATACACACAAACCTACACACACACACACACACACACCTACGCCATGAGTGATAAAAGGTTGAGGCTGCTGAAGTGTGCATAAACACACTCATCTTCTCTTCTAAATGTTCCTGATTAGCTTTTGCTTCTCGGCTGGCTGTCTGACTCCTCCAGCAGAAAGCGAGAGAGCAAGTGCTGTCATGAATCCCCAAGTGACTTTCTCTCTCTGTCTCTCTCTCTCTGTCTCTCTCTCTCTCTGTCTCTCTGCCATGCTTTCAGACACATTAGTGAATGACACTCTCATTCAAGTCAATATTGCTCAGTGGCCTTTTGAAGTGGATGCTCAGAGAAGTTATCCACCCTTTCATGCAAATAAACATTCAGTCAGTTATACATCATACAAACACCTTTGCCTTTGTTGCTAGGAGTGACTTCATACACACACACATACACACACATATACATATATATGCACATGAGAAGTAATGCGTTTTCCATTTCTGTCTTTTTTTTAACTACAGGCAATGCAAGTTTATGTCACCTTTCAAACACAGAGGCAGTTTAAATGGCTTTAGATATTTATTTTTATATAAAGAACAATGGAATGACATTGTAAAAGATAATGAAGACTAAAATAAAGTTAAATAAAGTAAGAGAAAAAACACAGTATCAGAACGCAGTATTAAGCTGCCCCAAATTGAATAAAAGAAGTGACAGTAAAGAGTAAAGAGAAAAGTTATCAATCACAGCAAGAACGAAAAGTTTGTTATTTAGAAGTCTGGGTGAATTAATATGATAAGGAAGTTGGTTCAATCTGTGTGCTGACTGAATGCAGTTTTGGTTCGTCTCAATTTTCTATAAGCTGAGTATAAGCAGCCACCATTGCTAAAGAGGCCAAGAAATTATGGCTACCTATATAGACTCACAAACATCACAGATGGAGGCAGAAAATGCAGCGGACATGAAAGACATCAGCTGCAAGTTAATTATGTTAAATTCACTCAACATTTCCTTGCTTGCAGTTTTGAGTGTTCAAACTTGACTTTAGAGCACCGCTGTGACACAGAAGGAAGTCTAATTCTTTGCTCCACCTTGTCAAGCTGTCAGATGTGTTGCTGTCAGGTCTGATGAGGTCAGGGGCTTAAAGCCCCCTCAGAGGGCTTAGCTGATGGACCGGATATGAACATATATCAAATGGCTTTGTCTGGTTGGTAACATTATTACCATGGCTGGTTCTTAGCAGGGGGGCAGTTTGATTGATAGGATGAATGAAGTATTGGCAATATTTGCACCACTAAGAATTCCTCACTCCCTTTCTGTGAAAACAAAACGTTCGCAATGTTGAGGTTTTGGAAGTGGTATTGGGAAGGAATAAATGCTAGTGGAATGTCTCTCTTTATCAAAGGATAGATTCATATTTTTCACATTCCAATTCCAACAAAAGTAGTGATCATTACAGTCCTATACACAAGTTAAAGTTTGGGCTACAAGCCATTAAGAAGTGGTGAAGTGAAATAATAATAATTATCATTATTAGTGTCCAGAGCCCAAAGAAACATCTTCAAATAGCTTGTTTTGTTTGACCCACAGTCTTGAATATAAACAAAGATATTATATTTTCCAGAGATGCACAAAAAGTTGCTCTGTGTTTCATTGGCAACTCATCATCATTCAAAGGTTTGAGGGAAACATCAAGCAACCAACAAAAATGTATGAATGAGCTCCTGCACGCTGTCTCTAACTCGCCAACCGATCCGTTCCATGGAGGTCAAACTGTTTGACAGCAATCCTCGCCTCAAACTGTCAGTGGCATTTCAGGGCTGTCATGACAGCTCTGTACTTGGAAATCAAATTATTTAAATTCACTAGCATCTTCTCTGCTCTCTAGTCATAAATTGTGACCATTTTCATTTCAATAACCAATTTTTGGTCTCTGTGCAGTGCAAAGACCAAATGTGACCACATTTATTTTGGGAAAAAATGTTGCTCAGATGATTTAAGGATGACCTTTGTATGGACCCATCATAACTGCTCAAAGGGTTTTCTTCTACAAACATTTCCCCTGAACATACAAAGAATAAGCGTTTGGAAGATGACATTACTTTTTCTACTGTTTGGATCAAGAAGTCTCAAAACTTCAATCTGAGGCATATCCATACACACAGTTACACTGTGTATCAGTGAATGCAAACATTTTGTCAATCAAAATTTAAAGAGAGAACATCAACCAGCATAAGATCTTCATGAACCAACCCTTGAAGCTTGTCTCTTGCTTGCAAGAGCTACATTTTGCAAACAAATACTTATCAAAACCATGTTTGCACATTCTAATGGCTGAATCAGGAGTCAAAATGTGAACATTTCTTACCACATGTTTTGTTTTTGCATTGTTTATGGAAGTATGTGGCGTCCCATGTACCGAGGCTCAGTCCTTGCTGCAGCGGCTCAGGGTTCAAATCCGACCTGTGGCCCTTTGCTGCGTGTCTCTCTCTGCCCCCCTTTCTGTCTTCAGCTGTCACTATGAAATAAAGGCAATAAAAAGCCCAAAAAATACTTAAAAAAAGAGTAGGCTTACAAAGGGCCAATTTAATCAGAACATCACAATGTTTGTTTCAGCCAGGTGGGTGGGGTTTACTACAACTTGACAGGTAAGATTAAGATTAAGTAAGATTAAGGGCCCGCCCACACAAGTACATTTTTGTCGAATCCGCATAAATACTTTATCTATTGGCCTCGCGTCCAGACGGATACGGCGTTTTCGAGGTGTGAAAACGGTATTTTTTGAGAACGGGTCCCAGAGTGGGAAAATCCTAAAACGGCCGGCATTGCGGCATTGTTACTGGACGCGCGAATTGCTAGATTTTTTCTGAAAACGATGACGTATTAAGCCCCCGCCTCTCTAGCCTTTAAACCTCAGCCGCCGCCGCTAAAACGCGTCAAAACAAACACAACAACGGCGGACATTACAGGCTTGTGCACAGTGCGTGACCTTTATTGATACGCAGCTCCATGGCTTCTTTTCCCAGTTTTAGTGTATTGGTGTGGCGGCGGTCACAAGCGCCACCATACAAGGCTTGGCATATTTTGTACTACAGCGTTTTGGGTCGTGTTTACGGAGATTTTTTTCGAAACGACATCATATTGGGTGAGGCCGCGTATTTGTGTGGACGGGCCCTTAGACTTCTCACTCATTTGCATATCTTGAATAGCCTGCTTTACAGTGTATTACTCACACCCTTTTAGGCATTGAGAACATTTACTGTTTTGGGGAATGTGGTAGGGTAAGGAAATGCATTAAGAGAGTCCAAAACTTCAAACGCTTTATTTTCAAGAAATAACAGATATTAAAAAAAACAAACTGATGCATGTTATTGGTACCATTCCCTTTATCACAAACATCCCCCAAAATGCAAGCAATAGCATTTGCTGTTTGATTGGTTGATCCAAACTCCCATGCTGCTCACACAGAACCCCTGCTGCTCTCACACAGAAACCCTGTTTGGTTCAACCTGCCGCTGACACTAGCACGACCCCTCAACTGAAACCAAGCAGTCCTGTCAGCCCAGAGGATATAACTTAACCTGTCCCACTACATCCTTGAAGTTACTTTTGTCTTGTTTTGTCTAAGCACATACACAGACACACACTCACACACATCTACATGAATCACATTAGCACAGTCTCCCTACAGAGTGAGGGATGCTTTGACACACTGCAATATGCGCACACACATTCACATATATGCACACAAATGTTTTGATTTAGGGACCAAGACTCAAAAGAGTCATAACTGCAAACACAGAGAAGAATTTAACAGAATTATTGTTGTTATTATTATATGTTGTTTATATGAATTTTACAAAGTGATTTATATATGAAATAATAGTATGGCAAATAATATAAAATATTATAGTATAAAACATTACAACAATTAAAAATAAAATTTTAATGATAAAAATATCAAACACCATCTGGAATTTGTGTTGTGTGTTGTCTATATATTTTTTATCGCAATATACACAACAAAACTAAACCATACAGCTAAAGCCACATGCTGCTGCATCTGTGATTCAGTGACATACAGTCACAGTCACAGGATAATGTCAACAACAACAACAACAACGGTAAAGCACAAACACGCATATTGCAGTGTGTCAAAGCATCCCTCACTCTGTAGGGAGACTGTGCTAATCAGATTAGCATGGTTAGAGGGTCTGGAAGGTGGAGGAGGGGTCTCTGTGTGTGTGTGTGTGTATGTGTGTGTGTGTGTGTGCCCAACAAGAGAGCAGATGTAACAGGCCAACAGCAAGGCTCAGACCGTCTGTTTCTCTGAATTCTGTCTCACTATCTCTCCGTCTGACTGACTGAATGATCGCCCGTCTGTCTGTGTGTCTCACTGTTTGTTTGTCTCAGATGGGCGGGGTTTAGGACAACACAGAGGTATCAGAAAATGTTGGCCAAGTGGCAATTTAAGGGGTCACTTTACCAAAACTATAAAATGTTTTTCCACATACCTCCTGTACTATCCGGCCAGGAATGTAGTTTTGATTTGACCTACCGAGATTTGAGATATCTGTCTTTGAGATTCCTGCCTCCAGCCCAAAACAATGGCTGTGAAAAGAATTTCATTTGTTTTGCTCGCCGCATTTAAAACTGTTGACAATGAGGTTTTGTGGACACATAAAGTAAATAACAGTGAATCAGTTCAATTAGATACAATAGTGGTAAGTAATGATTTTTTTTGTAATCTGTGTAAACTGTAATGCCGTATGAGCCCATGAGGCAGCAATGAGATTGAAAGTATTGACTTTAAAATTTAGAACCACAATCTTTCTCTACCAACTATTTCAGTAGACTAATGCAGTTAAATTGAACACGTTGGACCCACGTTGGACCCACGTTGGACAAACCCCTACAAGGCAACTTTACTGTTAATCAGTAAAATCAGGAGAGTTGACCCTGACCCGGAGACCAAAGTTACATAGTGCAAGAACAGCCGTACAATGTACTGACTGGGAATGGCACAGGCACCATTCACCCTATTACAAGTCAGTGAAGCATCAAAATGATTTTAAAGCTGTTATTTTGTTATTTTGAGGCAGAAACGTTTTATATTGCTGCTTTAATTATAGACACTGGAAATAACTTTGGATGTAATTAACTTGACAGGATGACAGATTACATAAACTGTCCAATAAACTAGCTGCTTTCAAGTCACAAGACTTGATTAACATTAATTAACAAGCTCTGGTTGTAATTTAGTTGTTAAAAGCTGAATCAACCAAATGAAATTTTCCCAGTTTGGCTCAAAACAATGAAAACAAACAGAAGGTTAGTATACATGGTACAACTTACAAGACATTATCTGTTAAGATGTGGCCTTGATGTGATGAAACCTGGGTACTTTGAATACCTTAAAACAAGCCCTGAAAATGTAATGTGACTCGTGCCAGGTTTGGTAGAGGCAGTGGTCAGTTAACCGACAATTTCCATCTCTTAACACAGTGTTGTTTAGATGTCATCCCTCCCTCTCCTCCACCTGAGTCACTCCCTCTCACCGCAGGCTTTGTCTCAGTCTGGTTCACCCGGGCTGCCTCCGTCTGTCTCCTCCACACGTCTCCACGGCCTGATCCACCTCGGCCTCTCTTCGCCACAATGTTTAGACAAACTGAAAGAGACAGAGACACACTGACTGGAGGAGAGTGATGCTAAAATTTCCGCCTTCTCATTCTGTGTAACTAACCCTGATGTTTGTTTTAGAGTCTTTAAAGGTTGTATCTGTAAATCCCTGAGGAGTAAACAGATGATGGACTGAAAATGGTGGAAAGTCTTCACTTTCAAATTTTTTGAAAGGGCTCCTCATTAATGCAACATCAAACTCTAAATGTCAGTAATTAGGCACTTTGAATCGCCTTGTTGTTGAAAGGTATATTACATATAAACTGGCCTTGCCAATGAAGGCTTTGTGTGATATTTTTAAAAAATGTAACTATTAATAAAGAAGAATTTCTCAACCACAACTCGTTCATTAAGGGTTAATTGAACTAGATTAAGAGTTTTAATAGGGTTCTTCCGGACTGTCTTCATCAGAAAAAATGACAACATTGGTCTATAATTGTTTAAACACTTTACTAGGAACATTAACATTTTCCCAACATGCAACATTTTGTGGCTGTTTGAATAATGACTGTTGTCTCTGAGAGGCAGAGGCAAAGTACCAAGACATTGTTGTAGCACAGCAAAACTTCTTAGGGAAAATGTGGTTACAAAGCCTCCGGCTTAACCACAGTTTACATCCAGTATCCTACAAACAGTCAGTGTTGGTGCCTCTTAATCATGGGACAAACTTTTCCTAACCTTAATCAAGTAGTTTTAGTTACCTAAACTTAACCAAACCTTAACTATTCATTAAAGTGGCAGATCAGTTAACGATCATGAATTATATTTTTGTAATGGTCACTTGCAATGCTTTTAGAAGGTACTGGCAAATGATAATGTCCTGCCCAATGTTGGGCAGTAAGGCATTATTTACAGGGTGTTACAGTATGTGATTTTTTTTTTCAGTGCCAAGTAGTGTAAGGGATAACAAATTAAAATTACATTAGAGTTTCAAATCCGAGTAATACTCTTTTAATGTTACTTTAACATTTTGGGGGTCGGCTTATTTGCTGTCTCACTGGAACATGTTAGCTCAGCACAGGTGATGAAGTTGTGGGAGGCGGCTAGTCTTTAGCTCAAGAATTATCATATATACCCATGTCCTCTTAGCGGGCTTTGTTTTTTTGACAGTTGGAGGGTTAGTGAACCCACAGCTTTCCTGTGAGCACTGTAAGTGATGCTGTGTTTAGCCACTGAGGCTAAGCTAGCTGTTGATGCTCAGTAAATACTTACAAGACGTAGGCTGGCTGCATGCTGAGGGTAGCTTTTCTGCAGCTGGGGAATGCGTAGGCACCAATTCTGTAAAAGAAAATATGACACATGCTTACGTAAACATGAACGGCTTTCAACCAATAACACCCTGACATCGCTAAATGCTGCTATAGCTGCTGTTAGCATGCAACTGAATGGGGCTCAGCAGCCTCCCAGTGAACACAACCTCCGAGACACACAGAGGTCAGTTTGATGACTGAGCAGTACCAAGGTGATTTATGAAGTTTCCAGATGGACTTGTTGCTAAAAGACCAAACTGTCCTATGCTGGCATCAGATACTGTATTCAGCCCCAGTCTGGAAGTCCTTTTCGTTTGGGAGCTTTCAGTTCTTGCAGAGTCAGCTAATGCATCTGCCACAGCTGCTGGACTCGGGGGACGTCACACAAGCGTTATAGTCCCTCTCTAGCTGCGTGTTTTTACAGGAAATACATAAGCATACAGCACTCTGATTTCCGTTTTATCTGGACTGAGCCATTGTTAAAGAAAAAAAATATATATCTCATGTTGTGTCATGTATTTGATTTTGGCTTTTTCAATAAGTAATATGTAACGAGTACACTCATCCTGCCAATCACAGGGCGGGAGCAAAACGTGCTTATATGAGTTGTCTTTTATGGATATTGATATTGGCTTTTGTTTTTTCAGATTAGGCATTATGCCTTGTTTTGGATATACGGATAGAGCAGAGACACATGGCAGATAAGATGTAACAGTTATGTGATGTGTAATGGTAGAGCTTTTCAAGTATTCTAAAGCTGTGTATTGCTTTTTTAAAACACTGGGAGTGACCAGAAACTACTTTATATGCCCCAAACATTATTTCCCACCCACATGTCATTTTTTCCAGAATTTGTACAGCCATACCTCAAACATTTGTTGCCCAGAGGTTTCCTCTGGACTATGCTGTTCAGGGGGAAAAAAAGGAAACAGTAGGTCTTTATTTTTGGCAGGCAACGTGGAAGTCTGGTTTCTTAAAGTAGCAGCAGCGTCGGTGGCGGCAGTGGTGGTGGTGGAGGCGTCCATCCCGGAGTTGTGGATGCTGTTTTGGGTCACAGCAACTCTCTGTCTGCCTGAAGCATCTCTGTCATCCATCACACATCCCTCCATCCATCTATCCCTCTTTCGCCTTAAACTGCTCATGATGTCCTTGTGGCAAACCCCCTATACATGAGCATGTGTGTTTATTTTAGGGGGGTGGGCACAGAGTCTTCTTTAAATAGAAATATTTATATTAGTTTAGTTAATATAGTTTAGTGTGTGTGTCTGTGATGCATTTTTGTTACCTATTGGGGACCTTTCTGGTATAAACACTAACCTTGTCAGGACCAGAAGTGCTTATGCAGACCAAAGACCGGTTGTAATATAATTTCTGAGGTCCTGGTTAGGGTTAGGAGTAAGGTGTAAATTGAGGTAATGTTAAGGTTAAGTTAAGGGATTGGTTTAGGCTGTCCACAATAATGAATTCAATGGAATGTCCTAAAAACCATAGCTGCACCAACTTGTGTGTGTGTGTGTGTGTGTGTGTGTGTGCATGTGTTTACTATGCAAAGTGCAACCCTTAAAACCCCAGCCCTGCACAGACAAGAATAAAGGCTTCATGTGCAGCTCCTGTCAGAGCTCTGGACTCTCTCCAGCTCATTTTCTCTCTCTGGAATCGACTGTTTGCCGTCCAAGTCGATACTCTCCTCGGCTTCAGGTTTTCAATAGCCTGACTCTCCGGGCGTGACGGAGACATTCCCTTTCAGACACACTTCAAAGGAAATGTCAGATGATATTCATGAGGACACATATAGATTCCCTGTCTTTCATTTGAGGGGAGAATCACAACAGTAGATTAGACTTCCCATTTCTGCCTGACCTAGAAGTCACTCAGCCAGGCTCGGTTCAGGCATGAGGAGAATCTTGGGAGTGTTTGGCTGCAGTCTGACAGTGAGGTGGGTGACCCACTTTGGGGTTTTTGGGCTGAATAAAACGTGTGTTTTTAACTTATCACGGAGAGATGTGTTGCTATTGCCATGGATACCGAGAGAAAAACCACTGCAAGATACACTTTTTATTGTTGCAACCCGATGTCTTCCAGTGATAGAGTGGAACAATGAGGAGGTAGAAACAAAACAGTGCAGTGCAGCGACAGCCGTGGTCAACCAGTGGCGTTTCCAACCACATCTCTGACACACCCTTAATTTAGTCTCGCTTTTTTGCTTTGGATTTCTCCAGACAGGCTGCTCTTGACAACAGCAGGAAACAAAAGCAGACATTTAACCCCTAAAACTAGGGGGAAATGAAGTACCATTTAAAGTTCAAGAACAAATAGGACTTGGCTGCCCCTGCCCCTGATGAAAGAAGAGTTGAAGCCTTTCTCCACATTGAAGCCAACAGTCTGCCCCAGCTATTATTAAATGTGGCTTGTGACATGATCAAAGGGGATTGCCAGAGCTCTATCAATG
Organism: Morone saxatilis; assembly: GCF_004916995.1. NCBI lineage: Eukaryota > Metazoa > Chordata > Actinopteri > Moronidae > Morone > Morone saxatilis. Next base: position 21,623,295 of record NW_023340095.1, on the reverse strand, counting down.
TTCTTATCATCCTATGCATGCTGCTTTTCTGGGGACAGATAGGATATAAAAATTGTTGCATACCTTTGTGTTTGTGCAGAGGAGACAATGGCTGACAGTAGGCTGCTGTGCAAAATAATACTGTCACTTTGACAGTGGACACTTTTTACAGCCACACAGATGCAACCTCATGTCTCTCAAAAAGGTTTTTTTTGTTTAAAGGGACTATTTTTTCTATTAACTGTATAATATTGAAGTCCTAACTGTGAAACCAATGGACATGGAGATGTAATCCCAAAAGCTAAAACTGTTGCATGGTCAACAAATCAGTCAACTTCAGCTTTGATGGATGTGTGTTCTCTTGCCTTCAGACTTTTAAAAGTAAACACTCCCACCCACTCATAAGAAGTTATCCTACAGTGGTATACTGTAGCTGCAGCTATAAGGCAAAAGTGTCATGCGTCATGCCAATGTAGAAAAAAAAATACTGTGGACATTCCTCCTCATCAGTCATGTTATTCTTGGCCCTGGGAGTACATTTTTACACCTGGCCTGAACCTTCTGCAAACCGTACAAGAACAGTCACCTTCTATATGGCACTGACTGCCAGACGAGGAAAACATAGGATGGGCCCTTCAAATCAAAACACACACTTGTAGGTACACACAAACTGAAGAGTTAATCCAAAGCACGCTTTCAGGTACATGAGCTGCGTCAAGCGCAGATAAGGTCAGGATACAGCAGAATTTCTCTTCTTCAGGTCTCTCTTCAAAATAAAAGAGGCAAACAATTGATGAAGTGACTGGAGTGTACAGATCATTCAATATCCAATACACTGAGTCTTAGATGAAACAGGGTGAAGCTAAATGTGTAGATAGATTACCATACATTTCACAGGTAAAGATCGTGTACATGTCAGGTATATATAATCAACAGGCAGAAATAAAAAAAATCAACTGGAGTAGCCATGTAAGAACACATAATAACATGTAAATGTCCAAGTAAGCCCCTTTGTGTTGCAATATAAAAAAAGATATAGAATATAACAGAAAGTAACAAACAATGTGCATACACATCAACATCATATAACAGTCACAAGCAGAAGAAATGGATTCTCTTGTAATTGTGCTCATCATTTTTATTGATCAACATCTTTGGAAAACAAATGTAAAGGAATAATTCTCATTTTGTATGCTTATACTCTATCTTGTTTCACATCACACACACAAAAAAACACTAATGTCTCGTTTTGCAAACACGGTTTTATTTTGAACAGCCGGAGAGGAAGTGTTGTATTGCGCCTCCGCTAACTTTACAGCATGAGAGTGAGTTGAGGCGGAGCGGAGCCGCAGCGCTCAGATCAAACTGCGCTCAGACACACACACACACA
>NW_023340095.1:21621166-21621908 GCF_004916995.1 Morone saxatilis | reverse complement strand
AGAGAGAGAGAGAGAGGAGCACAGCGCACAGACAGGTTTCACCTCCTCTTCCTCCGGATCAACTCCTCTCCATCATGGATTCTCCTTGGGCTCGTGCCCTGCTCTCCGCCGGATAAACTTTGGACTTACACTCGTATCATCATCATGGGGATATACTGCGTGTGCGCTCGGCCCCGTGGATCTATACTGCCTTGATGGAAACCATGTCACCGCAGCAGGGGACCATGGGACAGAACAGGTCCGACTCTCTGACTGGAGAGAGCAAGGCGCTTCCCGACAACAAAAAGGTACCAGTGGCGCTTCTCTGTACGACCTTTGGTGCTGATGGAGTGTTAACTGTGGACAGTGAGTTGTCCGGTGCGCTCACTGGGGATCAATTCATATTTCAGTGACACTTTAAGTAGCTGTGAAACTGCTATTTCACGCTACCACAGTCCTATAATATTCCTGTATGGTGTGTCTGTTCAAAAGAGTGAGTTTATGTAGGTTCTAACGAATATGTTTCTATATGTAATCTCGTGTTTTTTGTTTGTTTTGCTTTGATTGGATTATTTTCTATCATTTGTGATGTTGGGTAATTGAGTTTTATTTCTTAATATTCTCCCAAATCCGTGCCTCAACTCGAGGTCAGTTTTGGACTGGATAATGATGAAGTTGATGGTGGTGTGAGCTCCGGTGCCACCCTGCAATGGTTTCATTTTAAATAACAGTTATTTAAACATATACTTTGTTATTATTATTA
>NW_023340095.1:21617098-21621066 GCF_004916995.1 Morone saxatilis | reverse complement strand
CACACACACACACACACTGGAGTTTTGTCTATACTATTTCCCTGTCTGCTTGTATTTCCTGCAGTGCTGACTGTGAGCTTTGTAACCATTTTGTCTCTCCTCCATGCCCATCATGGGGGATGCGAACCAGAAAGAAAGGGGCAAACCACCATCTTCAGTCACTGCTTGCATTAACCCCTCTTCTCTCTCTCTCTGTCTGTGCAGAAGATGAAGACCTTGGCCCAGAGACGCCAGTCAGCTCCCTCGCTGGTCATCAGCAAAGCACTTACCAGATCGAGAAGCACATCCAGGTATGAGCAAACACACACACACACACACACACACAGAGAGAGAGCTGCTGTGGTGCTGCTGACATCACTATTGGCTGTTGCTCAGTGGAGCAATGGGTTCTCTCAGTAGATGGTGTTACAGATGTGGCTGCTGCTGAGAGCACCACTGGAAGAGAGCTGCTGTACCAGTTGTACTGGTTTCTCAGCAGTTTGTAGTTGTATCATTTGTTAAAACCTTTAAGTTGACTTTTTCTGCCAGTTTCTTCCTTTTTCTGTATGGACACTGTATACCTCTCACTCTCAAACAAGTTGTGACTAATGGCTTTTATTACTGTAATATCAATAAATCATTTCTTATTGTGTTGTATTGCTTTATAGGTTGTGATTTTTTTTGTCTTTACAGCAGCAATTAACCACTGAACCAATATCTATTTACTAACAATGTGTTTATTTTTCAAAATGCAGACATTATAGGTTGTTAAAAGAAGCCTTTATTGGTAGCAATCCAACTTTTGCAATTGCAAACTTGTAATGATGACTTCTTATGGATGGTTGATGCCTGCATTGATGTTTTTCACAGAATTCTCTCAGCCATTCAGCCCAAGAAACACGGAGCCAGGGCTTTAAGGGGGTGATAACAGAGATTAGAGATAAATCTGGATGAAGAGAGTGAGCGGAAATGGAAGGTTGTGCTTCCTCTGGGCAGGTCTGAGTTGTACACTCTCCCTGGACAAATACAGATTACAAAATAAAATAAAAAAACTTTTCTAACTGACTTTATACAGCTAAGAGGTTGGCCTCCCCGACTCATTCATGGCTTACAGGGGGTTTAAATGCTTACTTCTCCCAAAGCTATCAGGCTTTTCATCATCTTTGTATCGCACAAATCCCTTCCTCTTCCTTTAACAGGGTCGGAAATAAGCCATTACAAACCCCTTGGGGAGGGTATTTCTTTACTAGAAACTTTGTCTCACATATCTTTGCTTTCTTAGGATTTTAGAGAAAAAATGTGGGAATTTCACAGAACATTAGAAAGTCAACTTGTTACACAGAAACAAACAACTCAGTGAAAATGAAAAGGATATGAAAGGAAATGCATCAGGATCTGTTGAATGTATGTTGTGGACTTGTGGACTGAAAATGCTCCTCAAAGCACTATTAGGCTTTAAAAAATAAGTTTTTGTGCAATCATAATTTCTCCAGTGAGCAAAGGCCAGGGGATGAAACTTGATGTGTCTGGCATGTTTATGATGTGTGTTCGAGCTAGTGGCAGTTTTTAGTGTTTGCTGAGGGAGATCAGGCCGGGCTGCAGCACACTGAAGTGTCAGACTGGACCATTTAGACCAGTGCTGAGGGAAACACTTCACACTGTTAAATGGGTCAGTGCTCCCAGGGTAGTGTGTGTGTCCGTGCGTGTGCTGAAGAAAATGAGAAAGACAACCCACATATTCAGTTTGTAGGCAGAGAGAAAAGGCAAAACAGAGCAAACTATTGAGTGAAAGTCGCTTAGTCTGACTAGTGTATGTGTGTGTGATGTGTGTGTGTGTGTGTGTGTGTGTGTCAGGAGGTATGGAGCCAGAGCCTGATTCTCTCAGCTGTCACCCTTAACCTTTGGCCTCTCATCAGGAGGTGCAGGGGCCAGTGGGAGTCACCCGGGGTCAACACCTTCCATGTCAGTGAGTGCGTGAGGTGTTCATTAATGTCCGGATGTGGATATGTGCGAGCAGGGGGTCTCACCAGGGGAGGGATCTGGAATTATAGTGGTCAGGTGACTCACAGTAGGTAAAGGTTAAAGGTCATGTTAGTGATCATTGTAAACTTCTTTCATCAAGTATTTTTAAGATAACTTTAGTTATTGATCTTTCTTGTTTTTTTGTTATGAATTTATACTTGTTTGCAAAAGCTTTCAGACATCTCCATGTTTTGGTAACTGTTATATAAAAACTGTAACACCCTAAAGTCCCTTTAATACACTTTTAATGGATACATCACTTCTGCCAAAAATACTTGGCCGCAGCTTATTCATTATTGCATCACCACTGTGCTTTTTATCCAAGTAAATCGCTGGCTCAGGTGTTATTACAAAGGGAAAAGTAACTGATGTTATGTATAATAACTGAGCGCAGTAAACAATTTTGAGTACAATCTAAAAACACAACTGCTTTCTGGTTTCCTCGCCTAGTCAGGAGGACTCTTGGTTTCAGTCATTTTTAGTCTGAATGTCTTTAATATGGCCGAAGTGAAAGAACCAGTGCGGCTTTGTGGCTGTCACAATTTCAATGTGGATCCACCAGGTCAACCAGTTGCTCTGCAAGTCAGAGCTATTCTTATGAGAGGAGATCTTTATCACGATGCTTTCCCTCAGGTAGATCACAGTAGTTTATTGTGACACCTCAGTTATGTAACAGTACTTTTTACTCCGGTAGGTTATTCTAGTTTTTCTTTCTAAACATTACCTATCAATTTATCATCACAATTACAGTTCTGATGACTAAATATGCAAGTACAGTTAAGTATTATATAAAGAGTAAATGTATGAAAATGTATGAAAATGTAAACAAGACTGTTTTTTTAATGAGCTATTACTTGTTTCCTTGTAAAAAAAAATAAAGATACTATAATTAATTTATGTTAAAGCTCACTGTCGCTCATGTTCCTTGAGCCTTTTGCACAACAGTCATAGAATTATTCTTTGTCATTTGATCCACTCTCAAATGTATACTTTCTAGCTCAGTATGTCTCTTTAAGTTCTTATTTAATGGCCTTTTTCATTCTAATGTTGGACTACTTTAGCTGGACACCTGAAAAATGCATATAAACACATAACTGATGGTTTCTCTTTTTCATATATTTCACAGCTTATACCTTTTCCTTTATCTTTTAGACGCCTTCTTCTTTTGCACCCTCTGTCCTGCCTTTCCCATCAGGCCATGAGCCGCTGAAAGACTCTCTGGCCTTCAGTTCAGTCACCTCCACACACATGCACACACAAACACACACACCTCATCCAGAAGTATAACCTCATCCTTCAGCCTCAAGGCTTACAGTACAGGGCATTATGGGTTCAAACTGGAGTCCCCTCCCCCTCAGGCAATGAAATCTATACTGCAGGGAGAAAAGTGGCTGTACCATAAAGTATAAAAACATATGATTGGCTGACCTGCCTGACCTCACACTCTCGCTCGCTTTAAGCCGCAGTGTCACCACAAAGTCACACACACACCAATCCAAAACCCACCCGACACACACATGCATGCAGACAGAGATACAAAGCACAGACATACATTTCATTCACATTTTAATGCACACAAACACTACAACAACCTCTCTGTCCATTCTTCTTGCAAGCAGACAGAGTAGGCAGACACATGTTTGTATAGACTCAGGATATTACTCTGTTTACTTAACCCCAATTCTAATCTCAACCTGAAACCTGAGTCCTAACCTGCATTAAGTTCTTAGCAAAAGAGAGAAAATGTTTGGATGATTTTTGTGGGATTTTTCTGGTTGTTTGAGAATAATTGCTCCTCAAAATGACATATCCAAAAACACACACCCACTCACACATATTGCAAAAGACATTTCCTGATTTTAATAATGAGCTCTGCTAAGGATATCATGGCTGGTCACTTCTCTTTCACTGACTGAAAAAAAGGGAAGAGTTTCGGTATTCTGACCTCATTCTCTCTCTCTCTCTCT
>NW_023340095.1:21596346-21617021 GCF_004916995.1 Morone saxatilis | reverse complement strand
TGTGTGTGTGTGTGTTTCCTTTGGCTATATAGAGAGCTTTGTGTGTCAGCCAGAGATGACATTATAGTTTGCCTATGGAAATGATCTGGTGCAGCCAGGGTCAGTTCAGGGAGGGGTAGGAAGATGTGAAGCAGACAGTCTGGTAGCCTGTTTCTCGCTTCTGTGTTTCTGCACTTCCACAGGTCTCCTGTCAACCACACAGTGTGGGCAGGACGATGGCATCTTCTTTTCATTTCTTCTTTTTTGGAGTTTTTGAAGGTGGTGCTGTGGTGGCTTACTCAGTCACACATTATGCTTGTAATATACGTATCGCTCACCTTTTTCAGCACGTTGTTGTGGTTTTCCAGCTCACAAACTCCAGTCATTTCCAATAAAGCAAGCACCTTTTCAGTACACATGAATAAGAGTGCTTTTTTTTTTTTTTTTTTACAGGTTTTAGCTCAATAAATTGTCCTATAAATCATCAGCAATAAAATCTGGTTAACTTTATCATCCATGTATGAAGAGTGGGTCACACTTGATTCATTGTTTCTTTTCCAAGAAAACATAAATACAAAAATGTTTGGTTAGTTATAAGTGTTATTCAGAACTGTAATGTCTTTATTGGTGCGTTTACTGCAGTTTTGTTGCAGTCATGAACAAAAACTGCCATGGTGGGTTTAGGAGACGGTACAGACTGGTGTGTGTTTGTGCAAGCTGACATCCTCTTCGATCTGCATGTTAGCAGACACTGACACACACAACACCAATCCCTGCCTGTCTGGACAGCCATTATGTGGGAAAAAGAGGTCAAACTACTGCTGATGCCACCCTCAGGAACACACACACAGGCTGGCACACACACTCTGACTTTCTTTTTCACAAATTCCTCTGGATGCACTCTTTTACACACACACACACACACACACCCACACACTGACTTTCCTCTTCTACTGTGGTTTTTCATCCCGGTCAAAGTTCACATGTTGTGTGAGGAACAAAGGAGCGAGTTGGAGGTTTCTTCTCTTGCCAGCAGCCTTCTGCTCACTCATTCCTTGTTGGTTCGTCTTGGATTGATGCCATAAAAACTTAAAATGGAGTCAGATATGCTAGCAGAGGCAAATGAGCTGCAGACAAACTAATAATACAGATGATACACATAAACACACACACAGAGTCCTCCTCAGGGTTATTAATAAACAGATGAGCAGATGGGTAGATTTATAGTGTGTGTCACATCTGCCCTGAGGGAGTCGGTCGGCTCGCTCTGGGTAGACCAATTGACAGCTGAGGTGACGTAACGTTAAGCTATTGGGTGCATTAAGGTCTGGATGTTTAGAAAAAGCAGAAACTGAAACTGAGGGAGAGTGAAAGTTGAAGTTGAATGAGTGATGGCAGGAGAGGTAAAAGCGGGCTAAGAGGGGAAAATGTGGGATGATGGACAGCAACAAAAAAAAAGTAAAGAAGAAAGAGAAAGTTGCAGCTGTTTGTCCAGCTGTTGTCCTCGGGGAGTGTGTACATGTCTGTCTTGGCTGTGTGCATGACTAAGACTTTACTATCTTTCCCAGCCCATCCTGCACAAACTCTGTGAATCAGGTGTGTTTGCTGCACAAAACAGGAGTACTGCAACAAATCTAGTTTCTCTTTCCGTTGAGTTTCATTTGGACAAATAATATGACGTCAATCGTGTCTCAGTCAGTGATAATCTGACACTTTAATTTCTGAAACCAAACCTACTAAGACCTTGATTATACATCCATAGTTGTATTTTCTAATTGTCTTAGCCAGTAGTTTTTGGTATTATATTGTAATTCAACTCCTTATTAATCCGTCTAAGGTTAGAGAAATGTGTGATTTTAGGCTTTATTAATCAAATAGACTTGTCAAATCACTACTTTGTGATATATGCTTATAAGATGTATCAACCTTGATACCCAAATAATGCCTGGTGCTGCTTAATTATTCATGCTGGGACATTAGTATGCTGTGTTGTGTGGTTCATTGTACACAAGCCCCCTTATTGTGTTCCAAAAAGTCAACAGTTCTCCCCACAGTGCCGTGCCTCAACAAAGGTGGCCATGTATGTGGGGACAGACTGAGCACTCAATTTATCAACATCACATGATGTACAATGGAGCCATTAGCTGCTCATCCATCAGATTCAAAGGGCGACTGGCTCAACTGTCAATCCTACATTCAGGAGGGAGGGATGTGTGGTGAATACGGAAGATGTTGTCTTTTTTGGGGGGCAGTGAGATGTGAAAGGGGCTTTACAGGAAGTTTTGTCCATTTGTATCAGTGTGTGTGTGTGTGGGCTCTTCTGACAGGAGCGTTTCCCGGATCTGCGTGGACAATAAGAACAGAGACAGATAAAGTCATTGGGAATTTTTTGGGACTTTTGCTCTGTAATGGTGAAACTAAAAATCCTCCCACCGTCCCTCTGTAGTAGTCTTTTACTCCAGTGCTGTCCTCCTGCGGTGGCATGTGACATGACATCAAGAGAGCAGTTACTGCCGTGTTGAGAGATATTGAGAGTAGAGCTTTTGATGCTTACATGTCACAGACTTCGTTGGAGAAATTTGGACAAAGGGAAGGAGACAAATCTAGAGTCTTATCGCAGAGTTGACACCAAAACTAAAGATGTTGTTGCTGTTGTCTCCCTCACAAAGAATAGAGGAATGCTTAATTTACAGCAGTAGAAGGGTGCATGAGTTATGTACAGTAAACCACATTGAAAACTTTTTTTTTTCTCGAGGAACAATATCTGATTGTTTTGCAACTGTTAATTCTGTAATTAGTATAGCAACATGGTACTTTTTTTTACCCATTTTTTACTATTAGACAGTTTCAACAAGTTTTCGACTCCAGGATCTTGAAGGGCGACGTGTCCCACCGAGCATCAGCACTTAATTAGCTACATTCATTGCTTTTAATTGAATTCACTCAGCCCCCTTTTGGATTTATTTTTGGATGACACACAAAGACGGACAAAAAGGGAAGCACTCCAGCGTAGTCGTCTGTTCTTTGTTAATTACTTACATAACCAATCACTTACGCAATGTAACTGGACGGATTTTGAAGAGAATTTCAGCTTCTCTATCTTCCCAGCACAACTTGGACTGCTACTGGGTGCTTTGTTGAAGGGGTTACCAACAGATTTGGGTGTGTTTGTGTGTGTGGTCATGTGTAAGAGACGGAATGAAAAGTAGAAACTATGTTAAGAAGTGGGTGTGTACTGTACGTGCGTGAGATAGCATACAGTGTGTCTTCGCATGTTTGTGTACATGAAAGAGACACAGAAAGGAGACAAAAAATGTGCATATGTGTGTGTGAGTGTATAAGTGGATATTTAGGTATTTTATCTGGTGGTGAAGGGTAAACAGGAAAGGATGGAGTCCTCAAATGATTTCCTCTTCCTCCAAAAATTCCCCTCTGTTTTCATCTGTCCATCAGTGGCACAGATTGACAGCAAGAAAACAGATTCAAGATAGACAATTAAAACAATATTCTAAGATATTTCTGTCACAACAACACAACAAGAAAGCTAGCGTGTATTTTTGTAGAAGCTTTAAAAAACAGAAGCTACAATGTGCTTTACTGAAAGGAGAATATAGAAAGAGGAAACAAAAGAAACAAACAAGGTTTTTGGAGAACAGTGTCATTTCTAAGGACAGTTTTGCAATTTCACTATGTAGAAGTTCCATAGATTCTGGCAGGAGCGCCTGTAGCTAACCTTTTTGTGACTGCTTTGAGCTCTTGTCCAAAATATGCAAATAACATGATTTGTAGCCAAACCATTGCACTGCAGGTCCAAACGTCCAATATTTATTTTACTGACAATGCTTGATTATGTGTGTGCTTGCAACTGTGAGGAAGCAGTAAAAGAAATGCAGTTAACTCCACTGTTGGACTTTAATTAGCCTACAAAAGCCTTTTCACAGCCTTTTCTGAGTTTGGTTCACCACAACATGGACCTTATGTTTTTCAGTTACATGCTTAGTTATTCCACCCTCTTGAGGAGTTTAGAAAATCCCACACAGAAAAACACTGGAATAAATAAAGCTAAATACAAAATGATTTAGCTGAAACACTTACACTTACAGTAGTTACTTAGGGAGGTGAGGAGGTCGTACAGATTGTCCTTTGAGGCAAATTTGTGATTTGTGGTATTGTGCTATATAGATAAAGTTGACTTTAATCTGATCCCAACCACATTCAATGCTAGGGATCAAAACCTGTTGTTCAGAAGCATGCCTCCAAACACATTCAGACCACATAGACCTTTGGGGATCAATATTTAATTCTTTGCCTCTGTGTTGTATGTTTGTCTCGGTTTTGTCCCACAGGGAAAGCTGCCTGACGCCAGTCAGCCCAGAGTCGTGTCCCCTCGTCCAGGCCTTCCTGGCTGAATGTACCGGCCGTCTGTTCCTGGGTCACGCCCAAACCCAGCTGAAGACAGGCCTGCAGACCCAGGAGAGACACCTCTTCCTCTTCACCGACACACTGCTCGTCGCCAAGGCCAAGTAGGTTTCCTTGTGTGTGCCTTGTGAAATGACAGAGAGAATGAAGGAGTGTATGTTTATGTGGTTGTGTGAGGGAGAGGGAGATGGAAAATGGAGACAGGGAGACATAAACAGGAAAAAATAGAGTGAAACAAATTTGAAAAACAAAAAAGCAACATTTCATCTATTCCTTGTTGTTTCTCTGAAGCAGATCGCAAAAAGCAATTTGATCAGGATGGAGTTACATCTTTATGTTATCTTTCCCTCAGTTTTCCTTCCCTTACTCTCTGGCTTCTTTCACTCGCTCCCTCATTTTTCTCCCCAGTATATAATTATTTCCCAGCCAATTAAATCCATATGAAGCCTGGCTCAGATCAAAGCCACACTGGCCTGCCTTGGGCCTACAGTATGAGGCTCCCCACCCACAAACTGCAACACACACACACACTTTCAAAAATAGAAACTTAGAGAGCACATTTGTGTTTTTGAAGTCCACAAACACACACATACATGCACTGATGTGCACATGTAAACACGTAGACATGTAGTTACAGAATCTTCTGTAACTAGAGTTCTGCTCTGTGTACTGTACACACACAGTCCTCACTGCAGACACAGCAGGACCTCTGTGGTCATGTGCCAGTGGGCGGAGCTGACCCTTCCATCACAGAGACTATACGCTATAATTGGCTATTACATTGTGGCTGAACGCAGGGTGAGCAATGTATTGGTATGTGTGTGTTTGCGAAAGAGAGGGAGAAGAAGTTAACTGATGTGTATTTGCATTTGTTTGCCTTTATCTGTGTAATAGCATGGAGAGTGTGTGTGTGTGTGTGTGTGTATAAGTGTGTGTGTGTGTGCCACATGTGTGCATTTTGGAGTTCTTCGCTCTATAATCACAGATGAAGTGGTGGATGAATTCATTTCTAGTGAGCGTGCTGGTCTTTTTAGAATTCTATATAAAGCTTCTCTTGAAGGACTGCCATATGTTAGAGGTTTGTGGAAAAATGTTCTATGAAGAAATTTGAAGTTTGTTTTGCAACAGTAGGGGATCCCAATTTGTTCCTTGTGGAACCCCGTAATAAGGGACTTTCATGTTTTTTTATGCAATCTTTTACAAAAGAACCTTCTCTCATGCGTTTCTGGATTTCTTACTGATTGATTGAAATGAACTCATTTATGAAGCAACAATTCCAAAGTCTTAATGGTTGTATCTTCTTAAATGTGAGAAGAATTTGTCTGTTTTAAATCATTGTAAATTGAATATCTTGGAATTTTGGACCAATCAGAAAAGATTTCATGTTATGGCAAATGGTGAGGGACATTTTTCATTTACAGACAAAGACAGATTAATTGAAAATCAACATTTTTGTTTGTTGGCACCCTAGTCTAGTTTAATGTAACACCCTGTGTCTTCTGCAGGTCTCCCACTCATTTCAAGGTGAAGGCCCAAGTCAGAGTGTGTGAGATGTGGACGGCCAGCTGCGTAGAGGAGGTGTGTGAGGGGAGCACCAACCCAGAGAGGAGCTTCGTCATGGGCTGGCCCACCTGCAACTGTGTGGCCACCTTCAGGTACACACACACAAACACACACACACACACACACACACACACACACACACATAAAGTACAATATAAGCAAGTTCACATTCAAGAAGAGGAATGCCTGGAAGGCGAATTACTGTTCTTCGTCATCTTAATTTGATCAAAAAGAAGCAATTCAATGATAATTTCCTCCTACATAACTTCATTCAGTACATCTGCTTGCATTGCATGACAGTTATTAATGCTTAGCACACTAATAATGCCCGTCTGAGTCACTTCAGAGCGAGTACACTGTGTTCTGAGGTGCAAATGCACAGCATAGAAGGGAACTAAAAACTGAACACGCAACCACAAAATCCCTAAACCCTTAAGCGCAAAGGAAGTTCCCAGTCATAAAACTGCTCAATCTAACCACAGTAAGGCTAGAGTAGATAACCATACATGCACAACAGGCACAGACATGCAACACATACAAATACATTCATATATGCTGTGCTGTATATTTGCACCTTCGTCAATGGTGGACACACATTTCCCATCGCCAGGAATCCAGTCGTAGCTTTGGGCGAAGTCTGCGGTTTTGTCAGTGGGAGTCACATAACAGAGCAAAACAGACAGTTGCTTTTTTATATGATTTCCTCTGATTATCACTTTCTTTACTCCCCTACAGCTCTGAGGAGCACAAGGACAAGTGGTTGGCACTCATCAAAAGGTAAATGTTTGGTCATACCCCATGTTACTTTGTCTGCAGTGGTTTGTTTTGGTATTTTAGCTCATGGTGCATCTTCAAAATGTTCCTTACAGGGCAGGATTTTATTTTAACAGAACAGAGGTGATTGAATAGAAGATGAATGAGATTAATCACAGAATAAATAAATGGGAATCAGCTGGCCTGACAGACGTAATAAGATGAATTTATAGATCTGAACCACTGTGATGAATACAGTCCAGCTAATGCTTTACAACTAGCATTTAAAGCTAAGATTAATTTCTTTATATTTTACATGCTGGTATTACCTCCCTTATCACAGTGTTAGATTGGCCACATGAACTTAACTTATATTCAAATGCTATTTTTATTTCAATCACAATCAAAATTCACTAATATCTTTCCTCTGTTTTTCCCCTACACATAGTCGGATAATCGAGGGAAAAGAGAAGGACGACCCAAAGACTATTCCTCTGAAGATTTTTGCAAAGGACATTGGAAATTGTGCATATGTAAGATTCTTTTCTATCCGCTATGATTTTTATTGCTTGTATCAGCACAAAAATAGATAGTGTTTGATCGCCTAGTCTGTCCTTAAGTAGGTAATTAATGATGTCACTAGCAGTGCCTCCATTTATGCAAGATATTTCCATAATGTGTCCAAAATCTTTCCACCAGGCCAAGACACTTGCGGTCAGCAACACTGACAGCACCACTGATGTCATCCGCATGGCTCTGCTGCAGTTTGGCATATCGGTGAGTAACCAAAGACCACTGCTGATACTCAGCTCTATATCCAGTCACTATACTTTGATGTGACGTTAAAAACAGCCTCTGTTGGCTATCAAATGTTATAAGTAAAGTTAGTTAAACATCTGATGGCTGAGAGTCTGAATAATAAACTGTCCAAACAAAGTATACCAGAATGTAATGCATTATACAAAGTAATATTAAAGACCTTTTTCGAAGATATATAATTTTTCAGAAATGAGTGTCAAATAAAGATATTAAGTTAGTATTTTCGAAATGGTGCAGTTAATTACTGTGTTAAACCTGACATTTTTCCCTGTCTAGGGCTGCGTTAAAGACCACAGGTTGTGGGTGAACTCCAGTAAGGATGACCCCCCATACCCTCTCATTGGTAAGCTCATCTGTCATAAAAATGATGCCAATCTTACTGTTAAATCACATCTTTTAAATCACATCTTTTTCATTTAGACTTTCCCCTTTTCTCCTTTTAGACACTCTTAATTAAGGTACTTAACCTCCAGTGGTGTGTGATAAAATTTATGATAAGACTCATATCGGGGAGTCCCGAAGTGTCCATGTGTAGGAGTGCGATACTGGTGATTCCTGAAAATCTGCATGTATGCTTACAATTAACTCTTTCATAAATTAAAGTTAACCAAAAAAAAAAAAAACTCCCGTCTCATCCCTCCCACGATGAATACTTTGGAAAATCAGACAGTGCTAACACTAACAAAGAATGCCCACAGTGAGGGTCACTACTGTATGAACATCAGCAGTACACCAAAAACTCTGGGATCATTTCAGAGCAGTTAATCTTTTGTCACAGTGGTATTTCCGTGACATTCTCTTACCATAATCTTTTGTTGTTGTAGTTCACACTGAATTCCTAACATCCCAACTCAGTACTGCTGATTCATCACTGCACTGCTTTAATTTTTATCAGATTTTTATTTTTGCTCCACGTCACGACAAGACCCATAACCTCTAACCTCTGCACTTTGACCTGTCATTTAGGCCACGAGTTCCCCTTCAGCATCAAGATGAGCCACATTCGGGATGGTGGGAGCACTGGTGGAGGACTGGGAGGAGGAGCATGGAGGGATCCAACGAGTCCCACAGATTGTCCAGGGGTGCTGCTGCTGGACCAGTGTCTCCCCCCAGACACCCAGTGCCAGTTTATCCTCAAACCCAACAAGGTCTCCCCGGGACTCGTTACGCTTATAGGTATGTCACACAACTGGTCCAGACTGTAGTTCCCATTCTTTCCCATTGTCATTTTTCTGAACACATGTATAAAGTATATTTCAGAATTAAAGGCAACTTTGTATGTAGGTGACTTCAAATAACGGTGAGGTAACAGTTTAAAAGCACTTTGAACTTCAAAACCAAGAAATTCTGCTCGAATTAATAATCAGTGGACTGTCTTTGGAGCTGTTAAAGGAATCTGACTCAAAAATGTGAGAAAATGCTAAAACAACACTGATGAATATTGATTTGTCATATGAGTGAACACATGAGTCAAATATGGCATTTTGAGTTTTCATTCTTTAACACAAAGATCTGGAGTATTGAAGGCATCGTGCTTTTATTTCTTTTGGTCTAATGTGAATAAAAAAAACCTTTTCTTGTGGGGAAAGTTGCAGCCTTAAGGTAAAGTCAAAAAGTAATTAGTATAATTGCTTTCAAACCAAACATTTCAGTCAGTTAAAAACCAGCATATAACGAGTGGCCATCTTCTCATGGACCTTTATGCACTGAGGAAGATTAAGTAAGGGCAGTACAAATATGTGCTGTAACAAGGAGCTGTGAAAAATAAGAGTTTTTTTCCACCAACATAAGACAGTTGAGGTTTTCAAGTAGATGGTTGGTCAGTGTCAAGAATCCATCCATAAATCTATTTCTGTATAAAACCACAGGAGGAAATATGGGGATACAGAAGTATTAATGCAGAACAGAAAGTACTTCCTCAGAATGTGTTTCTCTATCATTTCATTTCATTTTGTTTGTGCACGCTCTTTACCCTCAGCCACGTTTTCTAGATCTGATGATGAATCAGTAGGTGAACGCGAAGAAAAGGAGTCAATGAGAACGGTGGGAATGGAGACAAGGGGTTACAGCGGGGGTTAGGAGAGACGCAGTTTCAAAATAAGAAAAACATCAGACAGACAAAGAGGAAGAAACCCCAGAAGGGACGGAAGAGTGTGAGAATAGGAAGATGGAAAGCGAACAGAGATGACACAGCTATTGAGTAAGCCTGAGGGTCGGTGTAGGTGAAGGAAAAAGAAACAGACTGTAACAGATAGAGAGGGAAAAATTTACAGACTGAAAGAAGACTGAAAGGAAAAAGAAAAACAAGAGGATGGTGGACAGGAACAAGGAGGACTAATGGGGATACAGAAACCAGGATGGAAAAAGGAGAAATGAGGTTTAGAGGAAAACAAGTTGAGCATAAAAGGTCTGTGTTTTCAGTCAACGAGGCTTCAGTTTGCCAACCACAAGCTGCGCTTCAAAATCCTTTGCCTCAAGCGTAACGGCATCTTACATAATCACTCCATACCAACCCTGCCGCCATAGGGGCCTAATCGCTCACACCCAACCAGAAAGCTAACGATCATGTGTTTATTGAGTGGTAATCATGGCAGAAGCCCCTTTTCAGGCATTTATTCTCAAACAATCCTGCAAGCAATTCTTTCTTGAATGTCAGAAACTAATTGGAACGTGTAAAATGAAAGTTGTGATGTTGTTTTTTTCCCCAACATTTTACAAATTGCTCCAAGACTTGGCCATTGCAATACACTAAATGTGCCCCAGAGATCGATTTGAGTTACCTC
Source organism: Morone saxatilis (assembly GCF_004916995.1). Taxonomy (NCBI): domain Eukaryota; kingdom Metazoa; phylum Chordata; class Actinopteri; family Moronidae; genus Morone; species Morone saxatilis. The sequence goes on along the minus strand of NW_023340095.1, from coordinate 21,606,705 downwards.
CGCTGCAGTGAAAAACTGCTTATCACAAACCAAAGAGCCATGATTATTTTATACTGTGTAGTGTAAAGAGTCCTGACAGGCTTTCTTGCATATTCATGGCGGATTCGAGGGGACCCCAAGGCACCGACAAAAAAATCTCCAACATTGAAGCTCGGGCTAAACATGCTTTATTGGGAAAATGTTCATGGAAATTGATGTAATCTGCTACTTCAAGGTACCATTTTACACACAAACATTGATTCTAGTGTTGATACAATACCTGATTAGTATCGATAACAAATACCAATACTTTACAATTCAATACAATACCATTGCTCTGAAGATCAGTTTTGAGCCTGTTCTATAAATAGTTTTATAATAAATATAACAATATAACAATATATAACAATTTCTGATCAACCCATATCAATTGCACGCTTAAAATAACTTCTGGTTAGCCACACCCACTTTTGGTATGAGCAGCACCCATTCCAAGTTTCAGCTGGTACCAAAAAAGTATTGAAGTTAGATGTCCACTCCAACTCACAAACCCTAATTATGCAAGAAAATCAAAGTGAACCAACCACTATCCTGCAGGAACAAGGCCAGCCTGTTCCCAGATAATGCTAGTTTGTCAGCGGCCCAGAAATCTGCCTGGCATAGAGGTGGATCATTATTACCAGCAACACTGTTCACAAAAATAGCCCGGTGGTTCATCCTCTCGAGCTGACTGTGGTTTGGGATAAAACAACTACTAGGTTAAGGTTAGGAATAGAAACCAATGTTTACTTGATTTTAGGAAGTTTCTATATGTTAATTATTATTGTAAGACGCTAGCAGAAGATTATAGTAGGATGATGGACACTGCCCACCCAGTCAACAAGTAGTCTACCTCTGTTTCCTCATCTCCCCCCCTCTAAAACAGCTCCCTGACTAGAAAGCTGTAATGATGTAACGCCTGATTTACAGCGATGTCATGTTTTGCCAATGATGGCGAGGGCCTGCTGAGAAGTGCCAGAGCAGGCCGGTAATTCTGTTCCTGCTGAACTTTGTTCCAGAGTGTATTTGGGCATAACGCCACGGCAGATTGTTAAATAATGAATTCTATGTGAGGTATGCCACATGTTTTGTGGGGCTTTCTGGGCCCTCCACCCACTGAAAGAATCTTTCTTTTGTTAGGAAAGTCCCACCCTCAGATACAAATCACAATCGCTTAATAATGTCAATGTTATAATTTCATGACTGTTGGCAACTCAAAGTTGCTACATTTAAATCTCACTACACTGGCACTTAGTTCAGACAGGTATTTTAGAGGAGTTTCAATCCAAAATGAACTATAATTTTCATTGTCAATTCATGTATTGACTTTTGACATTAAAGAGTAAGTTGTACTCTATAACTATTCAAACTAGAGCTAGAAAGTCACTCTGCAGCAGTGTTGTTAAAATTGGTCTCTTGTTATCTATGTCCCATGAAGGCAACACAGGTCTGAACCACGTTTCTCCGTTTTTTCCACCCAATTTAAGTCTTTCTGCATAGAGAATAGATTCAGCAGTAAATGTCTGCTGTGCATTCCCATTAACATGTACTTCAATGCACACGCAGCATGCAGTTTCATAACTGCAGAAACATGCCGAGTGGTTATGTCATAGAGAACATGAAGACGCAGTGAAGACAGAGCTGCAGACAGACACTCAAACAACACAGGTAGACACTGTGACTTGGCACCACTGAGCAAAGAACAAGGAACACACAGTCACAAGCCCTAAGAGACACACAGAGCCCCTTACATGAACACAGACACCTACACACACACACAAACCTCAAATGTAATGGTGATCTTGAGCGTGAGGGTATGTTTCTCTCAATCGCTGAATCAGTGGTTCTTTCTTCTGTCCTTCTTTCATGGTCTTATTGGGGTCTGTCTATTTAACAATCTCCCCCTGTTTTCTCTGTTTCATATAAACTTGTTAAGGGTGTGATTATTTGGCCAAAATTTAGTGGACAGCATTCATGTTCATGCTGGAAGTGTATGGGACTTTTAGGCCAAACTGCCAAACAATTCACAATCTACCAGAACATGGAAAATAAATAATACAAAACCATTACATAGACTTCAGTTTTGCAGTTCCATTCATGTGACTTGTCAACATGCATTACTCAAGCGATTCCAGTTTGGTGCTATCTGAAACCACAGCTCACCTCTTCCTCTTCTCTCTCCCCACAGAGCCTGGTCAGCAGAAATCCTTTAAGAGAAAGAGGTCTCTGATCAACTGGCCTTTCTGGAAAGGCTCCAACACACAGCTGGACAGCCTGCCCCTGTCCCCGACCTCGCTCTCCCCCACTCAGGGACGGCTGTTCGGACGACCCCTGAGCTCCGTCTGCTCTCCAGACCACGGCCTGCCCAAGCCTGTCATGGTGAGCTGAGCGCAGGTCATGTAGGCCAGCAGGAGGGGTCAGGACCCCGTCTGGAGGGGTCACAGGATGATTTGGGGTTTGCAGTGTATGCAGTGTATTAGGGAAAGGGAGATGTAGTGGTATGTAGAAGTAGATGCATTTTTAGATTTGAGATTTTATGGAGGTTTTATCTAATATAGCGATATTGTTTTTTAATATATACTGCATGTTCCAGATAAATAAATAAATTACTAGAGAAGTGAAACCCAAATCTGTTGAATAAGCAATCCAGATTCAACACTGACACTGACAGATTCAAAAAATGTTTCCTCTCTGATTATAAAGTGCACTAAAGAAAACCTTTAGAAAAGCCTTTGTTGGGTTTTAAAGAAAATCCTGGAGTCACAATACTTAGTGTTCATATTCTTACAATTTTATTAACCCTAATCCATGTAAAAAAATATTGAATAACCCTCCCAGTGTGGTGTCCACTCACTCCTTCTTCCCTTTGTAAATAATGAAAACTCATTTGAGGCTGCAGAAAATAATTCACAAAGATTCATCCTCCATTTGCCCAGATTAATTTCTAAATATAGGGAATGATAAATCAAAAACAAACCAAACAGACAGCTGAAAAGGCTAAATTCACTTAATCCCTGTCTCTTTCATTTCATTTGGTTTAAAACATCACTGGATGTCTGGCAGGATTTCAGAGCAATTACGTCATTTAGTGTCTCTTCCATTCAGAACATTTATAAAAATATATTTAATCCATCTCCCTCCAGGACATGTTGGTATTCCTGTACCTGGAGGGGCCATACACCAGGGGCGTCTTCAGGCGGTCAGCTGGGGCCAAAGCCTGCCGGGAGCTTCGGGACAGACTTGACAGTGGGACCGACGACCCGGAGATCACACACCAATCAGTGTTCGTCATCGCTGCTGTCCTCAAGGTAGCGCACACACACTCAGCCACACACAGTCCTGCCCCAGTCTCGCTGGTTTGAAACCAGACAACAGAAAGCAGGCATGACTGATGTGCGTCCAAAGTCACATAAGTCCAGACAGGATAATCTGTCTCTGCACAGCCAGGCAGGCTGCCAGTCACACACACACACACACACAAGGTGCTCATTGTTCAGCATCCAGGCCAAACAGCCACCACAGCGTCGGGCATCCAGGGAGCAGCTGAGGTGGTTTCATACAGAGCTGATTCATCTCTTCTTTGTTGTGCTTTACCTGTTTTCTGCACAGCGGATAGTAGTATTGTGCCTCACCTGCTGAGACAAAAACAATGTTAATCAATTGGTCCAATGATCAGATCGAAATGTTGCGTGTTTTAAGGATTTAATAAACCAGCATGGAGACAGTGAGTCTCAATCTTTCATCTTTATTAAAGTGAAAATACAAAACATTTGCAAGATGCAAGGGTTTTGTGAGCAAATTCAATGCATCACATTGTATGCTGAGCTTTATTTTCTGCATTTTACAAGCTAAATTTAATTAGTTAGGTCAGACCTTGATCATTGAGCTTTTTTGTAAGAGAGAACACATTCATACTCAGACTTAAATAAAATCACCCAACCAAATACAAAAAAGAAATAAAAATTAAACAAGTAAGAATCATTACAAAATTATTATTCAACAAAGAAAATTATAGCCCTCATTGTAATGCATGTCTTAATTAATGAATATGTTTTTTGCATACAGGACTTCCTGCGAAACATCCCAGGCAGCCTGCTGTCTGCGGATCTGTATGACCAGTGGATGGATGTGATGGAAGGGGAAGCAGGGGAGGAGAGGATGCAAGCTGTCCAGAGGTAGGAGCTCTGTCTTCAAACATCATGTTTACTGTAATGCCATAATCTTACTGACATTGTACAACATGTTACTGTTGCTTTCTCACAGGCACACACATACACAGACACAACAAATCATACAAATGGGTGACAAATTAAAGGAAAGACCTGAATAAATGAGTGTTTTTGTGGCTTGCGGTGACCCAGCACCTGACTGTGACACTTTGTTGGTTTTTCCTTTAATTACACGCTGTTTATGTCTAGTGAGAGCGAGGCAGACAGAGAAGGGGCATCGCTTCAGTTCTAGAGGCAACAAACTAAATTCCTTCTGCTTAAGAAAATAAAAAACAAGTAACATGACAGCAACAACAAAATAGTTTGTGGAGTAATTCCTGTGGAGATCAGTAAATATGACAACACACATACAGACACGCACTGTGAGAACAAGGAGCAGGGACACAAAGTGTTTTAGGGTGTGTTTTGTGATCGCTGTAGTCACATAGTTTACATGATGTCCATCTCCTACCATCCCTCTGTCGCTCTCTCTCTCAGGTTGCTTCACCTCCTGCCCAACGAGAACCTGCTCCTGTTGCGACACGTGATGGCCGTGCTGCACTGTATCCAAGGCAACGCCCATGACAACCAGATGAACGCCTTCAACCTGTCCGTCTGCATCGCTCCCAGCATGCTTTGGGCTCCTGCGCCTAGCACCCCAGAGATAGAGGGGGAGGGCACCAAAAAGGTGAGGGGGAACACACACACACATTACACACACACACACACACACACACACACTCCATATGGGGTGTTCTAGCTTATAATCAGATCTTGCAGATGATTATATTTACCGGAATTGTTCAGCATTTCGTGAAATATGCTTGTTTTCTTGCTTGGAGTAAGATGAGAAGATCAATACTAGGACTGCAACTAATAATTATTTTCATTTTTGATTATTCTACAATTATTTTCGCTATTAATTAATTCATCTGTTTATAAAATGTTACTTAAACTTCTGAGCCCATGTCCTCAATTTGCTTGTTTTGTCTCACCAACAGTGTAAAATCTAAAGACAATTTAGTTTATTTACCATCTGAGGATGCCAGGCAACCAGGGAACACTCCAGGAAGTTTTTACTCCCAGCCAAAAAAATGCAGTGCACATGACCCCTTGTACAATTTGTATTGTTTTTACAGTTTGGTTTTTGTACACATTAAACAAACGAGATATACTGTGGAAATTTGTGAGCTTTAGGGATGCTGGAAGGGGGATTTAGTTACCTTTGGACAAAGCCAGGGCAGCTGTTTCCAGTCTTTACACTAAGCTAAGCTTAAACAACTGCTGGCTTCGGCTTCATATTTAGCATACAGACATCAGAGTGGTATCAATCTTCTCATCTAAAAGATGTGTTTCCCAAAATGTCAAACTTAACAATACTCTGAAGACACTGAACTGCTACAGGTGTTTGTGTGCGTAACTGTGTGTGTGCTAGAGTGGCATGCTGAGACAGTGTGCAAACTCTGAGGAATTTAACATTTCAGTGGAATGATGCTTCAGCGTGAGTGTGTACGTGCCTGCTGTGATGTATGAAACACATGTGACCAGACAGACAGGCGAGTTAAGAAATCTTGATTTTTACTGACACTCTCAGTATACGGTGTCTGCATGTATGTGTTCACATGCACAAGCAATCTCTGTCGAGGCTGAAAGCCATTTGTCAGCAGACAGAAGGTTTCCCTGCAAATGTGAGTGCTGACCTCCGAGCAGGAGCCGACCCACTAACGCACAGCTGTAACACACACACTAAAGCAACCTCACGCGCACATGGCCAGTCAGGTTCTTATGTCATCGCTGACGATCACTCATAAGCTGAAATCACAACATTCTTACACGCCACTGAGCTTCAAATCCTCAAGCTTAGAGCAAGACTTGACAGGAAAGAGGAAAGCTTCACAGTTTCATGCGGACTTACTCGCAATCCTCACAGGAAATTTTTATATTTGATTGTAACAGCAAATCCCAAATGAAGTTTAAGTGTTGAGTTATTAGTGACGGTGGATTTTTTCTGACACCACATTGTATTTTTGTAAAGTTAACTCAACGGTGAAGCAACATTGCACACTCTACCTCCCTCGTATCTTGGCCAGGCTAACCTGAAATGACTTAATTCCCCAGCAGAGCCAGAGACCACAGAGGAAGCCCCCTTGCCCACCGGAGTACATAGTAGTACATTGTAGTCAATAGGACATAAGGCATACAAAGCTTTTTGATTTGTGGCCGAGCTGTTTGTGATTTGGAAAGTCACAGTAATTGAGTTACACACAATCTCTGTGTGTGGCTGGTTTGCTTATCTTTTCAAATGTGTGTGTATGTATGTGTAGGTGTGTGTGTGTGTGTGTATGCTTCAGGTGGTCGAGGTTCATTGAGAAAACACGCAAAGAATTTCCCTACAGAATTCTGAGGCCAAGCGTGTGCTTTAGTGGAAAATTGTGTCACTGAAACACTCTTCTCTTTCTTTCTCCACACACACACACTTGTCAGCACAAATACCCTCATCACCCACAAATACCTAAATATCTCTTTCACAAATACTCCCCTGATAACACTTTCCTTCTCGCACACTGCTTGTTTGTGTGTGCAGCCTGAGTGCGGGCGGCCTTTTTCTGGGAAAAAAAGCTAAAAAATAACAAAGTGATATTTCGACATTTCCCTCCATGCGGTCAGAGCCAGGGGCCAATTTAAACCAGCGTGGGCCCCTGGCCGTGTAATGGCTAGTTTCCAGCCTTGTCTGGAGACATGTGAACGCTCAATTTTTGGCCAGTTCAGTTTAGTCTCTGTGTCGCTGCCTCTTTTCATGCAGCATATAATTTAAATGTTTTTGGCTGAACGTAGCCGTTTAGAAGTTTCTGGGGTAAATACAGCTTTAGTTTGTGTATTACTTAAGATGGAGAAAAATCATTCAAAAGAACGTTGTTTTTCTTTTGAGCTTTGTTCTTGAAATGTGGACTCAGCTTTTGCTTTTCTTCTGCTTTGTTTTGTTTTTTAATTACAGTGACTTTTTCTACATTAACGTAACAGAGAGTATCCAATAGAGGTAAAAAAGAATTACAAGAAGCTTGATAGGCTTTTCTTTGCAAACTGCCCCACTAACACACAGCTGTGACATTTCGTAATGCACGCACACACCCACACACACATTCAGATAGTGTATATGCTCCGGTTGAATGCTTTCTGAATGTTGAGAGAGAGTTTAAGATAACATCCTATTGGGTTAAAGAAGAAGAAACGGTTCTGAATGGGCTGTTGATGGAAGGCTGAATGTCTCCTGGATGAGCCCACAGGCTCTTTCTAACTGTGCTCTGCACTAGTAGCAGCCCTCTCGGTGTGACAGTGAGGAATGCAGGATGAGTGATTGAAAGAGGGCAGGAAGGCTAAATGAAAGAGAGAGTGGCAGGTAAGAAAAGAGTGAATCAAGAGAGGGAAGAAGAAAACTAAAGAGGAGGGGGCAGTGAAAGTGTGTAAGCGATAGAAAAAATTTTGTCTGTACATCACCAAATCAGTGTATGGTGCATTTGGTGCATGTTGGATTAGGTTGATTTGGTCATTTGCACCACTACTTGCATGTTTTTTTCTATTGATAAACACATACTTACCAAATGCCTGTCAGTGATAAAGTTTTTTTCAATTCAATTCAATTTTATTCATAACGGAAGTTATCTCAGGACACTTTTCATATAGAGCAAGTCCAGGCCGTACTCCTTGTAAAATTATTTACACAGACCCACCATGTGCAAGCACTTGGCGACATTGGCGAGGAAAAAATGATTTGCTATTCTTCAGGAATGAGACAGTGGATTGTAATTGTGCACTGATAGCAGACAGATGAAGATATTTCATCTGTAATTATAAACAGGTTCATTCTCTTAAAGGTGATTGGGTAGTTTCACTCTCCCTGAAGCAAAGCACTGAAATGTCTTTTTTCATTTGTATATGAAGGGGGATAGTGAAAATTATGTAATAAGGTGTGTAGCAGCTGTGGGTAATCTACCAGCAGACTTTAGTAGGGTCAGCCATGTTGGAGGCAATGAGGAAGGATCAAAGACAGACGAGACACTTTGTGCATTCATATTTGCTTGTTGCATAAGTGTATGCTAAATGTCAATGCAGTTTATGGATGGCAGAGCTGAGAATTACTCATAATCCAAGTAAAATGTAGCCTCAGGGCTTTTAATACAGCAGTCATTAGCACATGTGGTATCTATAGAGAGGTAGTGTACAAACAGTGCAGATAAAACCAGAAGGTCAATGTAGCTTTTGCTCTCTGGTAACAATTGTGGGGGATTAAGTGTCCATGATTGCTAGAATGAAACTACTGTGGAAGTCATTAAGTTACATAACTCTGAAAATACAGCTCTCATCCCCCCGTCATCTGTGAGGTAAAATGTGAACAGTATTTGTTTGGAGAACACCATCTTCTATAAGAGATTGCGCTGTAACCTTTCATCACACTGCATTTGGGCAGTCAGCATTGTCTGTGAAAGCCACAACTCAGTGGAACGCCCTACCAGATGACACTAAGAATTGTAGATGTACTGGAAGCTTTAAAGCCAAATTTAAAAATCTACTAAAAGGTACTCAGCTATGTGACCACTGACTGCATTTAAGCAGCTTTGCTTTATACTCACATATCCTTGCTTTTATTTTGTCTATTTGTGACATGGTGTGTGCGTGACATACTGCCTTGTTTAATTTAGCAAATAAGTATGTTTCTCTATAGTTTCACTAATGCCATACAATATAAGATAAATGGACCCTGACAGACTTTTTTTTCTTCAAACATGAAAAATCACAGTGCTCTGAAATAACTTCAAATCAAAGTCAACTAGTTTAAAGAATTGTGTTGAAATGAAATGATCAGCATCCTGAGGATATCCTGTAATGTAGATGTTGCTGGAATAGAGAAAATTAGACTTAAACAAGTTGATTTTAGTGGAAGAAGGTTATTATCTGATCCTCCTTTCAGTATTTCGCTTGTTTTAAAGAAATAACAAATTTTTAAGAAGAAAATACTTGCTGCCTGGTTGTGCAATGTTCTGCCAGACAGACTCTTCTTCTGAATACTGAGTCATACAATGCATATGGACACCATACAGACATACGAACAGGAACATCTGGCTCAACAAACAAACAAACAAGGAGGCCCTGAAGTAAGTCTCTGCGTTTTCCATAGTGCAGAGCGACAGCAGGAAAAACAACTAATTTATTAACATAACAGGCAGATTTTAGTGGAAACTTTCCACAAGTTGGGAAGGATATGACTCTAGCATTTCTGAGTGGCCCCTGCATATTTGTGTCATAGGACGTCATATGTGTTTAGTAAATTTTGTCTGCTTAGTTTAAAAGGCAGCGGTCTCAGCCAAGTACTATGATTTGTTTGAGGACAGATTCCAACTAGGCTGATAATTCCAAAAAAGCCCAGACACTGTTGGAATGTTTGAAAACTGGTCGTAGTGCCGAATCTTTTAAAAAACAGCAAACAGCAAACAGCCATTTGCAAAATGTGTAATTCCCTCTATGGCATTTGTAACTGTGATGTTGGGTATTTGCTCCTAAATATGACGAGGAATTATAGTAATATGCATTGTCTTAGAAGACGTAAGATGTTGTCCAAAACACTGGATTTGTCCATCTCAGTCACCCAACAAGCATTTGAGCAAAGGATATTCAAAGCCAATACATGATGTCATATATTATCAGGACATTATCCAGGACTGGGAAGAAGGAGTTTGATGTTTTTCTTGGTTGGTGTGGAATGCAAATACTCTCGTAGCTGGAAGGTCGACATCAGTGCAAACGCAAACCTTTCTCAGAATGATAATATGGGACACAAAAAAAAGTGACTTTGGACAGCAGTTTGGAACTGATAGCTTATAGTTATTTAGATCATGATTTCACAAAATGAAGCTGGCAGTAGCTGCAGTACACGCAACCCTAGTTTTATTTTCAGTGTTTCAGCACACCATCATATCCACATATAATCTATGTCAAAATGTTCACCAGACAGTATGAGTATATTGATTTTCACTGTGTTGTGTCTGTGTGTGTGTGTGTGTGTGTGTGTGGACATGTATTACTTATGTTGTGAGGACATAAATCTGTTTACACACTCACATTGTGGGGACTCGCCTTC
>NW_023340095.1:21596113-21596246 GCF_004916995.1 Morone saxatilis | reverse complement strand
CTCACATTGTGGGGACTCGCCTTCATTTTGGAGATTCTGAAGTGATGGAAACTGTGTGTGTATGTGTCCCACTTAGCAAAATTGTTTACTCAACATGATGTGCTGACGTACACGCTTAGAACCACTTGCTGAA
>NW_023340095.1:21589666-21596034 GCF_004916995.1 Morone saxatilis | reverse complement strand
ACCCATCCATCTATCTGTACAACAGTGAAAACGAATGAGAAGCCAAGACAAGTCGAGGTGTTCATGTTATTAACCAGGTGATGTTTTCTGCCTGCAGGTCTGTGAGCTCATTCGCTTCCTCATAGAGAACTGCTGCAGAGTCCTGGGAGAAGACGTCACCTCGCTGTTCAGAAGCTTCAGCCAGAAGAGCAGCAGCAGTGACCACGGATCAGGTGAGTCAACAGAAGAGAGGAGAGAAGAGAACAGGAAAATAGGATGAATAAAATAACTTTACCCGTCACTGACCCATGTTGAAAATGTCTGGTTGAGAAGTAACAAGTAGGACTGGACAGTTCTTAATGAGGGTCATAATCAAGGTCAAGTCTTGATCAAAGAGTGTGTGTGGCTAAAAAAACAGCTCTTCAATTTCTTATTTTCTAAAAGTGCTTGTTTATTGACAATGCTTAAGTGTGTTACAACTCAGAATCTGGTTTGAGATGGACAAGCTCACTGTGTGTGTGTGTGTGTCAGCCTGTTAAATGGGGTCAGCAGAGCGACCTGCAGTAATTACCAGGGTCACAGGTGCTGATTAACGCAGGATTGAATCTCCTCATTCATAAATTGCACTAACTCTCTTCCTGATGCTATAAATAACCACTAGAGGTCAAGGTGCAACATACCAGGATGACGCTTTGTCCCCTGTCGTCTCCAGCAGTGAACTGTGGCTTTCTTAGGTTTCTCTCAGACTGCTCTCACTTTTTTGAGCGTCGTGGATAGAAGTTTGTACCAGGAGATAGCAATAGAATGTGGCGGGTTTAGTTACAGTTTTTACCCTAATACCCTAAATTGTAGGATAGTACTTGCTTGAAGGGGAGTGTCTGCAAAAGCGCATAGGAAATTATAGGAAATGTACTGAAAAGTAAGACTGGCAAGTTTGCTAAATTATTGTGTTTTTCTGTGTTTTTTTATGATCTTTATTTGATGACTCCAGAGTTAACCCTTTGTTTAGTCCAGGTTTCAGAATATTATATATACTTTCTCTCATTTTTCTTTTTCTTCTCATCTTCCTCCTCATCTATTACCCTCCCTTTCTTTCCCTTCCATCTTTCTCTTTCCAGATGTGTCGTCCTTCCAGATGAATGACTCGTCCTACGACAGTCTGGAGAACGAGCTGAACGACGACCCTGAGTCTCCCTACCAGGAACAGCTGCCCCTTCGTGACAAGGACAAGCCAGACAGCCGCAGCCGGGACTCCGTCATCACCCTCAGTGATTGCGACCCTGATCCTGACCCTGAGACTGACCTCCTACTGCAGCTCCCCCCACTGGCCAGATCCAGAAGGTTCAGCCCTGCAGTGCGACAGCCTCGCACCCGCCAGGCCAATGGCCCGTTGCAGGGTCCCAGGAGGCTGAGGAGGAGCTCAGAGCCCGCCTTGGCCTTGGCAAGCACGACGCCTTCAAGCACAGTGACTGCTCACACCGATAACCACCGCCTACCAGTAAGGAAGACAAGCTATGATGCCGCCATGGAGGGGGAGGAGGACGAGGTGTTTCTTAAGCAGGGGCTAAGCAGGCTGCAGCTGAAGGAGGAGGAGGAGGATGGATGTGAGAAGGGAGGAGCCAAAGTCCAGAATGGTGGGCGGAGAAAGATGAAGCACGCCCCTCCGCCCCCATTGAGACTGGATGCCAGCTGTTCTAGTCTGTCGTCACCGGCAACCTCACCCACGGGCTCCTCCCTCAGCTCTTTAGACTCTGCCTTCTCACAGTACTCTACTGACTATGCCACCAATGGGGCGATTCCATTGGCTGAGCCTTCTTCTCTCTCCCCTGTCTTTCCTGGACGGCCCCAGCTGTCGCCCAGGGGCTCCCCGCCTCATTTGCCACAACCTACCCAGCACCCTCGAGCCAGCCAAACCCCCTCACACCCTCATGGCCTCCACCCTAACATGTGGCTCAAGAAGGAACGCCGCCTGTCACTAAAGCAGCCTGATAATGGACACACTGAGGATGACTTGCCTGTGGTGAATGGGAAAACCCAACCAACCAGTAATGGCTACTCCACCAGTGCCCAAGAGGCCGTGGTGCCAAGCCGGATCAGCCAACGGAGATCCAGCAGCCCTCCGTCCTACCAGCAGGCTCTGCTGCAGCTGCAGCGCAGCCGCTCTCCTTTCTACAAGGGGACAGAGAAACCTCTGACCGTCAGAGAGCTGAGGCAGCTCCACGACCAGACCTGCGCCTACAGCCCCCCGATCCCAGCCTCACTTGACAACCCCAAACCACACACAGGAAGTGAGTTCAAACAAAGGCTGGCTAGAAATGAGTGTGTGCAGCCCCCACAGGGGGTTTTCTATGGACAGAGCACCACCACTTTGGTCCTACAGAGGCAAAAGTCCCTTACTTCAGCCAGTGAGGGACACAAAGGGAGGAAGACTCTTCCCCTTCCCCGCCGAGCCTCTGAACCTGACAAGGTCACGGCAAGCTCTAACTCCTCCACTAGCCTCACCCTGGACAGACCTCGCACTTCAAAAGGTCAGCCCCAAGATGGCGGCCTGAGAGTGTTAGAGGTGGAGCCCAACCACGCCGAGTCACACTTCTGCCTGTCTCCCTCCGCCACCCGGGCTGTACGGGACTACTTTTCCTCCCAGGGTCAGGAGGATGCAGACGCCTGCCTGAAAAGGAGTCAGGAGGTGGCGCTGGCTATCGTGCAGGGGAAAAGGGAGTGGCAGAGCAGGCGGTGCAGTGACCCACGAGTGGACGAGTTTGACCAGCTTTTTTTTGCAGAAGAGTCATACGTGTAAATAAGAACTTTGTACAGACAAACTGTGTATGAGTTTTTATCTGATATGTTCACTTGTGTACAGCTGTCTTCACTGTTGATTAATAATATTTCTCCATATGCTCATTTTCCTTCTGGCAGCAGTAGCCATCCCAATACAAGAAGGTGTTGCAGCTTACTGTAATGGTACAGTCAAGGTTTAAGATTTTAAAAGGTACAGATACACTTCCTGCTTCCACCTCCTTGTGGTGAAGTTGTGGTTATATCCCATAGTATAATGAAGTTTAAAAGCAATTGTATGTATTTGACAGTGACTTTGTAGCTCTGCAGTTCAGTTCATCCTCAAAAAATTACATATTGAGTACTGATGCCTGATTCTGTAAATTCATTACAGGAAGATAGGGTTTAGTGGGACATCTGGATCTGTAAACAATCATTATAGCTGTTGTCAGAATGGGTCAGCATTACAGCTCTTGTGCCAAAATCTGGTTCCCCTGAAAAATATTTTTCTTTGGCAGCGTGTCCCTGTTTTGCCTCTGGAATGTGTCGTTTCTTTTCAGCACTTGGGGGAGAAAAAAATGAAGGAGGCAAAGAAGCCTTTTTTCATTCTCTGGAAGCTTGTGAAATTAAAGTTATATTTATCATTTTCTAAACCAGCAGAATATAATATAAAGACTGATGGGAAATTAAGGCCTGACACATTTTTGTAGTTAGCTTTTAACTGCGAAACATATAAAATGTTTTGACTAAATCTACCTGAAAATTCCTACTTCACTGTATATGTCATATTGCATCTAGGTCACAGTTTTTAAGGGGATACAAATGTTGGCACAATAAACAACAACAAAGCTCTCTGCAGCAGTAATGACAACAAAATGGTCATGATGACTGCGATGTCTTCATGCAAATACTATGAACATGCATGCTTTTAGCTTTATCCACACCTGTGATGTTTGCTAGACCGCTGTACATACTTATTCCTTAAGAAAACAAAACATCGACTATTTTAACAGCGTTTGTACCTTTTATGACCGGTTGTATCTGTAACATTTTGGGTGAAGCGTCTTGTCTCTCTGAATCAGTGAATCAATAGGTTCGGTATTAATTCATATGAGCAGAGTTTCCAGATGCACAGCACACATTGTTGTGCTCTGTAGCTCTGGTTTGTATCGCTGTGACCTGGGAGGGAAGGGAGGGGGGAGGAAGAAGGAAAAACTGTTTGTGTGTGTGTGTGTGTGTGTGTGTGTGTCAGAATGTTGCTGAATATGATGTTATCACTGACATTGTGTCCTGAGCAGGAATGTGAGAAAACTTGTGCCATTGAGGGAGAAATCTCCTTTGTTTGTTCTCACCAAGAAACCAGTTCAGTCGTGACAAGGACACAGTCTGTTGTGTGTGTGTGTGTGTGTGTGTGTGTGTGTGTGTTGAATGCTCCATTGAAAAACAGCTTCTCTAACTGTTGTATGTTTTGTCCATAATAATAATAATAATAATAATAATCTTTTCGTTCCAGTGCTGCGGCCCTTGCAGTGCTGATTTCTTCAGTGACACTTAAAGATAAATGACCTTATTTCACTGTGCATTTACTAATTTGCAGAAATTAAATGTACAAAAAATCTTAACACAATGTAAGAGCAGTTCCCATGCGTGTCAGCAGTGTTATTATGACATTAATATAGCTTCTCAACTGAATCACACACTGGAATAAGGCCATTGTCATGTTAAGTGTTGCTATTTTAAATGGTCTCAAAAAGTACTTTATCCTGTATTATTAATATTATAATTGTTATCTCCATTACAGTGAATCGTGTTCAACGTGTATAGTTCCGCATATTTATGATACAGAAATATATAATTATATATAAATATATTACCTTGTTACTTTGGTATGTTGTGTTGTGTGAGAAAATCAAATGTGTATTTTTGTACATGCCAATTCTGCTGCTGCTGTCTCTATAGAAAGTATATTTGCTACAAAACGCACCATTTGTATATTGTGTACATCTGATGTCCAATGCTCACGAGAACAAGATATTATTGATTTTAATAAATGTTGCTCTTGTGAAACTACTTTCAAGGTCTGATTGAATTTGTTCTGTGGCTACCCCGAAGCATCAAAGTAGTAGGTACTACTATAAAGTAGTAACGATATAGTTCATGCAGAGGTTAGCTAGCTAGATTTGGTGGGAAAGGCTCCGCTCTTTGAGGGACTTCTTAAACAATCTGAGCAGCAACAATGATTTTGTTCAGAAAATCAATTCTCAAAGTCAATGATATGTCAAAACAAGGAGGAGATAAGAATCAGGTTGGCCAAGATATAAGCATGTATAAGTATGACTGGACGTTACAGCTACAGCAGTAGCCAAACAGTTTATTGATGAGCCAATGATGGTGAAGCATGAATGAAGCAGTTGATGCCAATCAGCTAGTGCAACTGTGACTTTGGAGGTCTGCTGGAAGTAATGTTATGCTCAGTTTTTCTGTGGGAACCTGGCATGAAGCAGAGAGGCAAACATGTATTCTATAGATAAGACATAGAATATGTATTCTGTAGATAAGACATAGAATAATAATAAAATAAAATAAAGAACATTTGCTGTTAAACCCATAAGTCTGCAATCCCATAAAAAGTATGGATAATAATATTATTAAGCAATATTATTAAAGCAGTAGTATTTCGTTTAAGGAGAGGGCAGAGTTGTGCTCAGTTGAAAACTGGTTCCTTAACACTGGCTATTGAGGTAGGAAGATATAAAGATATTCCTGAAGAGCAGCATTTATGTGTTCTCTGTGATCTTCTTTTTCACTGCCCTGTCTACAATGACTTGAGGAACCATCTGTTCTGATTTGTTTTGGGTGTCTGAAGGTGAAATGTTGAGCTGAAATTTTTGTTTTAGCCAGATTTATAGAAAGTGCATGGCAATTAAGACGGAGAGCACTGTATCCATCATAATAATACATTTTGGTCATGAAAATGGTGATACAGCTGCATATTAAGCTACAGAACAACATTATCATTCATTTTGAGCTGTTTTCATGACAACCTTTTGCTCTCTTTTTGGTCTCCACCAACTTTTGAAGGAGATATCTGGTTCTTTAGCTGCTAAATGCTCCACTGTGTTCACCATCTAGTCGGTAACTCTGACATTGGATGATGAGCAGGTAGTTTACAGTTTTACAGCATTTTCTCTGAAAACAACTGTTACATGAGAGCAGTGAGAGTGAGACAAAACAATGAGCTTAAACTCTCCATAAAGTGGGAGCTCCAACACATTGTTTTCACATTTTCATTTCATAGATTACTATACAAATATCCATTATGGCAAATTTTAAGTTTTATAAAAAACCTTTTCTGGGATAGCTCACGTGGTGGAGCTGGCACCCCATGTACCGTGGCTGGGTCCTTGCTGCAGCGGCCATGGGTTCGGCTCAGACCTGTGGCCCTTTGCTGCGTGTCATCCCCTCTCTCTCTTCCCCCGTCCTGTCATTCTTCAGCTGTCACTATTAATTAAAAGCCCCAAAACATATATTTTTAAAATTATTTTATACAGATTTCTTTAATTTCAACCTTTGTTACATGTTTGGTTAAATATTTGGACATTTTTTTTTAATTT
>NW_023340095.1:21587939-21589629 GCF_004916995.1 Morone saxatilis | reverse complement strand
AATTTTAAATAAGATTCTTTGAACAGTGTTTGGCTGTACAACATCAGTCGTGAAGAAGTAAGAGGATTACACAATTCTTGTTGAGCTTCATGAAATAATTTATGGAAGAATTCTTAAAGGAACCCTGTGCAGTTCCCATCTGACTGCAGCCTGAAGCATCCCACAAATGTTTGTTTAAGCTCTCTGAGTTATGAGCGCGAACCTGATATGCATATTTACTGCAGGGAAACTTTGAGAGTGAAATTTACTAACACAAGAATCAACTGTGGGTTTGTAATTGTTTCTCCAACCTTAATTTATAATAGTTTCTGAAAGCCATTAGCACACAGTTCAACAAGAAACAGAACATCAGCAGTCATGGTTGACACATTCTGGGATGTCCAAACCAGCAGAAATATAGACGGAATCATCTAGAGCCTTCAGATTTGTACACTGGTGTATCTTATTATCCTCATATTTTCCACCAGTACATGACACTATGATATACATATTTTTTTACTGATGTGGCTCCGCTGGCCTGATGTTCCTCAGGGAGGCAGGTTGCTCAGCAGTTTAGATGATGTAAAGCAAACACATCTTTGTTGCACAATGGGAATGTCTCCCATCAAACCATAAACTCACAGATGACAGGTTTCGTTACAAGACTGTGGCTGGATGAGTGACTTAGCAGGAAAATCTTGTGAAACACACCCACACCTACCCCACACCCACCCACAGGTGCAAGCTGGGTCTGGCTAAATGCTAAGTGCTAAAAGCCTCATGGTGGATCCTCCAGCAGTGACTTCTACATTTGCTTATGAACTCCCACCTTCAGTGAGGTGTGTAAGGCCTTTCTGCTGTTTTTGACAAAAAGCTGCAGAAGGTCATTCAGCTCAAAACTCTTTGAATTTGAGGGGCGTAGTGGGACAGAGGCTGAATGGACTGTTTATATTACACAATAAGAATGAACAAGTTGAGAAATTCAACTTAGAGCAGACTGTGGAGGACTTCGCAGTGCACAAGGATGAAGTTCAGAGAGGTGAGTACAACAACAAACTCACTGATGGATGTGACTCACTGTGTAGCATTGTGTGTTTTTAATGTGTGTGTTTGTGGGCTGTAGCTGCTGTCCGGTTTCTATTGTGTATACAGCTCTGTTGTCTGCCTTGGTGATGCTTAATTCTGCTGTTACAGTGTCGAATAGCCTAACGATGCGTGTTGCATCCAATGCGGTGTCCATACCTGTTGTTATTCATTATTGGCCATTTTTTGTGTAACTGAGTTTTGTCCTCTTTTCTGGTTAATTCTTTTAAGGCAATGCAGAGGTTGCTGCTTGTATATTCATAATAGATAATCAGTTGTGTGCACAGTCAGCAATTTATTGTTAGTTTGGACATAAAGGCTTGGTGTTGTGGTTCACACCCTGGGAAGGCATGATGTTGTTCCACTAGTGCATCCATTGACATGTAAATGCCCTTTGTGTAGCCTAAAGGTGTACATTGAACTTACCTAGGTTTGACTTTGATCTGAGTACAGTTTTATCCAAGCAGTATCACGTTTACTTGAACCCAGGGGCGGACTGGCCATCTGTGTGATCTGGAGAATCACAGGACGGCCGGCGGGCCGGCCCACCACCCGCCACGCAGTCATCACCTGTTTTTTCCCCCTGCTAATCTGTTTCACACTCTAGGTGGCAGCAATGCACCTTTAA
>NW_023340095.1:21582339-21587914 GCF_004916995.1 Morone saxatilis | reverse complement strand
CACCTTTAAGTCTGGGATGGCGCCAGCGCCGCCGGCCGTGGGAAGAAGAAGAAGTAGTATGCAGCAGCAAAGGATGTTCCAGACCATAGATACAATATGGATAACGCCGGTAAAAACACGGAGAAGAAAAGGGGCGGGGCTGGAAGCGAGGAAAAAAAAAAAAGTACATTTTTGAGGGAGTGAAGCCGTGCCTAAATTGTTGCGCAAACTAACTGAAATTTCAGCAGCACAGCGCAGCAGTCAGCACCATCTTGGGAGGCACAATCGTTCAGTTTAAATTCAGCAGTCATCAATTGAGTGAAGAAGTTGCAGCCTAGACAGCTGTGGCAGCCTCAGACCATGATAGGCCCCTGCTGATGATCGAGGGGCAGGAGAGGGAGGCTGGTTCCACACGATACAGGGGCAAGTTCTAAGGTTTGGAACATTCAATTCAATTCTAATTTTAGTTTGTCATGAGCGCCACATTCATACAACAGAGTTATCATCAGGAACTTTTCAATTAGAGCAGCGTCTAGACCGAACTCCTTTTAACATGATGAGAGGAAAAAGAGTTACTTGCTGGCCTGACTGTTAGAAATGTTTATTTGCAGGTTGCTACATTTTATTCTATACCCAGTTTGTTGCTCAGTACAATTGCAAAAATGAAATTGAAATATGATTACGTAGTCTTAAACGGCTAAACTTAAACATTTTTTACTGTAAAATGGCCACATGCCAGTGTAGCTAATATTAAGAAATATTGGCTTTCTTCTTTATGTTGTTGAACGTTCCAGCTTAATGCTACAAGACTTTGAAACTTTGAATACAGAACGTTACATTTAATGGTGCTTATCTTTCATAAATGTTGGTAATTATTATTTGTGTGGTAAGATTTAATTTACTGCATATTTAATTAGCATTATTAATGTAATAAATTAATTTTAGATAGCAATGCTGTTAATTATTTTCTTTGAATTATTATTTTTAATATTAATCATCTTATGCTGACACTCATGCCAGGCCGTTATTGCTTGTTGTTTTTGAGTTTCCGGCGCGCGATTGCTTATGGGCCGGGCCTAGTCAAGAAGGTCATGGCCCCGCTTTTTGTCACAGTCCGTCCCTGAACTTCCTACTTGGCTGTAGCCAAAAATGCAGTTGTTAGATGTATGCCAATATGTTTACTTGTTTACTTCCTAGTAATAACAAGTGCAAACTGTTTAGTAAAATCAGATTTACCCCTTTCGCGCCCAGTTAGGCTTCAGTCAGTAGAGCTTGTGACTCCACTATAGGAGTTGCTTGCAGAAGGCCGCGGTTGGGGAATCCGTACCTTGCTGAGCCCTTTGCCTGCGATGGTCATCCCTCTCTCTCCAGTCCACTTTTCCTGCTCTTACAGCTGTCTTGCTATAAATAAAAAAACAAAGCCCAAAAAAATACTTAAAATTGAGGGCCATCAGAAAAGTATCTGTTTTGTTTTTCTTATCTAACCCCCCCACGTCAGTCTCGCCGAGCAGAGGGACTCTAGCCTTTTCTTATGTTGTATTTAATGTTGAGAAGGCAAATTTAGTCACATGTTCAGTTGTGATCGTCGGGACGGACGTGGTTGAATCTGCACCATCCTTCTTTGTTGTCTTTGGAAATCATTGCTTGTGGAGTACTTTTTCAGTTGATAATGAATGTTTCAATGAACATAATATGTGATTTTTTGATAAATTTTGGGAAAAGTGCAGCTTTTCTTTTAAGCACAAAGATTCAGAAGGCATGGTTTTTGTAGTGTTTATCTACACAAGCACTGTGTATTTAAGTTTGTAAGATGGTGTATGTGTTTTTAGTCACTTGCCTACTATATTTGTTATATTTCTATTTTATGTAGTTTACTGGTTGGGCATTTGAAGTAACTTGGATCAATAAAGAAGACATATACATCTAGTGTTTGTCAACGGAAGTAATCTGTGTGCTTATGCGTGGGTCAGTCTCAGTGAGAGCAGAAAAGTAAAAAAATTAAAAAAGAAAAGAAAAAAAAAAAAAAAAAAAAAAAAAAAAAAAAAAAAAAAAATTTCTAAAAAAATGTAAAAATATAAAGCAATCATCTGCGGCAAAACAGAAGTCCACAGGTGGATAGCACACGTCAGCTTTGCAATAACGAATACTGTCTCAGCCAAGAGATGATGTAGGCCTATGTTCGGTCGACTCATCATCTTGAAAGTATTCAATCGAATAGTGCCTCCGATAAGAAAGTCAATGGCTTAGCATGGCCAGCAGTCAAGCAACGGCTAAAGGCCCAGAAGCCGAGCACGGTGCAAGAGCAGAATACGCTCAAAAAGGAAATTGAAATGAGAGTCAACACAGCGGGAGCAATATTTGTGGAGGAAACGCGACTAGAGGCCACACACTGCAGGCATTTCATCAGCAGTGGATGAGAGGCCGCCCTCGCAGAAGCCCAACTATACGAGGCTGCAGCAAGTGAATAGAATTAAGACTGCCATGAGTGCGCTGGCTATCTCAGGCCGCATCACCCGCCATGTAATGCTATATGTGATTATGTAAAAGGGACCAACTTTTCCCCCGAAAAGAAAAACCCCCAAAACTGATATTCAAGCCAACCATGAGATGTCAGTGCGCTCCACGGGTTTTTTTCAACTCTCAGAAAAGAAAAAAAAAAAAAAAAAAAAAAAAAAAAAAAATGCATGAGTTGGGACAATGTCTGCACCCTGTATTGGCCCCCATGCCTCGACCGCCTTCACAAGACACGAAGGTAGTGTTGTGTGTCCCAGTCAACCATTCAGCGCCTTCTCGCAGTGCCACGAACCAAACCCCATGCGTAGACCTTAGACTTACCTCACAAAGAGAAGTCAAACATATCTGAGTCTCACTAGTTTTAGCCAGACGCTGAGTTGCTCACTGGTGAGGACTCACAAGGTGTCATGTGACACGCCAGGTGACTACTGGGCATGGAAAATCGTCGTGCGACAGGTCGGCAGTGGCGAGTCTACAAGACGCTTAAGGCTGCTCACTACCATCCTCACCTCAGAGATCCCAGAGCTTGACCCCCAGGCAGATATACTACTGCTACTTGGGAGAGATGTTATTCAGGCCCACAAGGTGCTTGATCAGCGAAACGGGCCTCCAAATGCTCCATTTGCACAGAGGTTAGCTCTGGGGTGGGTAATTGTCGGTGACATTTGTCTTGGTGGGGCTCACAAACCTGGGCATGTGAATGTTCTCAAGACAAACATACTAGACAATGGGCGACCAAGCTACTTTTTCCCATGCCATAACAGCATTCAGGTGAAGGAACTTCAGTTTTCAATCTCGCACCAAGACCAAGTCTTCTACTTCTGGCCACGGACACAGGCTAACTGAGATTGACACCATGGGAGAAACAATCTTCCAATCCACAAGTGCAGATGAAAAACCTGCATACTCAATAGAAGAACAGACCTTCCTTCAGATAATGGAGGACATGTACCAGGATGACACAAACAGCTGGGTGGCTCCACTACCTTTCCGCTCCCCATGAGACCATGTCTCCCGAACAACAAGCAGCAAGCCAGCCAACGGCTCGTCTCAGTTTGTCGGACGCTGGAAAAGCGACCTGAAATGAAACAACACTTTGTGGATTTCATGTAAAACATATTTGATAACGGACATGCTGAACTAGCGCCACCACTGAAGGCAAAACAGGAATGCTGGTACCTTCCATTCTTTGGAGTCTATCACCCGCATAAACCAGACCAGATAAGGGTGGTGTTTGACTCCAGCGCACAGCATCAAGGAATATCTTTAAATGATGTCCTTCTCACCGGCCCCAACCTCAACAACAGCCTGCTTGGTGTACTCCTACGGTTCCGTGAGGAAAGAGTGGCAGTCACTGCTGATATCAAGCAGATGTTTCATTGTTTCTTGGTACGAGAAGATCACAGGAGCAGGTAACAGCCCATCACCCGCTGTGGCAATTTATGGGCTCAGGAAGGCATCTCAAGATCAAGAGGGTGACGACAGTACGACAAGACACTTTGTGGAACGACATTTCTATGTTGATGATGGCCTTATATCATTTGCATCTGATGGAGAGGCTATTGCTGTTGTCAAGAAAACCCAAGAGGCTGTGTCAAATTTAAAGTTGCACAAGATCGCTTCTAACAGCATCAGTGTCATGAAGGCATTTCCCAAGGAGGAGCTTGCAAAAGGTTTAAAGGACCTTGACCTTGGAGCAGACTTCCCACCCATGCAACGAAGTCTGGGGATGAACTGGGATGTTGCCACAGACGAGTTCACTTTCCAGGTGTCTGCCATGGAAAAGCTATACTCGGCAGAGGTGCTTTGTCAACCATATATATCATGTCTGTATGGTATGTATTGGTTCGCTGCCCAGTTAGCATTCAAGGGGGGCTTTGCTAAAAAGCTTACTAAGAGACCTGCGAGTTGGGCCGACCCAACTCCCTGAAACAAAGCTTAAAGTGTGGCATGAGTGGAAAGACTCCCTCAAGGATCTGGAACACGTCAGGATCCCAAGAACATACACTTCCATCTCCCTCAACAGCTCCACAGACAGGGAGCTTTGCATTTTCTGTGACGCCTCTACTCAAGCCATTGCAGCTGTGGCCTACATGAAAGTTACTGATGCAGAGGGCAAGAGTGAACTTGGAGCTCGCAGCCAGAGGCGACAGTTCCCAGGCTTGAACTCTGTGCAGCCGTTCTAGCTGTGGAAATCACAGACATGCTCGCAGGCGAAATGGATGTCCAGTTTGATTCTGTGCGGTTCTTTACCGACAGTAAAGTTGTCCTCGGTTACATACGCAACGAATCCAGAAGGTTCTACGTCTATGTAAGTAACCGTGTGCAGAGAATCAGAAAGTCATCCCGACCAGAACACTGGAACTATGTTCCTACGAACACCAACCCAGCTGATCATGCGTCACGGTCAATTCCAGCAAACACCTTGATGTCCAGCACGTGGCTTAAAGGGCCAGATTTCCTGTTGAAGCCAGATAGGAACGCTGATGATAGTGACATTTCCTTTGATCTAATCAACCCAGAGTCTGACCCGGAGATCCATCCTTTGGTGACATCTAGTGCCACTAAGGTTGTGGAGTCTCCCTTGAATCCAAGACGTTTTGAATCATTCTCGTCCTGGAGATCCCACGTAAGAACTATATCAAGGCTGATCCACGTTGCTGGTTCATTCAAGCGAGAAAACAGCAAGCACAGTGGTCAAGGTTGGCACATATGCAAAAGTATTTGCCCAGACGAGCTCGTCAAGGCTAAAGGTGTCATCATATGTAGTCTTCAAAGAGAAGCTTTCCCTGAAATCTTTGCAAGCATTCAAGCAGGGAAAGAGATCCCTAAGCAGAGCCAGCTCAGACGGTTTTCTCCTTACCTGGATGAGGCAGGTTGTCACAGAGTGGGAGGTCGTTTGTCACAAGCTGACCTTGCAAGCGACGAAAGGAACCCACTCATTATCCCTTGCCATCACCATGTAACGACCCTCCTAATACGACACTACCACCAGCAAGTCAAGCATCAGGGACGTCACTTCACAGAAGGTGCAGTGAGGTCAGCTGGCTTATGGGTCATTGGTGGAAAGCAGTGCATCAGC
>NW_023340095.1:21574535-21582314 GCF_004916995.1 Morone saxatilis | reverse complement strand
ATCATCCAGCAGCTGTGTGACCTGGCCGCAACTAAAATGGAGAACAGAGACACAAAAGTGAAAAACAGTTGAGGGTCTGACTGTGGGACCAACTTCCCCTTGGGGCGCATGCAAAGAGCTTGGGCATTGATTAAACCACTGCAACAAACCCGACAAATACCAAGACTTGTTAAAGTGACAACGGATGTACTTGGTGTTTAACCCACCCAAATGCCTCCGGCAACATGGGAGGTAGCTGGGAACGCATGATTGCGTACAAGACGGAACTTGACTTCAATGCTTAATGAGTCATTACACGCCGACAGCTAACATGAAGCATTTAGCCACCTTCTGTGCCAGAGGTTACGGCCAATTGTCAACTCACAACCTCCTCATCCCAGTATTCCAAAGACCCCCAAGCTTTCCTCTCATCCCTGACACCAGCTTACAGCTCTTTTAACGCTCAGAAAGTAGGAGTTTCCCTCCATACGCGTGCATGGTGACTGGTCGATGAAGTGACATGTGTGCGGCTTTGTGCTCAGAGGCAGAGGCGGGTCGTCCCCCGCAATGCAGAAGGTTTGTTGGTTCGATCCCCGGCTCCTCCTGGCCATGTTCGAAAGTATCCTTGAGCAAGATACTGAAGCCCAAATTTGCTCGCGATGCATAGCAAATAGGTGTGTGAATGTGTATGAATGAGTTAGTTTCTGTTTGAAATGGATTTTACCCAATCAGTGAGGTGAATGTGTGTGAAAGGGTGAATGTGGCACGATAGTGTAAAAGGTTTGAGTGGTCGGAAGACTAGAAAGGCGCTAATACAAGCTAATGGTCCATTTACCATTTACATTTACAGAATGTACAAACGCCAGTGGAGACAGGTGCCAAAATCTGCTTCAATGTCTTCCTGGCAATCGCTGGAGAAACAGTTCTCTCTAACCCTTCAAGGCCGCAGGAAATGGCATTCTGAGAGACCAAATGCAGGAGGGAGATCTCGTATTACTTAGAAGGACAGCAATGTAAAGCGCAAACAACTGGCCCCATGTGCATAGTGGTCAAAACTTCCCCCTGAGCCTGATTGGGAAGGGAGGAAAGTGGAAGTCAAGATCGCAGACTGGAGGTACATGCAGACATTCTTGAGACCTATCAGACACTGTAACTCCCTCCTTGCCAAACTCTGATAAAGAGGAACATGGACAGAAAAATGTAATGGTGACATCTTTAAGCAGATGCAGCGGGGGAAAAAAAGGGGGTGTGCTGTCAGTTCTCCGCCAAGCAGGGGCACTCTAGCTTTTCTATGTTCTATTTAATGTTTAAATAGCCAATAAGAATGTTTAAGTGAGTGAGAAGGCAAAATTAGTCCCATGTTGATCGTCGAGAGCGGAGGGGGGGGCGGGGGGCGTGTTTGATCTGCATCCATCCCTTCTTTGTTTGTCTTAAAATCATTGCTGTGAGTATTTTTCAAGTTTGTAAGAATGTTTCAGGCAGACATTTATACTGTGATTATTTTGATTAATATTGGAAAAGTGCAGCCTATTTCTTTTACACAAAAGATCAAAGGCATGTTTTGTAGTGTTTATTACACAGCAAGCTTGTAATTAATTTGAATGGCTGTATGTGTTTTTAATTATTGCCTTAGGGCATATATGTTGTTTATATTACTATTTTGTAGTTTTACTCGGTTGGGCATTTCAAGATAACTTGTCAAATAAAGAAGAACCAATACATCGTCGTGTTCAAACTGAGTCATCTGGTTGTGCTGCTTAGCTGTGGTCAGTTTTCTTCCCATGAGAGCAGCAATAGCAATATGTAACCAAACACCGATCAGCAATGACATTATAAGTCATTCACAGGTGAAGTGAATAACACTGATAACTCATGGGGCACTGGGTGGGATTAATTAGCAAGCAAGTGAAAATTTTTCTCCAAAGTTGATGGATCTGAGCGCAACTTGACAAGGGCAAAATTTTGATGACTGGTTCCAGAGCCATCTCAAAATTGCACTCTTGTGGGGTGTCTCCCGGTCTGCAAGCTCATGTAAGCTCAAACTGGCTGAAAAAGTTATGCTGGCTCTGATAGAAAGGACACCAGAACGAAGTGCATCGCAGTTTAATTTTCATGCGTTGTATAACATCACTTGCTGATGTCAGTTGTCATTTAAGAGCATTGCCTTAAAACTTAACTTACAAAGCAGTGGAAGGTCTGTGGGTGCCTGAGGAGCTCAAGCAGCGCGCGCCCTCCTAAAAAGGGTAAAGTCATCATTCAAACAGCTGACATATCAGAGTTAGCAGAAGATTACAAGCACTAAGTTAAAAAAACTACCTCCCCTCTCCTCTTGTTTTTTTCCTGTTTCTTGTACCCACCTTTCAAGTAATTTCCCCACGGGGATTATTAAAGTATTTCTGATTCTGATTCTGATTCTGATACTGTATATGAGTGCTTGCCTTAGGATAGACCACTGTGTATGGTTTAGTAAAGATATTTGAATCAACATTATGCCTAACTTTACCCAATTACAGAAACATATTTACCTACATATTTCCATTTAAAACCTGAGTGCTGGGGTTTAATATGTCACCCAAGAGGATGTAGTTCCAATAAAAAGAGAGAAATGAACCATTAAAGAATATCCAGTATATATAATAATGCTAGACAGACAAAATAAAACAACTTATACAACCTTAAAGCTGCCTTAATTGAATTTTTAGCCACATTGTGGCAGCAACAAAAACAATAATAAACACATCATTAACATATTATCTTATAAAGTTGTTACAGTGAACATGTTAGAAACAGCTGCCTACATTTACACATTCAGCAGACACAGAGCAACATTAGCATTTGAATTCTGATTGTGTTTCTGCCCACGTAATGAATATAAGTCCAATATTCACTCTCCTTTTAACCCTGGTTTGGTCACCACCAACCCCTGAGTATAAAAAACTATATCTAATTCTCCACTATGTCCACCAGTTAGTCTCTAACTGTGTCTGTCTGCTGTTGGGTGCTGAGCAGGTTGTGTATGGTAGCACTTTTGTTGAACACAGCTTTTAGTCATGGCTGGAAATTAAGTTGATGAGGAAAGAGAAACGGAATCAAAATAGTAAAGTTGTGGGCTGTAAAACCAAAACAGTGAGCTCTATAGAGCCAGTGCTAGGGTCAGTATCCGTACTCGTAAATATGGCAACTTATAACTTTTTATTACTCTGTAAACAGTTATCTTACTCTGATCAATAACATTGTTGTAAAGCTAAATT
This sequence comes from Morone saxatilis, assembly GCF_004916995.1. Lineage (NCBI taxonomy): Eukaryota > Metazoa > Chordata > Actinopteri > Moronidae > Morone > Morone saxatilis. Next base: position 21,579,084 of record NW_023340095.1, on the reverse strand, counting down.
CTAAGGTTGTTCTTTCTATCTTTCTAATAAATATAGCAACTTCTGATTAATTCCCATCAATTTCAGATTTTATTTTCAGTCTAATTAGCCCCAACTATTTCTATGTCTGGTTTAAACCCCCAAATCATGTTGTGCCCTCTAAACTTTTGACCACTCTGGTAAGTTGGAGCTGCCTGCTCATCACAGTTTGATGGAAGTGTTCAAGACTGGGCAGTAGACGCAGGATTTTAAGGCTTTTTGTGTGGTCCTTTTCGTCCAGCATGTTCAGTCAGTGAATCCGTTTGAAGTGTGTGATAATGACATCTTCCAGTTTATATTAGAAGCTGAAAGCTTGTAATGTATCACAGATGATAGGGAGGATGAATACAGAGACCTAATTGAGAAGTTCATTGGATGGTATGACAGAAACCACCTATAGCTCAACACAGGGAAAACCAAGAAGCTGGTGGTGGACTTCTTTCAAAACAAGAGGCCCCCCTCCCCAGTAGTGATAAAGGGGGAGAGGGTAGAGATGGTGACACATCTTCTTTGCTGTGGTGTGCTGGGGAGGAGGCATCGGGACTTGTGGTGCCAACAAGCTTAGCAAGCTGGTGAGGAAGGCCAGCTCGGTGGTGGGGATGGAGCTGGACAGTGTGGAGGCTGTGACTGAAAAGAGGATGAGAGGGAAGCTGAAAGCCATCATGGACAACCCCTCTCATCCTCTCTACACTGAGCTCAGACAGCTCAGGAGAACTTTCAGCCACAGACTGACTCCACAACCACAGCACCCAGTACCTCCAACCTCCTCAACCACAGCACCCAGTACCTCCAACCTCCGCTGACTAAGACTGCTTAACTTAAACCTGCTATGCACAACTCTTTGCACAAACTTTACCTTGTAATAATTGCACATGTATAGTCAGTTATACACTGTTTCAAATTTATTTTGCACACCACATTCCTTTTTTGCATACTGCATATAGTGTATACATTTTCATTATTGTACTACATTTCCCTTGTGCTGCTGTGTCAAACTTGAATTTATCCCATAGGGGATCAATAAAGGAACATCTTATCTTAATAGGAGAGACAAAGGAAGCTTGTGGCAGAGATACAGACCTAGAAAAATGAATGAAAGTGATTTGTGTTCTGTTCCCCTCCCAGTGACACGCGTGTGTGGGTGCACTGGAGGATAGGGTGATGGATAGTTGAGGCTGTCTCACAGCCACATTTGTCAGATGCTGCCTGGATTACACTGTCCTTTCAGACACTGTCTCACAGCAGCCGAGCAGAGAGGGACAGCAGGTAGACAGACCTATTGTCCTCTGGAGACTACAGCTCTCTGATGTGTGAGGTGTTAGTGAGTCAAAGTCTGCTGGGACCAGATCCTATTGATTTACAAGAGAGGCACCAACTCACTCGCTCTGAATCTCTGTTTCTCAGTGTTTCTTTTTGTCTTTGTTTGTATCTCTTGGTTTAGTTACACTTTCTACATGTGGTGGCTTGAGTACACCAGAGCTCTCCATGATATGATCAATGTCAAGGTTTGAGGGCAATGGCCAGTGTACACGGCATCCGGTTGTGTCATATTCTAGCCATTCTAGCTGGAGCGAGTGTCTCACTTGCATCTCTTTTCCCTGTTCCACTATGTTTACGCATCATGTTTATTTCTGCTAGAGCAACTAGAAGGTAGAAATTAATTTGTAAATGAAAGAAATACCTGTATTTATATTGGCAATTTGATTAAAGCAACATTTCACCACTGGAAAGATGGTCTTTTTGTAAAATTGGCCTGTCTATATGCAGTAGAAAGACCAAATACTTTGGTGCTTCATTTCATGAGAAAAAGGGGTGTGGTATTCCATTTTGCTCAAATGAAGAAAGCATACAACAACCAGAATGTACTGGACTGTACCCAGAAGGGGAAAATGCCACCCTGGTCACAAACTTTAGCATATTAAAGCTTTTTTTTCTTTTTTTTTCTTTTAAACATTACACAAAAATATGTTTCCTACAAGAAACATTTGAGAAGAGAAGTAAGCAACGCAGTGACAGATTGCCTAGTTTGACAGTTCGATGAGTTTCGTGAGTTGCCGCTCTCTCCAGCCGACTGTGGAGGCATGTAAAAATCTGTTGTTTGAACAACAGCCCTAGATCGACAACTGAGCTCTGAGTGCATGCAACGTGCTCATTTGCTTATACTACCTACATTGTAATAAGTAATTCCTAATCACATTTTATAGAGTAGCTAAAGATTAGTTAATGTTAATGTTAATGCTCATTTGCTTTCTAAATTAGAAAATCAATACCACCCTTTAATCTGTATGGTAAATATGAAGCTAAGCTCTGTGAGAGAGAAACTGGGAAACACCTAGCATGGTTCACTCCAAAGGTAAAAAATATTTTCACTAATTGTTATATCTAGGTAGTTTTATTCATTAGTGTAAAAACTTACATTTTAGGGTTTTATGGGACGTTACATTACACTTATGATTTATTTGGACAAAGCCAGGCTAGCTGTTGTGTTTCTGGTTTTTATGCTAAGCTTAGCTAATTGCCTCGAGCTTCATATTTACCGTTCAGATGTGAGAGTGGTATCGATGCTCTCATTTTACTTATTGCAAGAAAGCTATGTAGTTAATATGTAGTTCCCTAATAATGGAGGACTATATAGTAGATAATAATGAGTTACTAGAGAACAGACTGGGAGATCCTATATTAATGAATCATGAGGTAATGAAGCATAATGAAGTAAAGTGGTGCATCATACTGACCACAGCATTATCTAATATTAAAGTCCTCCTTTAGGAATTATGACAGAGCTACTTATTAATGTTCCTTATTCGTTCCTCACTCATTTCTTAATTAACTAATGACTAATTATTAGCTACTCTGAAATTTGATTGAGGATTATATTTGTTCCCTGGTAACTGCTCAAAATGTTGTGTCCCCAGTTTGGGTCATGTTTTTGAAATGACGTGTTCAGAAATTAAACATGGGTGTGATGTCCATGTGTACACATACTTTTGGCCTTCTAGTGTCCATAGGCTATATGCAGTCTGTTACTTACTTATACTGTATGAGTGCTACTATATATAATTCACTGAATTCCAACTTATTTGTCAAGGTCTAAAAAGGCTGTGGACCATGTATTTGGACTAGATCAGGAGGGTGATTCTTTTACAATTACAGTTATTTTACAATACATCAGCAAACAGTATTGAATTTAAAAAAAAAATGTATTGTAAAAAAACAAAAAAAACAAAAAAAACAAGCTACTTTGTTATCTGACCAGAGGTGTGTCCAGACTTTTTTGACTGCATTGGCACAAGTGGGGCACTAACTTATGCAGGGGTGGCATGAAGTCTCATGTGTCTCAGCTTTCCAATCACCCCCAATTTATTGCAATTACAATACTGTTTATGGACCCCAGTATGCAGAAATATTCAAATACACTAGGCAGAAATAACACATTTATACCACATGCAAAAAACTGCATGGGATTAGCGAAAAAAGTGTCTGCAAAGGGAAGACTTGTGGGTACCCATGGAACCCATTTTCATTTTGATATCTTAAGGTCAGAGATCAAGGGATCCCTTTGAAAATGACAATTGAGACCGCGTGTGACGTCATACACTCCACCATCGCGAGACTGCAAACTCAACATCCAGACGCATTCATCGCCATCTCCGGGGATTTCAACCACGTTACACTGGACTCCACACTGCCAGACTTTCACCAGTTTGTAAGCTGCCCCACCAGGAAGAACAGGACATTAGACCTCCTGTATGCCAACGTGAGGGAAGCTTGAGAGAAGATTAGTGGGGGAGGTGATGGAACACCAGGTAGGGGTGTGAGTGAGGCGCGTCGGCTGGTGTGTTGGAGGGCTGGAGTATCAACACCTGTTAAAAAGACAGGTTAGCTGGTTTGCCCCTCCCAGCACCCCCGCATGCATGCCTGTGATGTTGCCCGCTTCTTCTTTGGGGCCAAGCCCTGTGATGGTTTTTTATGGCCCATGCGCCGCAGACTTCCCCCTCATGTTGTTGTTGCGGGGGGCCAGGCTTCTGTTCTAGGCCTTCCTTCTGTAGTCCCTCCTTGCAGCCTATCTCATTGGGCCTTGAGTTCCCGACCTGTACGCGCTTCCCAGCATCGTGCCTCTGTCACGCCGACTCCTTCGAATGGCCCTCCCTTCATTCCCCTGTTTCAGGAATGTCCTTGACTGCAGCTGGGTGACCAGGGCTTTTGTTGGGGGGAAGCAGCGTACGAGTTCGTGATGGGGACGAACAACGTCCATAACAGAAGTTCAGGTAGTCAGTAGTGGGCAGTAGTGTGACGCGCGCCTCCGGAATGTGCCTCCACCAATGTGCTTGCTCGGCAGAGCGGCTCAAAACAGTCCACGTTACATTCCAAAGCATCCTCCGAGAAGCCTGGCCGCTGCTTGGAGACGCATGTTGGCTGTAGAGGCGTTTGGCTTGTGGACTGTCTTGGATCTGTGGTTTGTAGGCTGTTGGCGTACCAGGACAGGTTATGGTGCAGACCTTCCAGTGGGGCCAGAGGAGTGGGCAGTGTA
>NW_023340095.1:21562925-21574510 GCF_004916995.1 Morone saxatilis | reverse complement strand
CCGCCCTCCAAAACCGTTGGCATACAAGAGGGGTCTAATAATGTCTTCTGTCCTGGCCAATCTGTTGGGGCAGCCTTACAAAACTGGTGAAAGTTGGCAGTGTGAGTCCAGTGTCAGCGTGGTTCAAATCCCCGGGAATGGCCGATGAATGCGTCTGGATGTTGAGTTGCAGTTCCGGCGATGGTGGAGTGTATGAACGCTGCACACGCGTCTCAATTTCATTTTCAAAGGGATCCCCTTGACTCTCCTGAGGCCTTAAAGATATCAAGAAGAAAATGGGTTCGCATGGGTACGCCCACAAGTCTTGGCCCCTTTGGCAAGCAGCTTTTTGCGGCTAATCCATGCAGTTTTTTGCATGTGGTGATATGTGTTTTTCTGCCTAGTGTATTTGAATAATTTATGGCTGCATATGGGGTCGCATGACAACAGTATTTAAAATTGCATAAATTAGGGGTGATTGGAAAGCTGAGACACATGAGACTTTCATGCCCAGCCCCCTGGCATACCCCGGAAAGTCTGGCAGTGTGGAGTCCAGAGTCACATGGTTGAAATCCCCGGAGATGACGATGAATGCATCTGGATGTTATGTTTGCAGTCTCGCGATGGTGGAGTGTATGACGTCACACGCGGTCTCTGCGTGCGCACGCGGAGGGACGTAAACAACAACAGCAATGGCGTGGGAGAACTCTCTAGGCATGTAGTACGGTCTGAGACCTATCTAAAGGCCTATTCAAACTTCTCAGATTTAAAAGGTAACAGTTAAATTATGAATTGACTTCCAAACATCAATACATTAACCTATGGACTTTAATCTGCTGCTATAACAGCCTTTGGTTTCAGGTCATCAAAAAGATTTTAAAACAGCGATTCACTCCCATTCACAAGAGCATTGGTGAGGTCCAATGCTGATGTTGGGTCATAAAGTTTTTTTTTTCCAAAATGTAAAAGCAATATTTTAAATTCACAACAGAAACTTCTGCTGATTCATCTGCATAAACAATAACAACATATTCCAAATACAGAAACACTACTCATCCTCACAGACTTACTTGAGGGTAATAAGTCTCTTACATTTCAATACAAATGCTCTCAGCTTAGTCTAGCGCCACATTCCTTAACAACAACTCACATAAAAAAGCTAACATCACAGACGGGGGCTCTGTCACTTGAAGGCTCATTGACAAGGGTACTGCCCTGCTACAACAACAGACATAGGCCTCGTAATAGCTGCTAATATGTTCTTTGATACTATATTTGCCCGTGTAGTTTATTATTAATGTGCAGATTTGGCTCAAAAAATGAGAAAATGGCATTTTAAATATATAAATATCTTAACTATATAAAGTGGTTAAACCATGGAAATAAAACTCAGATTGTAAAACACATGAGACATTTATTGGAATGTATCATACATCAGATGTTGTCAGCTATAACAACACAAAGCTGCTTTCAGTTTATTAACATTAGCCAACATTTTCTAAGCGCAAATCAGACTATACAGATTATTGTGGAGTCAGAAACAGATTTACTATGTTGCTTAGCTCTGCTGAGACAGCCTCAGTTTAAATTTCAATCCACCCATTGGCCTTCTTGGCACAGATAAGTCACATCCACCAGGTCCTCCAGAGGCAAACCAAGATGTGCAGGCCACATGGGATGTACTGTATTATCCCTCCAACTTATTCTTGGTCTACCCTCTGGTCTCCTCCCAGCAGGATTTGCTTAGAATATCTTCAGAAGGAGGCATCCAAAAGGCATCCTCTTCAGATTCCTGTACCATTTGTATGTGCAATATTATTTGGTCAATACCCAGAGCTCATCACCATAGGTACCCACACAGCCACTGTTGCACAAGAGATGTACCCCACCAATATTGTTTCCAGACAGTGTGTAATATTACCTGAAAGCCAGCTATGAGTCACTTCTTGGGAAGCACTGAGGTACAAAACACATTTATATTTTGGCTATATCAAACATTTTGGTTATCCATGCCAGGGAACTGTAAAAAGGCCTGAGTGTAATAAACAAGGAGGCTTATGTAAGGGGGTTGGAGGTCATGAATATAATGGCCACCCATGACCAGGTATTAAGACACACACACACTATGTAACTCCTAGCCATGTCTCAATTATTCTTCACATGCCTGCCAAGTTCTTCCTCTGAGGTCACGCTGTATAATCACATCCCTTGGACTGATTGAAACATGTTATTATAGTCAACAGAGCAAATAAATATGACACTTTTGAGTTGATCCATCCATTTATCTATCTAGTTCTACTTAGCTTAAATTCTTTATTTACCTAAGCTGCAGAGAGAGGCTTTTGAAAATGTACTTATGTTAGAGACAGGCCTTTAATCCTCATATGATTATATTATATGATATTTTAGTAGGACGTCCTCCCATTTACTGAACTGCACCAGTTTTAATTGGCTATTGATTGTGTTTGCTGCAAACTCTATGTCACTGTCAGATGGTGATATCAAGTGGTTTCTCTGTAAAAGAGGTTGGGGGCTATGGTGCATTATATAATGTATGTACATGTGTTTTTGTGTCTGTGTGTGTGTGTGTGCAGAAAAATGTCTGTGTCACATCAAAAGGTTTAGGTTGTAATAAGGGGTAATAAGTAAGACGGATGGTTTTTGAGGTGTAAATTACACACTGAGTGAACAGGGCAGTGACTCTCTCTGTGTTAGCCCTCTCTGGAATGTCCAAAACTGAGTTACATCAGGCATTATGACCTACCTGACTAGCAGTTTAGATGTGCCTGGAGCACACTTCTGAAAATAAAATCCTGCTATGTCCTTGGTAACCTCAGCAGATGTTGCTGAGACAAACATACACAAACATACTTGCACACACTTGTAAGCATTCAGATATTCACAGACACCATGACAGCCAGAGAACAGTACGGTCTATGGATGGTAAAATGTCATATGCAGTACCTCTTAGAAATTAGAAAGTCTGCAGTTGCATGATGACCAAAATGGCAAAATGGTCAACACACGTAGTGATCTGTGAATATGAACAAAGAGAACATTTGCTTCCTTTGCCATGAATAACTTTGACCTGCCACCAAACATGACTCACATACGTGTCAATCATCAGAGAGGGACAAGGGGTGTAGGTGTTGACGGGGGAGAACTATGTGCTTTTGAACCCTTGATGTTGGGCAGGGGGGTTATCACTGGTTGTTGATGTCTTCAACTTTACTCATAGGTCATGGCTGCACCCCTACCTCACCTGCCATTTCCTCCCCCTCTCATGTTTCCTTCCATGTTTCACTGCCTGTCGCAAACCGCAACAAAGTGCATCCTAAATCCAGTCCTTTATTGAGCCACAAAAGTAAACTCTTCACCACTTTCTCTACTACCAAAGGCCGGTGAAGTAGAAGTCAGAGGTTAGGTAAGGGGCAGCAGCACCCGTGGAGCTGTAGAGATATCTGGCTCAAGCACACTTCCCCAGACTGACATGAGGCTCCATTTGAAGGATAATTTAAGTTGAACATAAAGCTGCACTAAAATCAAGGCGAGAAGGCTTTCACCGTGTGAGTAAATTCAGCATAAAAAGAGAGATCCCCTGTACTTTGCAGAATATTCTTGGTGCATTGTGGCTGCTGTTCACTCTCTTCTGTGTTTGTTTGTTTTTTTAACACTTGTTAAAGGGAAACTTCGGCCTTTAGAGTCCTTTTTGTTTACAGACACAAATTTTTGTTTTTTAAAATGTCTGGGGTGGCATTCTCATGACAGGTGTTGTGTTTTCAACAAACATGCCCTTTCATTTTTACGGTTGTGTCATGATTTTCGTTTACTTTATAAACAGTACTTGTCGCCTACTTTGTTGTTCCGCTCTCTGTTTTCCCACCGAAAGCCCAGGGATTTTTTAGATCGTTCACTTTGTTTTATTGTTTATGCCTGTGTTTTCCCTCAAAAATTCCATGTTCACACCTACTCTCCGATTTTTTCACAATCCTGCAACAAATTCCTTTTTGTTGGCGTTTCCTCCAACAGAAGTGAAATCCACGGGGGCTTCATGGTTACACTCGTTGCGGGTTAATTGGCAGGAAGAAGAAGAGAGTGGGATCTTCTGGAAAGTGAGCGGGTGGAAAAACAAGTAGGCGGGACAGTTACTTGTTTTGTACGGGTTTCTGCACAACGGTATGGGTTGAAAGGCATTGTTGGTTTGGTTCACGTAAGGGCCCTTGATCATGGTTTGCGCACAGACATTTTTAATTGGCATTTTGTTGTCTGGTTTAAGGAGGAGGCAAAGGGCACTCTTGTAGGATATGCCCCAAGGAAGTGTATTATAACAAACTTGGAGCTCTGGCCATTAGCTGCAGGAACTCCAGTTGCTAGAACCAATTTCTGGTTCATTTCTTTTTTCAACTACTCGTGACCCTCTAGGTGATCAGGACTTAGGTAAAAATCTGGCCAAAGTTCCCCTTTAACATGCATCTGGGGTGATTGGATCACAAGTGGACAGCTAAAAACAAATGTAAACAACCACCAAGACGTAAGGTGATCTGATCACTCAAACCAGTTGCCAAGGTAGTCTGGGATGCATTTGAAAACATATCTTCATGTAGAATAAATGATATAAACAGGGGCAATGACACATGACTGGCCAAGAGTCTAATTTCCATTGGAGGACAGTAGACGTGCCTTCCTAACTTTTCAAACTCCAAGTTCATTTGTTTTTACAAATTGATTGACTTGCTAAGATTTTGCAGTATCCTGTTTCTGTACAGACGTCATAATTAAGATCAGGGAAGCTCTGAGTGGATAAAATTTAATTTATACCCATATTTATACCCAAGTTCTCTAATGGCCTCCATTAGTAGGCTGCATTTAGACCAACTGTATCCCTGTGTCTCACGCATTGGGGCTCCAGCAAAAAAAAAAACATGCGAAAAAAGTTTATCCTAGTTTAACTTTTGCTGGACTGCAGTGTCATCCAGCCAAACTGATGAAGGGTTTCCCTGAGGAATAATCTGGGGTTCCCCTGTTAGAGTCGGGGAAAAAGAATCTTCAAGGTATTTTGGCCTTTATTCCACAGGGAACATGGACGAGAATGTTGGTGGTGATAACAAAGGGGTAGATGAAAGTTTGACCTAATCCGTTTCTTTTAATGCCAGCAAAGGTCAGACTCGTGCCCTCCCACCCACCTTCACCGGTACACACATGAAAGAGACACAAATACAAAAGCATACAAATCAGCATGAGGAAAACAGCAGGGAGGCCATCCTGAGGTTTACCCATGTTGCAGAAAATAGACGGATCTGTAAATGTGGGTGTGTCCCTGTGCGTGCATGTCTGTCTACATAGTTTCCTGTAAATGTAATGATTTGATGGGTTGTTTGACTTGATAAGTGCTTTTATGAGTGTGTCATCATTTCGGCGTGTGGAAAATGTGCGTATTATTGTGCGTGCATGGTGTGTGTTTGGGTGTGAAGGCTGTGCAAAGGACGGGGAATAATTGTTCAAAAGGGTGCTGTAGGCAGGAATCCAATGGAGACTCCAGCCTTTGTAGATGAGAGGAAAAGCCCATCCAGCTTTTATCCAAGGTGACTGACAGCAGCTGTCTGCAGTTTAAGCATGGGCCAGGCACAAGTATACCTGGTTGCAGTCTGTAGAACGTGGCAGAGTTCAACATTAAACGTTCAGTCCCACCCACTGTGGTATGATTGGTTTAACTTTCTAATTTGGGCAGGGTTAAACTTCAATTTCATTGGACGCAAAAATCATAAGAAACTGCCTTTATTGTCACAGCACGGTCAAGTTAGACCTAAATTCAAATTCCACCAGTTGACTCCCTGGTGAAGGCTTGATGCCTAACTTTATGACCATTCACTGATTTTGGTGAAAACAGCGATATGGGGCACTGTTTATCAGACCACAAATGAGACAAGAATTTGGTTGATATAAGAATAGATGACTAGAGTGTTGTGTTTCTAGGGGATGGGCCCATAAACTGTACAAAAACACAAACTTTATTCACAGATTTAGGTGAAACTAAATCATATTTTATGGAGAAATAAATACCTTCCCTCTGATGTCCTCTGGCTGTTCTGCCTCAACTCTGTGATTTACTCAACATTACTGAGTTTCCTGCCACACAATGATTGTTACTAAACAGGCTTAGGAAGTAACGGATTACATGTAACTGAGTTATGTAATCAGGATACAGAAAAAGGTAACTGTAATCCATTACAGTTACAGAAAACAAGACTTAATCAGATTAGAGTTACAAAATGGGGATTATTTTGTAGGATTACAATTTAAAAATACATCAGTTCATCATATACTGAGACAAATTATTGATGCTAAAAATCTTTCAGTTTTTTCTGTTTCCATTTTCTTTTTAATGGTTACATTTTACTGAATACACTTGTATCCATACTTCTTATTGGCATTTCTTTTCTATTACTTTTATTTATGTATTTGGTGTTGAGGTAATACAAAAGCAATGAAAAGTAATCAAGTTACATTACTTTAATATTCTGATACTTGGATTAGGTTACTTACTACATTATTAACAGGTAATAAGTAATTATATCGGATTACCCTTTCTAATGTAACCCTCTCAACCCTGTTGCTAAAGTAACCGCTACCAGTAGCTAAATTAGCCGTGCAGCTAGCGGTCTCATTAGCTGAGCCCGGTTCCACTCGCCCACGTCCCCTGGAAAACCTGCCTGCATGAAATGGTAAGCTGCAGCCACTTCAAAAAGTGTGCAATATTAGTTGTGCCGCCGTTTTGGAGAATTGTCACTGGTTCTCGTGTTTGAATGTGCATTAATTGCCCGTTGCGTCTGCTTTTCTGGTCTTGCTCTCAATGAAGCATTACATTAGTTCTGGCAGAGCAATGAAGTCATGCAAACTATCAGCTAATCAGCATCAGATGACTCTGATAATCACCAGTCACATTCAGACAGGTCACTATAGAGGGTATGCATTGATGTCATGTTTTTACCCAACACCGCCACAGTAACCACACACTGTGATTGCACGTCTTTTTGCCAATTTAGCTTTGCTTTTCATGTTTCTTGTCCATGTCAATGCACGATGAAGTCCACACACATTCACAACCATACACACGCACAGACATGTGCATACATGGACACGCAAGACCACAATCATGACAGCACAACACAAATGTGCACGTATATGCGCACAAATATATGCACATGCTCATGTGCTCACATGCATTTCTTCTTTGCCTTTACAGGTGTCTTTGTCTGTGTGACTTCTTGCAGTACTCTGTGTGCTATAAATCCTCTCTCCTGTTATGTAACTGGACTTTGTTGGAGGTCTCCAGTGCCTGCAATTTGTGGTATTTAGATGTAAAAATGTCAAACAATAAACTGACATGTTTTTCTTCAAATGGCTCTGTACCTTGTCTACAGAGTCCCATAAACCACCACACAATCATATTTTGTGGGTTCCAACTTGGAAGAAACAATGCTATAATACGCTTGGTTCTGTTACAGCAGCTACTTCCATCAAATGGGCTAGCATTGTAAAAATAGGATACAAGTTGGCACGGAGATATTCCTGTCAGTGCAATTATTTTTTGATATTTTGCACATGGAAACTTAATCAACATCAGATGCAGGGTCTTGGGCTTAAAGGAGGAGTTAACTTTTTTTGTCTGCTTTTCATTGAAAACATAATTGTTTCACCAAAGCTGCAGAATGTGTGTCAGAAAAACAATATGTGGGAATATCACCAGAGTTCCTGCTTTTTAGAATGGGTCAACAGAACAGCGTAGGGAAAACACGGCTAATTGCTGTTTTGACTGAAATTCACAAGTGGGATAGATCATATCAAGCGTGACTTCATTGCACAGAGAGCTATGAACTGGCAGAGGAATCTCGCAGAGACGCCAAGCAGCCCTAAAACTCCCCTAAAATCCTTCTGAAAACAAAAGCAAGCTTTTTGGTTGCCAGGAGGGCGGCTGAGGGTCTGAGAGTGTGAACTGCACCTGAAAACCTAAGAAAAAGAATAACAAGAAAAAAGGAAATACTCCACCAGAAACCTACATATTTGAGTATCAAACACTGGCAAGACCCCTGGTCTCAAACTCAAATTGTTTTGGCGTCACTACTGGTATTGGCATCTCATAGGAGGGCTACTTCAAGTACTACAAAAAAGCGCCATATTCTGAAAATATTTCCATTACTGACATCATACTTGTGGGCCGGATTATATAATATTTTTGACATCCTGTTGTGGGCCAGAGGGAGGGGGATAGAGGGGCTGGAAATGGCCCGCAGGCCTAAAGGGGTAGTTGTAGGCAGTCATCCTTCAATAGCCCCTGGGGGTCCTTAGAGTTACTGCAGGGGATTGATTTATAACATTTGGAATGTTATTGTTTCAGTCATGAATCTAACATATTATTCACAAAGGTAAAGTCCACGTGTGTTTAAAATGAACACAAATATATGAATATGTCAATAATTACCATTTTAATAACTTATTGTTTGCATGATAACAAGGCATGTGTATATGGTGCTATAGGCTGCACATTATCATTGCCCCAGTTTAATATGAAACACAATTTTATGCAATAAATCTAGGACAGGGGCCCTGCTCCACCTCACTATGTGCTTAAAAAGTGGAAGAACCTGCTCTAACGCATGCAGGAAAAAAAACACAAAGACATACAGAAAGGCCCCAGCTGGCTGGCTGGGGGATTCGAACCCAGGAACCTCTTGCTGTGAGGCTGCAGTGGTTACATTGAGAAAAAAAACTGTAGAAACTCAAATCATCTGTAGTGTAGTCTGTATCTGTCTGTATATCATTGTTTCAATATGATGTGACAAATACTTTTCAGAGTCACCTTTAGAGCGTGCAATCGATGACAGTTTGATACCCAAATCGGAGGATTTTGGTGTAGACAGAAAAGACCACAAAGCAGACCCCAGATCCCACTGCTAGAGGTGATTTGCAGATCACTGTGGGGTTGAAGGTTCAGCTGCTGACCTACTCTACAAACTCAGCAGCACATAATAAGAGACATGGGAATGTTGGTACCTCATAGTTTATCAAAAGCACATGGTATTCACAGTTGTCTTTGGTTTGAGATGCCCCAGCTGGAACTGAACCCCTCAACCTGGTGTGATTTGCTCTGCTTTCTGCTGGACCAGCTCAGAATGGGAACCAGAGTAGAAACCAGGCTGATGCAGCTGCATGTGATCCTACTGCTGCTGCAGATGTGAACTGTCTCTGTGGATCAGTGTGAAGTTGAAAGATTCAGAAGCTTACTGGCTCCACACACAGCTCAACACTGGATCTGGTCAGGCTGCGCATACCTGCCAAAATGTCCTCACGTATGATTTATTTTATTACAGACTGTAATTTTTCTCTGTTGGAGTCATAAATTACATATGAAGTGCCTTCTAGAGTTTAAATCTTTTATTTTAATTTATGACCACAATGCTTGTTTTTAGTTTGATATTTCTGGGTTCTACAAATCAAGTTGATTAGTAAGAACTCACATTTTATAGTGCAATAATTTTTACTGTACCTTGACTAACATGATTACTAAAGAGTAGCATTTACCAAGTGTGCAAAAGGGCCAACATCAACTACAAATACTACATATATAAATTCTAGTGATTGAGGGTGATTGGCAAGGTACATTACAAGACATGTATGTGTAAAAACTGAATATTTTCTGCATATTTCATGAAACATATAACACCCCTTTCAGTCACATGGAGATTCTACATTATCTCTAAACTACTTTATATGTATTTTGTCTAAATTCATTTGATGAGTTCTATGTATTTTTTAAAAATATATTGTTGGTTTTCAGCCGGGCCTTATAAAAATGTTGTTTTACATCATTTGTAACATTTCATAGCTCAGCTAACTGAACCCTCACAAACCTCCTCTCTGAAATAAGAAGTTCACTATGTAGTCCAACATGGGAGGAATTTGGCTCCGTTTATACCTGCTAAACTTTGCCCCTGCCCTGAGATATTGGCCTATAAATGATGAGTACTCAACAAATCAGCACCAGACTCCAACTCACACAGGCAGGTAAACCACCAGCAAGGTATATTGAGCTATAAATACTAGCAAAACCGACAGGTTCCCTCCGTGCTTACATCATCTTCCAGGCCCCGGAGGACACACAGAGTCAACTCTCCCATAATTCACTGTCAGCTAAAAATATTTTGAACGGCGTCTTGACATTTCTAGTACAGTTTGTTCCTTTTAAAGTATTGTTGCTGTTTATAATGACAGCTGCATCAGTCCTGTTCAACAGCTGGTTGTTACATGCCATGAACTCCAACATGTCTGCTGGCTTCTCTTTGACTCCAGCCACACACAGATTGTTAGATCCGAGACACGTGAGTTTCGCACATTTTGGACATAGGTGTAGTTTGAACTTTAAGGGTGGTATTCTGCTCTCACTGAAGAACTGACCACAGCTAAGCAGACAGATGAACTCGTTGACAAACGACAGATGTATTTGAGATTTATCTTGTTTATTCTTTATTAAGTTATCTTCAAATGCCAACCGAGTAAAACTACAAAAATGGAAATATAAACAAAATATATGTAAGGCAATGATTAAAAACACATACAGCCATTACAAACTTAAATACAAGTGCTGTGTAATAAACACTACAAAACATGCCTTTGATGTAAAAAAAGAAATAGCTGCACTTTTCCAAATATTATCAAAATAATCACATATAATGTCTTGAAACATTCTTACAACTGAAAAATACTCACAAGCAATGATTTCGAAAGACAAACAAAGAAGGATGGATGCAGATTCAAACCACGTCCGTCTCCGACGATCACAACTGAACATGTGACTAATTTGCCTTCTCACTCACTTAAACATTCTTATTGGCTATTTAACATTAAATAGAACATAGAAAAGCTAGAGTGCCCTCTGCTGGCGAGACTGACAGCACACTCCCCGGCTGGCATCTGTAAGATGTCACCATTACGTTTTCTGTCCATTGTCCTCTTTATCAGAGTTTGGCAAGAGGAGTACAGTGTCCGTGATAGGTCTCAAGAATGGTGATCTTGACTTCCACTTTCCTCACCTTCCCATCAGGGCTCGGGAAGGTTTTGACCACTATGCCCATGGGCCAGTTGTTGCGTTTTACATTGCTGTCCTTCAATAATACGAGATCTCCCTCCTGCAGATTTGGTCTCTCAGAATGCCATTTCCTGCGGCCTTGAAGGGTAGAAAGATACTGGTTCTTCCAGCGATGCCAGAAGACATTGGAGAGATGTTGCACCTGTCTCCACTGGCGATTGTACACATCACTTTCATCAAAGTCACCAGGAGGTATGGAGGGAATTCCTACTTTCTGGGTTAAGAGTGTAGCTGGTGTCAGGATGAGAGGAAAGCTTGGGTCTGTGGATACTGGGATGAGAGGTTGTGAGTTGACAATTGCCGTAACCTCTGCCAAGAAGTTGGCTAACGCTTCATGGGTTAGCTGTCGGGGTGTAATGCTCATAAGCATTGAGTCAAGTATCCGTCTTGTAACGCCAATCATGCGTTCCCAGCTACCTCCCATGTGCGAGGCATGGGGTGGGTTAAACACCCAAGTACATCC
>NW_023340095.1:21554270-21562900 GCF_004916995.1 Morone saxatilis | reverse complement strand
TAGAAGTTCTCATTAACCCCTCCAAATTTTACTGCTGACACGCAGTGGCCGCACAAACGTTTTCCTTCATCTAACCCTCTTTTCTATGATTTAGTAAACTGAGACCCCGATTAATAGCGTGTATTGGCCAAGAAAATCTTGGCGATATTTTAAGTATCACGATACACAGTTTAAGATTCTCGTATATTACGCATACTGAACAGTTATATCTTATGAACGTAACGTCCAACGATCACAGCCCCAGTTAAACCACAATTCAATAGTGTTTTTGAGATCGATACTAATACACAAAACAAAATATTACTTACACCCCTACTGATTAAGTGAACATATTTTATGGATTTAATATGTATATTCAATGCATAACATGCAGCACCAACTGACAAACACAAACAGTAACACAATAAACGCAGGAGCTATTGTATTAAAATTGAGAGATTTATGACTTTGAGCTAGATTAATTCTAAACATACTTAAATAGGCTTCTTATTGAACAAATCTGTTTTTCTTCATTGTTCTATATCTATATGGTGTCTTAACCGTATATATCAACTGCAAGACAAGGCTGTTTTAAGAGAGTAAAAATGTGAAAATTGCTTGTGTTCAGCTCTTTAAAGTTTAGATCTCAAATAATAATCTGAACTTTTTTAGAACAATTTAGTTTAGTTTTATTCACACAATTTAAAGAAATGCTGAGATATAGACCTGTTGTATATGTTATTTTTTAGGTTTTCCTACCTAGGTTGGGAGCTACTTCTTTGGACTACTTAAAACTTCTGTAGCTCCATCGTGAGCACTATTAGATAGACAGTTAGAGTTCAGATGGAATCACTATTTCAGTCCCAGAGAACATTTTTCTGAAGAGCAAGTACTTTTACTTTACTTTAAATACATTTAGCTGATAATAAAAATAATTCTTCTGCACTTTTTATTAAGTAGAATTTTGAATGGAGGACTTTTACTTGTAATGGAGTATTTTTACATTGTTGTTTTGCTACTTGTACTTCTACTAGCACGTCTTCTTCCACCACAACCTGTGTATAACCACCCAGTTTAGCGAAGTCATTGGTACAGATACTTTCCCTTGACTTAAATGTGCTGTCTAAGAATTACCAAGTTTTTGCTTCACAAAGACATGCAAATGATTTCACTGATCCACTTTCTGGTGTGCCTAAGCAACACAGCTCTACAAAATCTGAATGACCCAAAGTGTACTAGTAAAAGTAAGGACATGAATAAAATGAACAGTTTTGAAGATAAATTATGTTTTAATGTCCTCCCTGCTTCGGACTTGTCCGAATTCAGTCCAATTCAATAGTCAAAGGGACAACCTTGAGTGACTTAAATGAGAAGAGAAACGGAGGAGGTAGCAGAGAAACGGAGGAGGTAGCAGATACATGTAGACCTTTCAAATTTAGGAAGAATTGGATGTTAGATTTGCTTATAATCCCCTTCTTACTATTAACGATGAAACAAACACCAAAATGATTATACTTACAGTCAGCCAACTCACGTTTGGAATGTTTATTAAGCAGTACAGCATATTTAGATTTTTGGCGTCTAGGCTCCGACCTCATCACTCCCCGCAGATATGATGCGTAAATACCTTAACCCCCAGCAGAGCCTACAGGTGGATCCTGGGGGTGGTGGTGGGCTTACAGAGCAGCAGGCACAATAGCTTACAGAGCAGCAGCAGCATCAATACGATGCAGGGCAACAGCGGCATTGACAGAGCAGAGGGAGAGCTGGGAAATTGTGCAGTTTAAATAGACCGCCAGATTGGAAGGGTGCGCTTGGTTAGTGATTATGGAATAAGGCATGTCATGTGTGTAATCAGCGCCGCTCGAGTTGACCTGCCTGAACTAGCTCGCAGGCTTCGTTCCATTATTGGTTTTACATTTTTCAGATTAAATGTGATTAAATGTGTAGCACCAGTTTGAGCCTATGAGACATTAATCAGTGTGCCATGAAGAGCACCTGTTGGCATTTATTCTAAGTGATTTAGAATGGGCATTTGTTATTTAACTTAATATAATGTAATATAATATAATGATATGAAATGTACCGATAATCAGTAAGCATTAAAAAATTTTACCACCAAAATATCCACGTTTAAAAGGTTTCCTGGCAGACGTGAGTAGAAGGTAAAATTAGCTTTTGTAAAATTGTCTGGAAATAAACAGACCCCATGTGGTGTGCTGATGCTAATGCTTTTACCAGTGACCTTTTATTGCTCTCCAGGCAACCCCGATATTGCTGCTTTGGCCATGCATGATTTTGACAAGGGGGTTTGTTATTTAAATGTCATTTCTATATTTGACTTGTCAACCATCTAGACAGTGCAGACCTTTGCATTTGCATTGTCTAAACTGTGTTTGCATTTTTTCCTATACGTCCATGTAGACAGTCGTAGAAATCTAGGCTTGCTGCCAAGTGTGTGAGTTTCTGGTCTGTGCACAATCCTGCACACACCTGCTTCCTGGCGCATACTGGGTGTACGCCTCCTTGTATATATTTTAATGAAAACTGAATTCAAAATGAATGTTGGCATGTTGGTTAAGCTAGGAAACTCTTAACCGTCGTTCTGTCAGCCAAAATCTACATTTGTTTCGATGCCACAGCAAGAAATTCACTCAATCTCAGATCCGCTGATTCACTCTCTGGCTCCAATAACCACTGAGGGTAAACAGGTGCACAGCCAGGCCTGCTGAATAAAACATTTACTCTATTGTTGCTGTTTCTCTGTGTCTTCTCCCATCAATTCATCACTAAAAGCTTTAGAACTGAGGAGTACATTTCCAAAACACTGCATAAACATTTTTGGAAATCTTCATGAGAAGAGATGAGAAGATAAATGTCCACAGTGGATTCTAAGAAGTTCCTTCTCTGTCCTCTTCCACCAAAGTTCTAACTTCAACCTTTGACCTTGTCATCAGCCTCCTCTCACAGGACAACCTCCTCCTAACCCTGCCAGGACTCAACGCTTTGATGCCTTCAACAAAGACGAGAGTGCCTTTTGAACTTGACAGCTGTTTCACTCTTTGTCTTCCTCTCCATCTCTCATTTTCCTCAAGTTCTCTCCTCCTCACATTTTTCTTTTCACTTGTTTCAAATGATCCTCAGTTTACATTAAAAACATTCCTCAACTCTCACAATATCCTCCCGCCAAAGAAAACAGGTGTCTCTATTAATCCAGAATATTGATATTCTCTACTTTATTTCATGGAATGCTGAATTTGTCCTTTTTCTCTGAGTCGTCTTTCATAATTTTTCCGTTCTGTAACACAGTATCCAATTTTAGGTCACTTGGGAGCGCCAGGAGGTGATACATACAGCATGTGATTCTATCAGATCAGATAGATGGCAGATGTTAAACTGGGAATGATGTCGTCAGAGGGACTCATTTGGCCCCTCACAGCAACACGTGAGCTGGAAAGAAAACTGATCTGTGGGGAGTTGCACTCTAGCTGCAGGCCAAAGTGATTCACATCACTGGAATGGCTACTTGTCTTTTCAAATGACCTCTGATACTGATTGGCTCCTGCACATCCAGGCACAACCTTGTGGGTAAAGTCTTGGCTAAATTATCTCATTAATCATGTTTTAGATGAAATATCTGCAGTGCGTCACAGTACACGTGTCCTAAACTTTCCCAAGCCCCCAAATGCTGAAAACGTAACCAGGTAATCCTCCTTTTCTGTGCAAACATTTACATTCCTTAGTTCATGTCCTGAATAAGATGTTTATGGACTTATTCTGCCGCTACTGTTTGGTGTCCGTGTGGACATACTGGAGGGATATCGTATGTAAAATCAGCAGAGAAACCTCAAAGCTGCACTGAGCATTTTGTTTCTATTAACACTTAATGGAATGACTTCCTGTGATGTAAAAGGTTGCTCTTCCAGAGAAAAAAATGAAGTCTCATTTTTAGGGCTGTTCCTTAACAGCATGTGTGTGTCCAGAGTGGGGGCCTGAAATCTGACTGGCCACCCCAAGTGCCACCCCATTATCCTAACTTTTCCCCTCCCCACTGTCTTTCAGAGGCTTTATTGGGCTCCCTTTCTATCGCTATAGATACTGGTATCATGAAACTAGATGACCTAATGCATCTATTGGTATCAACAATGTCACGCTAGGGGGCTAAATAATGCACCAAAAGTTAGGCTAAATTTTGGTGGTGGAAAAACTGGACTGGTCATTGTCAAAGGGATCCCTTGACCTCTAACCTCAAGATATCTAAAAAGAGAATGGGTTCTATGGGTACCCACGAGTCCATAATCAAGTGGAATTGCATATATTAATTAATGGAATTAATGGAAAGCTGAGACACATACTTTATGCCATCCCTGCATAAGTCCGTGCCCCACTTATAACTCCCAATCAAAAAAGTCTGGAGAGGGTGGAGTGGAGCAAATTTGTAGTAAGTTGAATTGTAAGTAACGTTATACATCATCCATCATATCGATAGGTTCACAAGTATTTCTTTTAGTGAAGTTGAAAATTCTTTATTCTGTGAACAACAATGAGACTTGTGTGATGTTACACTGTGTTGAAAAAAAATTTAATAAATGTTTGATCCCTGCTGGTTGTTGACACATTCAGAATCATTAGTGCTTTTTCTGTTAACATTTAACAGGAGGCTGTTAAAATATGTACATTTAAATAATTAAATTAATATCATAAATGTTTGACTACAGCTACTATACAGTCACTTTTTAGAGTGCAGATTTGGCCAAATAAAGTGGAATATAGATGAATGGCTAGTAGAATTTTACTCTACTATCCATCTCTATTTTCTGTATTCTACTTTTTTGACCGTCAGAGGACTTGTCTCGTTTTGTCAGACGAAGGGAGGAAGTTGTGTGAGGAATGTTGGGTTTTTTCAGACCAAACAGGGAGTGGTATGGTCAGGGACGTGGGTGGCTTGGTTTCTGGATGACCTCTCTGCACGCATTGCTTCGTCTACTTGATTCTTGCTCTCCAATTGGTGCAGAGTCTAAGAACCAAAGGCAAGAATTTTAGTGGTTTTGATGCCAAGTTTGTCAGACATACAATTTCTTTCCAACACCTGCTGAGAGTTGTTGTTGTAGTTCTAGCATACCGACGAGGTAGGGCATCTCAAATAAACATCAAAAAAAGGTGACAGCATCATCTGCTAGAAGTGTAGTGATGCAGCTCTGAGATGTTTAAAGGCCCAGTATTAAATTATTTTATGTCAGCATGTGAGAACCACCGCAGAAACCCTCCCAAGGGACGAAGAACCAGCCTCAGTAACTTTCCTTGAATTTCAACTGGAGGAACCAGGGACTACATTTTCCTTCCTGCGAGATGCTCCTGTAAGTCCCAGGTGTAAAAAAAAAACAATGTCCCTGCTCGAGAGGCTGAACTTTATGTTGGTTTGGGATTTATTATTACAATTTGCAGAAGCTGCAGCTGCTTCAACTTGTGTAGAACATTGAAATTGTAAAAAATAGTTGCATTTTTTTGTATAATTCATAAAAAAGTGAAGGCAACTTGTTCCAGCGGGAATAAAATTGCTAGTAGTTTTGTGACGTATGGTTTAATGTTTTGCATGGGATGATGGCTATGATTAGTGAATCTTGTGGGAAACAAGTTGCAGGGTTGTGCGAGATTCACAAGTATTGGTATAATTTAGATGGACTAATTAATATTAGAATGAAGGGAGTTTCTCATCTATTGTTTTCATTCCATAATTGGTCTTATTATATTTGCAGTTTTTCAGATGCCTTGGAAACTTAAACAGTGTGCGAAAGATACTTTTAGTCCCTGGTTTTGTTCCAGAGTTTAGGTCCTGTGGTTACACTGGTCCTGGTCCCCTTCAGTTGAAAAGGACTGCTGAAAAGTGTCTTCATACAAGGGCACAAGGTGCTTCTTTAGACTCCATTCATCCATTTTTAAATTAAATATTAAGACCATTCATCAGAGCGTTTTATAGTTTTATACACACTGTCCTTGATAATGACACAGGATGTGTGCAGCTAGATAGGACACAGTGTTACGGCTGGATATGTTGGACCTAGCCTATGAACCTGCTCTCACACACACACGCATACACATAGGGATAAGCATGCTGATAATCTGAGTTTCATCCCAGCAAATAGGCTGGTGAATGACAGCTGGTGAACTCTGTCTCCGCTGACAACCGCTGGGCTGTTAGCCAATAGAATAGAAGAAAGTGGGTTAGCATGGCAGATTATCTTCCCGTCAGTGATGGAGACATGCTGAATATTGGTTTTTCTTCTCTTATTGTTAGTCAGATATGAACAGAATTGGGCCAAAGCCTCTTAGGGCCACTTACAATGATTATAATAATCAGATTTGAGAGCATTTGAAAATCAAATCCCTCTGAGGGATTTATTGAGTGGATGGAAACTGGAAATCGTTCCCCTCACTGTGCCGACTGCTGAAAATGTAATCTGATAATGTATTGTACAAATAAAATAAAATAATCAACAATGTAGTATAAAAACACAATTGTGTGGCTCTAATAGAAAAGGCTGGTCTGTACTGTATCACACAGTCACCTCTTTTCGTCGTCGTAGTTGTCCTATCTGAGAACAGTGACTCTTTTAATGGGGCAGCAGCCAGGTCATTGATAACTTTGTTCACTAAACTAGCATCAGCAACACACATAAAGCTGTGATATTACAGTGATGGTAACCAGTGTGCAAACTACACCATTGCTTTCAGGGGAACCCACTATTTCTCTTGAGGGGTGGTTGTGCCCGGAGGACTGACTGACTTACATTAGGCTACCTACAAAACAGTGTGCAGACTAAGAGAACAGGACTAAGAAAGTTGTTTTTTTCTGATATTTGAGTTAAAAATTAGTGAAGTTAATGATATTGCACCGCTAAGCTTCAATGTTGATGACAAGAATGCATGCTGGTATCTTTATTAAAGTGAATTAGATCACCCTCATGAATCATACATCAATATTAGCATAAGTGTACGTATGATTCATGATGAAGATGCAGAAAGAAATGCATGACAAAAATAGCATATTGTCAGTATTTTAGAGACCCCTCAAAATTTAACAAATCATGTTTTCATGGGAGCTCATGTCTTATTAAGAGGAGCCAAGCCCCCCCTTAGGTTCGCACCCAGATGGTAACGTGATGGCTTTTTGCCCAGAGCCATGAGCGTTTGTTTGTAAAGTGTTTGCAGTGGAGCAAGTGTTGTTTTTCCAGCTTGCGATACAGTATGAGATGTGTGAAAAGATTCTTCCTTAGAAGTTCCTTAGATTAAAGTTTACAGTGTTACACACCTGCTTCACGTGTTTCTTAAAGGACAGTTGTGAGTCAGTAAGAATTCCCAATTGAGAAACAGTCTGAATCATTTCACCCCTTACAATTATATCTGCTTGACATTCATTTATCCAGTATCTACTTTTCCATATAAAAGTACATACGAGCAGTTTTAAATATAGTTTACAGTGTCTTTGTGTGTGTAGATGGCAGTTTGTAACACTTGTTTGTTTATGTGTGATATGATGGACAAATCATAAATAAACATAAATAAATATAAAATATTATGCAATTGTCCATTGAACAAGCACTTGGTTGTGTCACTTTTTTCCATTTGAATCCATTACCAACCCCCCAAAACAAAACAATAAATCTGTGGATTTCCTGAGCCGTACACACATTATTATCCAAAATTCATGTATAGATATTACTTTGTGTAATTTGCATACATGACAATATACCTCGCTCAGAAATTTCTTCAATGTATGCATTGGCTAAGAGGCATACATTGAAATGAATAAACCAGCATATTTGTATTTCTTATTTATTGGTACATGGTACAAAAATGTTCTGTGCATGTCAGTCCTAGCAAAGCTAGAGATGTTGGTGACCCTATCACTATTAACCATGTATTTCCATCAAACCATGGTGTTATGTAACCATGACATCATGTAGAATGTTGACTATAACAGCCAGATGGGGAACTTTGGTTAGCTTTGGTGGAGGTGTGTGCTATGCTTTCTTCTTCATTTATGAGAACACTGTTCTACTGAATTGGGGCAGTCCTGTGGGTTACATCACTAATTACGTAACATATGGAATTTATACTGTATCCAAAGCACCCTCTAGGCTATGACAGCATGCCTGATTGGCCCGATTGTCAATAAAATCCTGGCAGAGGGTTATGGTGACAAATTCGGACAATGAAAAACAGGCAAGAAACTTCACTATCCTGAGTGTGATTCTACGGAGAGGAGAGAGGTCAAGAGTGAAGCACAGTTCAGGAATAATGTTTTTACATACTGGGGGAAAAGTTGGAGTCACTGTCAGGTGGTGCAGTGAATAGAAGGGTGAGTAGGTCAGTCAGAATGGGGAAGAAAATGTAGGGAAAAGGGGGATTTGGATTAAATATGTATGCTGCATCTTTTCCTCCAGTACATTTTCTTTGAAAAAAAAAAAAGAAATAAACTTTTAGTAAACTCATTGCTCTGAGCATCATCGTTCCTGCCTCTGTATACAAAAGGTCAAAGCTCACATTCCATCATTAGCAACTATTGACTGTGATGTTATCAGGCAGATCTCAGTCCTCAGTTGGGTGATGGTAAAATACAGAGCTGATTTTAGTGTGAACATATATCTATT